>NC_073256.2:66173750-66515000 GCF_029289425.2 Pan paniscus | reverse complement strand
GAATTCCTTAAAATAAATCTCTATTTGTATATCTGGTTATCTATCTATCTAATCTCTACATATGTCATTAAACATCCAACTAAAATAAAAGAAAATATTTTAGGTAATTTATTTTGCTTCCTAAGCAAGGTAAGCACTACGTCTTCTTTTTTTCCTTTGACTTTTATTTTAAGTCCTAGGGTACATGTGCAGGATTCACAAGTTTGTTACATAGGTAAACGTGTGCCATGGAGGTTTGCTGCACAGATCAACCCAACACCTTGGTATTAAGCTGGACATCCATTACCTATTCTTCCTGATGCTCCCCCTCCCCCAATCCAGGACCCAGTGTGTGTTGTTCCGCCTGATGTGTCCATGTGCTCTCATCATTCAGCTCCCACTTAAAAGTGAGAACATGGGTGTTTGGCCTTTTATTCCTGCATTAGTTTGTGGAGAATGACAGCTTCCAGCTCCATTCATGTCCCTGCAAAGGACATGATCTTGTTCCTTTTTATGGCTGCATAGTATTCCATGGTGTATATGTACTATATTTTCTTTATCCAGTCTATCATTGATGGGCATTTGGGTTGGTTCCATGTCTTTTCTATTGTACACAGTGCTGCAATAAACATAAGTGTGCATGTGTCTTTTTAGTAGAATGATTTATATTCCTTTGGGTGTATACCCAGTAATGGGATTGCTGGGTCAAATGGTATTTCTAGTTCTAGATCCTAGAGGAATTGCCACACTGTCTTCTACAATTGTTGAACTAAATTATATTCCCACCAAAAGTGTAAAAGTGTTCCTATTTCTCCATATCCTCACCAGCATTTAGTTTCTTGACATTTTAATAATCACCATTCTGACTGGCATGAGATGGTATCTCATTGCGGTTTTGATTTACATTTATTTAATGACCAGTGATGTTGAGCTTTTTTTCATGTTTGTTGGCTGCATAAATGTATTGTTTTGAAAAGTGTCTGTTCATGTCCTTTGACTGCTTTTTGATTTTTTTTTTTTGTTTTTTCCTTGTAAATTTGTTTAAGTTCCTTGTAGATTCTGGATAATAGAATCTACAATCTTGGAAAGATCTTCTCCCACTCTGTAGGTTGCCTGTACACTCTGATAATAGTTTCTTTTGCTGTGCAGAAGCTCCTTAGTTTAATGAAATCCCATTTGTCCATTTTGGCTTTTGTTGCCATTGCTTTTGGCATTTTCATCATGAAGTCTTTGCCCATGCCTATGTCCTGAATGATATAGCCTAGGTTTTATTCCAGGGTTTGTAGGTTTTGGGGTTTCACATTTAAGTCTTTAATCCATCTTGAGGTAATTTTTGCATAAGGTGTAAGGAAGGACTCCAGTTTCAGTTTTCTGCATATGGTTAGCCAGTTTTCCTGGCACCATTTATTAAATAGAAAATCCTTTCCCTGTTGCTAGTTTTTGTCCGGTTTGTCGAGGATCAGATGGTTATAGATATGTGGTGTTATTTCTGAGGTCTCTATTCTGTTTCATTGGTCTATATGTCTGTTTTGGTATCAGTATCATGCTGTTTTGGTTACTGTAGCCTTGTAGTATAGTTTGAAGTCAGGTAGTGTAATGACTCCAGCTTTGTTCTTTTGGCTTAGGATTGTTTGGCTATATGAGCCCTGTTTTCGTTTCATATGAAATTTAAAGTAGTTTTTCCTAATTCTGTGAAAAATGTCAATGGTAGTTTGATGGGAATAGAACTTTGGGCAGTATGACCATTTTCAGGGTATTGATTCTTCCTATCCATGAGCATGGAATTTTTTTTCCATTTGTTTGTGTCCTCTCTTATTTCATTGAGCAGTGGTTTGTAGTTCTCCTTGAAGAGGTCCTTCACATTCCTTGTAATTTGTATTCCTAGGTATTTTATTCTCTTTGTAGCAATTGTGAATGGGAGTTCATTCATGATTTGGCTTTCTGCTTGTTTATTATTAGGGTATAGGAATGCTTGGGGTTTTTGCACATTGATTTTGTATCCTGAGGCTTTGCCTAAGTTGCTTATCAGCTTAAGACATTTTGGGGCTGAGATAATGGGGTTTTCTAAATGTAGAATCATATTGGTTTTTCCTTTCCATATTTAGTGCTTCCTTCAGGAGCTTTTGCAAGGCAGGCCTGGTGGTGATGAAATCCCTCAGCATTTACTTGTCTAGAAAGGATTTTATTTCTCCTTGTTTATGAAACTTAGTTTGGCTGGATATGAAATTCAGGGTTGAAAATTCTTTTCTTTAAGAATGTTGAATATTGGCTCTCACTCCCTTCTGGTTTGTTGGGTATCTGTTGATATGTATGCTGTTATTCTGATGGGCTTTCCTTTGTAGGTGACCTGGTCTTCCTTTCTGGCTGCCCTTAACATGTATTGTTCTGTTTGTTTGTTTGTTTGTTTGTTTGTTTGTTTTTCATTTCGACCTAGGAGGATCTGATGATTATGTGTCTTGGGGTTGATCTTCTTGTGGAGTATCTTACTGGTGTTCTCTCTATTTCCTGAATTTGCATGTTGGCCTGTCTTGCTAGGTTGGGGAAGTTCTCCCGGATAGTATCCTGAAGCGTGTTTTCCAATTTGGTTCCATTCTCCCCATCTCTTTCAGGTACTCCCATCAATTGTAGTTTCAGTCTTTTAAAATAGTCCTGTATTTTTCAGAAGCTTTGTTCATTCCTTTTCATTCTTTTTTCTCTAATCTTATCTGCATGCCACTTTTCAGCAAGATAATCTTTAAACTCTGATATCCTTTCTTCTGCTTCATTGAGTTGGCTATTGATACTTTTGTATCCTTCACAAAGTTTTTATGCTGTGTTTTAGCTTGATTAGGTCGTTTATGTGCCTCTCTAAACTGGTTATTCTAGTTAGCCACTCCTGTAACCTTTTATCAAAGTTCTTAGCCTCTTTGCATTGGGTTATAACATACTCCTTTAGCTCAGCAAAGAGCTAAAGAACCACCTTCTGAAGCCTACTTCTGTCCATTTGTCCATCTCATCCTCTGTCCAGTTCTGATCCCTTGCTGGAGAGGCATTGCTAACATTCGGAGGAGAAGCAGCACTCTGGCCTTTTGGGTTTTCAGCATATTTTTGTTGATTCCTTCTCTTCTTCACGAGTTTGTCTAGTTTCAATCTTTGAGGCTGCTAACATACTCCTTTAGCTCAGCAAATTTTGTTACTACCCACCTTTGACCCTTGGATAGGGTTTTTGTGGGAACTTTTTTTGTTGATGCTGTTGTTGTTGCTTTCTGTTTGTTTCTTTTTCTTGCAATGGTCAGGTCCCTCCTCTGTAGGGCTGCTGTGGTTTGCTGGGGGTTCACTTCAGGCGCTATTCATTTGGTTCACTCCCACATCCAGAGATATCACTCAAGAAGACTGGAGAACAGCAAAGATGGGTGCCTGCTTCTTCCTCTGGGATCTCTGACCTCGAGGGGCATTGACCTGATGCCGGTAGGAATGCTCCCGTATAGAGTGTCTGATAACCCCTGTTGGAGGGTCTCACCTAGTTTCGTGGCATGGGGGAGCAGGACATGTTTAACAAAGCACTTTGACTGTCCCTTGGTAGAGGGGGTGTGTTTCGCTGGGGGGAAACCCACTCGTTTTCCGGATTCTTCAGAACTAGCAGGAGGAAAGACTAAGTCTGCCGGCTCATGGAGACTGTGGCCACTCCTCCCCCTCGGGTTTCAGGCCCATAGAGATCAGAGTTCTCTCCCTGAGCCTCTGGCTGAAGTTGTCAGAGTTCCTGTAGGGAGGCCCCACCCAGTGAGGAGGGATGGATCAAGGTCAGGCCTGAAGAGGCATTCTGTCTGGAGTCTGATATAGCCAGTATGTTGGGCTGTGTGGGATACCTCCTTGGGACCAAGCCCTGCAGCCTTCCCAGCTCCAGCAGTGGAAAAATGTGGCCTGGAGCTATAGAGATGGCTGCCAGCCTTCCCTTGCCCTGGGAGTTCACTGTGTTAGGTGACTATCAGTCCCAATGGGGCTGCTGCCCCTCCTTCAAGGAGCTCAAATGGCTTAGACAACAGACAGCCACAGCTGTGGTGCTGGTCACCCTTCCCCCAAGATGTTCAGCAGGCTTAAGCAGATTCTAGCTTAGTGGCTGTTGAGAATCTGCTTGGCTCTGTGGTTGGGACCTTAGGCCCTGGAGGCATGGGCTCATGAGTGGGATCTTCCAACCCATGGGTTGCACAGTTCCATGCACGTTTCCCAGGCTGGGTAGCACACTCACTAACCACCTCACTTGGTTTGGGGGTGGGAGTTCCTCTGCCCCGTGTGGCTCTCAGGCTGCATGGCTTGGTCCCCAAGAGGTATCCCCCACAGCCCAACACACTGGTTGTGTCAGACTATAGACAAAATGCCTCTTCAGGCCTGACCTTGACCCATCCCTCCTCACTGGGTGGGGCCTCCCTACAGGAACTCTGACAACTTCAGCCAGAGGCTCAGGGACAGAACTCTGATCTCTATGGGTCTGAAACCTTAGGGGGCCTGAAACTCTCAGGTGGCCTCTAGCACCACACTGCTCTTCTTTCCTCTCAGTGGATCACGCCGGCCACATAGTCAGTTCTGATGACAGAACCTGGACACATCAGTTGCTGGTTCAGGTTTCAAATGCTGTTCTGATTCTTTTTATGGGAGCCTCTGATGACCACTTCTTCTAGTTGGCCATCTTGGCCCTAAAACTTTCTTAATTAATAAAAAGAAAAGTTACTAAGCCAAATTTGGCCTGTACCAGAGGAACTTGAAGCCTCACCATGGCAACTATACACTGAGGAAGAGGAAATAACCAAACTTTTAAACATTAATGGACAAAGATGCTAAATTATCATTAATTCCTTGAGATCCAAAACAATACCGTAGTACAGTAGTCAGCATAGTGACCCATAGAGATCAGGTGATTAATGGAATTTTTGTCCCCAATTGATCTCAAAGTGGGTATAATATACTTCAACACATTCCATAGTTTCTTCCCAAGTTCTCAATTACATGGTTGAAACAATATATTCAGCAAGTAGCAGAAACACACACTGGATCCCAGACATGTGGAACAAGGGCGATTTTGATAGTAAATGTAAGAGCATGCCATGAAAGGGCTCCTACCTAATTAAAGTGTAAGCAAAAAAAATATGGAATTTTAGAGACAAGTGTTATCACTGAGGCCCAGAAAGATGCAGCTGTGAAGGCTTCTACCACGTGACTTTTCAACCTGATTTCATGTCTTTGCTATTGTGAATAGTGCTGCAGTGAATATACTTGTGCATGTATCTTTATAATAGCATGATTTATATTCCACTGGGTATATACTCAGTAATGGTATTGATGGGTCAAATGGCATTTCTGCTTCTAGATCTTTGAGGAATCACCACACTGTTTTCCACAATGGTTGAACTAATTAACACTCCCACTAATAGTGTAAAAGCATTCCTTTTTCTACACTGCCTCACCAGCATCTGTTGTTTCTTGACTTTTTAATAATCACCATTCTGACTGGCATGAGATGGTATCTCATTGTGCTTTGGATTTGCATTTCTCTAATGAGAAATTAGTGCTGTTGAGCTGTTTTTCATATGTTTATTGGCCACATGAGTGTCTTCTTTTGAGAAGTGTCTGTTCATGTATTTTGCACACTTTTTAATGCTTTTTTGTTGTTTTTCTCTTGTAAATTTGTTTAATTTCCTTGTAGACTCTGGATAGTAGACCTTTGTCAGATAAACAGATTGCAAAAATTTTCTCCCATTCTGTAGGTTGTCTATTAACTCTGATGATAGTTTCTTTTACTGGGTAAGCACTAAGTTTTACTGAAGATTTTACTTTTTATATGAGCACATACTATAATCATTTTTAAGTTACTACTATAAATATTTCATTAAATAATTTATAATGTTGAGTGGAGTCTTTTAGTTCCAGCTCAAGGTCAAAATTCATGTTCATTTGGGAATCTCAACACCAAAAAAGTCAATGGCATGTAGGAGCTCAGTAATTAATAATTGTTGGATGAATAAATAAATGAATAAATATGATTTACATCAGCATATAAATATGTATGTTTACTGTTATCTTAAAATATAGCTCAATGATTTCCTTGCTTCAAAAATAGTATTGCCTTCTATGTGTATAACGGGTTCAATACTGCTAGTTTTGAATCATTTCACTTGAGTTACAAAATCTGATTACCAAATTAGGAAAGAGAAAAAAATAACCTCTCTCTGAATAAATGGATCTCAAAAATTAATAGGTATTTGGAGCTATAAAGGATTTTAAAAATGATTTTGTCCAACCCTCTAATTTTACAGATAAAATAAATATTTGTATGGGTTAATTTAAAAATACTAAATTTTGCATGTAGGTCAAGGATTTGACTTAAGGTCTTGATTAAGAACGGATTCATTCTAAAAGATCATAAGGGAGCCATAACACACACACAGTTCAGTTCACTCAAGAGAACCAGCTGATCACTAGAATTGGCAAAACTGGTAAGAATTCAAATCAAAGGATAATCCTATTAGAAATAAGAGATTATTTGAGAGTTACTAAAGTGAGACTCAAAAAAATTCCATTTATTTTCTGGTATACCAGAGGAAAGGTATACTATTTTAAACAAGTAAACAAGCTGTTTACCTGTCTGGGTCTGTTCTATAATATGTAAAATTGCATTAGAGAATTACAAGCATTTGTTTGATTGATAATGTCACATGACTTTTCTAACCTATACAAAATTATAAAAATGTTTGATTCTATCACTTAGTACACCTACAAAGACATAAAATACGATGCTGTATCCCATAACTGTTTCTATTAAGGTTTTCTTTAGCTTATTGGTTAAAACTTAGCACAAATCCCAAAATATGTTCAAAGCAAGCGAAATGACCAAAACCATGTATTATTATATGCTACTATAATTTATTTTTGTCACTAACAAAAGCCTTGAAGTAAACAACACATGCCATTTAGAACTGTTGCCTATGGTTTTATTAGAAATGCAATAAGGGAGTCTAACACAGTAGAATGGTTCCACTGTCTAATAACATAATGGGTCATAAAATGACTACATCATGTGTTTTCTCACAGTAAAGCTCATTACCTAGAAATTATTCAAAAACTGCTCTTTGGATTTTTTGTTTGTTTGTTTCATTTTATCTGCTGACAGCTTTTATTAATGAAAGAAACAGAAACAAAGCTCTCATGAAGAGAAGAGCCACTGGGACTTCCTAATACAACAAAGGTTATTATATTACTATTTTTTTTCCTTTTTTCTTTCAACCTTTACTGTGAAAAATAAAGTGGGATGAAAACATTCATTTCCTTTAGAAGTACTTATGCAGTGCTGGGTTTTTTCCCCTATAATTTTAATAATTTTTGGTTGTTAGTGTTTTTGTTCTAATTTCATTGTTAGCAATGATTTGTTAGCACCTGTTGTCTCAAATTTATCAAAAGACATAATTTTGTTGAGATACACAGCATAAGACAGCCAAGGTTGTAGATGAAAATTTTTCATGTATCTCCTTCTCGCTATGTATTACCCTTTTAACGTAGGGGAACACTTCATAAGATAAATGAAACACTGTGGAGGAAAAAGCATTAAACTAAATTACCATTCGAGATGGGCCATTCAAATATTGTCTCCATTTATTCCCTTACCTGGTAGAACAGTTGGCCAAGGTTGAGGGTGTGGAAGACAAGAAATGAAAATCAGAATTTTCTGGAAAATTTTGTTTAAAGTTCATACATTGTGACAATGTCTCTCTAGAGATGGCTAGAAGAAGGCCAGGAGAGGTCATGCAAATCTTAATATTTCCTTTGTTTGACTTGCTTTTTATTTCATTCACCCAAAAGTAGTTCCAAAAACTTTCTTCCCTCTTTTTCCAAAATTCCCCATTGCAATATCCCAAACAGAGAATACATGAATTTTGCTGCACTGAAGATCCTCTTACTAGGAAAAATTTATATTTTTGGCTACATTTCTCTTTTTATATCTTTCATTTTCTTCCCTGGTTGATTACCTTGATGTTCTTAGAAAAGACCCAGAAAGCGCCTGGGCGTGGTGGCTCACACCTGTAGTCCCAGCACTTTAGAAGTCCAAGGCAGGTGCATAACAAGGTCAGGAGGTCGAGACTAGCCTGGTTAATATGGTGAAACCCCGTCTCTACTAAAAATACAAAAATTAACCAGGCATGGTGGCAGGTGCATCTAGTCCCAGCTACTCGTGAGACTGAGGCAGGAGAATCGCTTGAACCCGGGAGGCGGAGATTGCAGTGAGCCGAGATCACACCACTGCACTACAGCCTGGGTGACAGAGTCAGACTGTGTAAACAAACAAACAAACAAACAAACAAACAAAAAACACCCAGAAAGCAACAGCAGCAGAGAATAGGCAAGACCTACTAGTTGAGGGAGCAAATGAACTGAAACTGTGAGGACACTCAGCTAATACAGCTGAAACTGTGAAGACACTCAGCTAATACATTTCAACTGATATTTCTTTGATTAGTTTTTAAAAATAAAATATAGTCATTTGAAGCTCAGAGTCAGTTTTGAATTTGTTGCCATGCCATTTTCTATTTTGTGGTGACAGTAGCATGATTTGAGAGCTGCAGATTGACGGGAGCCAGCAAGTCAGCATTTAATGAAGAAGAAAGGAAAAATTGAACGTTTCTCCAATTTGCTGAATACATCAAATATCATGGAAAGGGGCAGAGGTGAATCTGACAACATGATTAGGTTCTCCTGCACTTCTTAAGGAATGCTTCAGGTTTCATTCTGTGTGTTGCTTACCAACCCACAAAATTGTAAGGAACAATTTGCCTGGCTTGTACTTGGTATTCATAATGGAACAAAATTTCCTTTGAACTTTCTATCACAGGCCAATCTTTTTCCATACTTCAGAAATCCTGTATTTAAATCAACCTCAACTACACAAAAAAAGAATAATTTAAAAATCTCTGAATCAAAATCAAACTAGAAAGAAACTTCCAAGACATGAAATGGAGAGAAAGTGAACAGATGATTCAAGTTAGACCATTTCCAGAGAGGTGGATAGATACCAGAGCTTATAACAAGTTATTTCTTTAGAAAATTCATTGAGAATGCAGTACTTTATACAAAGTATACTTAAATTACACATTTTAAGTTGATTACTAATGATATATTTTATATTTTTGAAAGCCAAATTTACTCTTTTACTCATTCTATACATGCACAGACACATATACTACTAACCATAGTAATTAAAAAGTTACTGAATTTAGCAAATAAAAGGATTTTTTGCTCTAAGAGAATAATGATTGCCCTGGTTAGCTAGAGAAGTTTTGCATTCCTTACCTCACTACTACCTGTCATTTATCCCTACCTTCAGACTCTCTCTCATTCCCATGTACAAATCTATTCAATTATCGCTGGCTATTTTCCCTCTACATAGCAGACAGCAGGGGAAACTTCAAACGAGTTTTTAAAAGGAAAAGAGAAAAAAGCCTTTAAATGATTAAATATATATGTTTATATAGATACATATTTTTGTAATATTAAGCTTAAAGGTGGATGAATTTCAAAAGATAAAGGTGACTTTTTGAAAGGAAGAGAGGCTAAGATAGAAGAAAATACATTCAGGTTAAAACAAAGGAGCTTCCTAAACAGAACCTTACCTAAGATAAGATTTAGTTTCTCTTAGGTGATGAAAGACTTCTCAAAAGGATTAATCCTGAAAAATCACAAATCACCAGAAGAACAAAGAAAATTTGTGAAAAGGGGAGAGGAGGAAAAGCAACAACATGAAATACAGTTTTATGTTTATTTCCTGATTTGATTTCATTTAGTTATAAGTAGCAATATAAGGTCAAAGGCTTTCAATTCACTGTTTTCTCATTAAAAGAGTCCTTTTATTTATTTTAAGGTTGTCTGTTCTAGTAATCAGGTCCTGTCTCTAACTACCCCCTGCTCCCATCCAAGCTATTAGAATGATCTGAAAATAAACTTGTCTCTTAGGTCATAAGAGCTTAAGAAACTCTAACTGCCTCTCTGAGGCATTACACTCAAAGGCTAATTTGGTGGAGAGTATAAGAGAGAAGATGGACACCAATATATTGAGTCTGTGGTTGGAACTACCAAGGGAAAAGGAGAGCTGGCTGGGTTTCTGGGGTTTGCTGAAAAGAGAAAAGAAGCAGCAAAGCAGATGTGGGCTTAAAAATAGTCCCAGGGCTTAATTATGGCAAAAGGATACAGAAATCCTTGACAGTCACCTTGAGGCATTTTTATGTCAGTGGAGTTTATATGTGTGCAATATTTTGCTTCTTAAATTTTTGTACGAAAAATGCAGAAAATCACAGAAAGCATAGTTTAAAAAATCCCATTATTTTCTTATGTAAAAACAAAGTAAAGCTGTTGCCGCTTCTGAGCTTCCTTTCATTAACACATCCGATTTTTAACTATGTTTAAAAGTTTTCTATTTGTGAAAGATGCAAAAGGAAAATTAGAAAATAATACAGTGTATAATCACATCTCAAGAATAAAATACAGAGGAATAAATTCATCCAAGATGGAGCAAGACTTGCACACAGAAAACTCCATGATATCAGTGAAAAAAATTAAGAAAAAGCTGAATAAATGGAAGACATCTTGTGGTCATGGTTTCTAAGATTTAATATTATGAAGATGGCAATATTAGCCAAAGCTATTTACAGATTCAATATAATCCCTACCAAATGCTTAACATCCATCTTTGCAGAAATGGAAACATTGTTCCTACAATTTATATGAAATTTCAAGGAACTCTGGGTAGCCAAAAATAACTTGAACAAGAACAACTTTGGAGGTGTATTGTCTGCTCTCATGCTGCTAATAAAGACATACCCAAGACTGGGTAATTTATAAAGGAAAGAAGTTTAATGGACTCACAATTCCACATGGCTGGGGAGGCCTCATGATCATGGTGGAAGGCAAAAAAGGAGCAAAGTCACGTCTTACATGGTGGCAGGCAAGAGAGCGTGTGCAGGGGAACTCACCTTTGTAAAACCATCAGATATTGTGATACTTATTTACTATCATGAGAACAGCACAGGAAAAACAAGCCCCCATGATTCAATTACCTCCCACTGGCTCCATTCCACAACACGTGGGAATTATGGGAGCTACAATTCAAAATGATACTTGAGTGGAGAAACAGAGCCAAACCATATCAGGAGGAAACACACTTCCTGGTTTTACACCTTTCTACAAAGCTACAATACTCAAAACAGTGTGGTAATGTCACAAGCATAGGAGTGCAGATCAATGCAATAGAATATTAGAGTGCAGAAATAAACCTGTATGTCTGAGATTGATTGATTTTGATAGGGTGCCAAGGCCATTCAATAGAAAAAATACAGTCTCATCAACTAATGGTTCTGGAACAACTAAATAGTCACATGTGAAAGAATTAAATTGTGCTCTTATCTCACACTATATAGAAAGTATATCAAAGACATGGCACAAAAACTAAAACTATAAAACTCTTGATGAATATATGGTTTAAATCTTTATGAAATTAGATTGACAATGTATTTTTAATATCACATGAAAAGCAAAAGCAACAATTAAAAAATAGATAACTTGGACTTTATCAAAATTAAAAATCTATATGCATCAAATAACACTATCAAGAATGTAAAAAGATGACCCTCAGAATGTGAAAAACGTTCATAAATTTTCTTATAAAGATATAGCATCCAGAATACATACGTATATAATATATATACATATACACACATATAATATATATACACACATATATATGAGTTTATATATATAAAATCTTACAGGTCAACAACAGAAAGACAAACAAAAAAAATCAAAAATTATAAAAGATTAAGAAAGGACTTGAGTATATACTTCTCCAGAGAAGACATGCAAATAATTAACAAGCACATGAAAAGATGTTCAACATCATTAGTAATTTGTGAAATGTCAATCAAAACCACAGTGATATACCACTTCACTAGGTGGCTATGATTACTATTATTTTTAATATCAAGTGTTGGCAAGGATGTGCAGAAATCTGAACCCTCATAGGTTGCTGGAATGCAAAGTGAAAAGCAGTTTGGTAGTTCCTAATTACGTTATGCATAGAATTTATATATAGCCCAGCAATTTCAAACTTAGTTACATACTACAAAGAATTCAAAGCAGGTGTTCAAACAAAATTTGTACAAAAATCTCCATAGCACTTTATTCATAATACCCAAAGGCAGAAACAACTCAAATGTTCACAACTGACTAATGGGTAAACAAAATATCCACATAATGGAATATTATTCAGACATAGAAAGATGCGACGTTCTGATGCATACTATGACATAAATAAACCTTGAAAACATTATGCTGTGTGAAAGAAGCCAGACACAATAAGCAACATATTATATGGCTCCATTTATGTGAAATATCCAAAATAGGTTCATTTATAGAGAAAAAAAAAAACAGATTAGTGGTTTCCAGATGTGAGAGTAGAGAATGGAGTGTGACTACTTAATGAGTGTAGGATTTGTTTTTGAGATGATGAAAATATTTTGGAAATAGATAATGGTGATGGTCACACAACATGTGATTGTACTAAATGCCACTGAATTGTGAGATAAATAAAATAGTAAATTTTATGATATGTATATTTATCAAAATAAAAATGCAAGTAAATTAATATTAAAATGTCTTACACTTTATATTGCTTTATATTGTTAAAATGTTATGAAGTTTCTAAAGATCGATTCACATCTACCCATATCTATATGTACACAGTGTTCTGCCAATTTGCTTTTATTATCTAAAAATATCTCTTGAATGTCTTTCCAGGACTGCCTATGTAGGTGGATCAGCTATATTGATTAATAATATTATTCATAGAAAATACTATTTTAATGTATGGACATGTTGTATACTTTAAACCACTGAAGTCTCACATTGAAAACTGTGTGATGACAAGATGGTAGGACCAAGCTCCTTTCATGATCTTGCTGCTGCCTATCAGCCTCTTGTATGTGATAGAGAAAAACAATATGCCATTTAAGCTCCCATTACATCCTTGTTTTATCAATTACAGTCAAATCCAATTTTTGAAATGTGTTGATTCTTTTTATTTCACTACCATATTGCAATGAGTATCTTTACAAAGATCTCTGCACATTTGTGCCATTCTTTCTATGAGAGAGAATGATAGAAGCGGAACTACTAAATTACTTTCAACAAAGTTTGCACTGATTTATATTCCAGATAAATTGCATGTGTACCTATTTTACTCATACTTGCTGGCTGTAGATATTTTCCAGTCTTCAATGATTTTGTTCCCAATTAAATAAAAAAGAATTGTATAATGAATCTTATAATGTGTGTGTTTGGATTTCCTTAGTAGTTAGTAAATCTTAGCATAATATCCTGGTTTACTGTTGATTTACATTTCTTCGTAAATCACATGGTCATATTCCCTATCAGTTAGCTTTAGTGCAAAGCAATGTTTATCATTTTTCTGAGTGTGTGGTTCTCTGGAGGCTTGCTGGGAATTAGGTTGTCTACTATGCCCTTATAGCACATGTCCAAAAGTTGGCATGATGTCAGCAGGGAATGATAACAGTGGCTCAGTCCAAATAGCTTTCATTTTCAAGCAGATTTTCCTGGCACTTTTGAAATAAATTGTCTCTGTTCCAAAAGCAGAAGAACTCACCAGAGAAGTCTAAAAGCCACTGCAAGGATTCTTGAGGCTTTTGCCTAGAATTTGCATTGCCTGTATGTCTTTTTTTGAGAAGTGTCTGTTCATGTCCTTTGCCCACTTTTAAATGGGGTGGTTTTCTGCCTGTTGGTAAGTTTGTTATAGACTCTGGATATTAGATCATCTTTGAATGTACAGTTTGCAAATATTTTCTCTTGTTCTGTGGGTTTTCTGTTTACTCTGTGGATAGTTTCTTTTGCTGGGCAGAAGCTCTTTAATTAAGTCCCACTTGTCAATTTTTGTTCTTGTTGCAATTGCTTTTAGGGACTCAGCCAAACTTTCTTTGCCCAGGCTAAAAGGGGAGGGAGGGAGGTGAATCTGGGTTGAAAAACTACCTATCCTGTACTATGCTCACTACCTGGGTGATGGGATCCATACCTCAAACCTCAGCATCATGCAATATACCCATATAACAAATTTGCAAATATCCCTCCTGTATCTAAAAGTTTAAATTAAAAAGAAGAAGAATTAGCAATGTATGACCCTGACGATATTCTATTGGTCAAAGCAAATCGCAAAGCCAGAAAAGATGTGAAAGTTAGGAAAATGCTCTCCACTTATATGACATGACTTGTAAAATTCCGTGGCCGTGTGTACAATCTATCACATGCTGTTTGTCCACATATCAATTAGATTGTTTGTCACATTCTTATTAACAGTCAGTCTTTGTATATAAGCAAAGCTAAATTCTTCATCTATTATTTACCCAGCAACATTTTCTCTTGTTTCTGTTTTCAACGTTATTTATGGTAACTCCTGTTTTGCAAGCATTTATAATTCCTATCCACTGTATCTGTCTCACTTTTCCTTTATGGTTACACACAGTTCCTAGGAAAGATCATACCTATTCAAATAGCATTAAAGAGCATTTTTTTTCTAATAATTGTATTGTTTTGAAGCAGTTATTTTGGGCTATGCTTTATCATTGATAATCTCTGGGAAGACAAAGATTTCCTGGCTGCAGAAAGTAGAATCCTTTAGGAACTGACCACCCAGATGTTCCTCACACTGCCTACTGGAAAACCGGAGCCCAGGAGGAAGTGACTTCTGAAAGTCTTTTTTCAGTGGCAGGACTCCTGAGAGAGATATGCACATATCCTTGCCATAAAATGAATCTGACTGTACTTCTGTGACGGTGCTGGAGGGCAGCCTGACAGACATTGCGGTTCCACAGCAGCAGGCAGCCACTGGCTCTGTTAGGGATGCACAGCCACTGAGCAGCTGTGCTCCATCACCTGGAGACATTACATCCACATCTGTGGGGTGAGGACAGAGAGGATGCCAATGACACTTATGCCCTATAATGGGTGAACAGCTGCTTCTGTGAAGTAATTAAAGCTGGGACTGGCCTTCTCATCCTGCTGTGGTACTTTGATGCATTAATCACAATCTCATATTCTCCAAAATGTGCTCCATTATTCCCTTGAATAAGTCAGGGCCTATGCATTTTATATGGCAGGAAACCAAAATCAACAGCATTTGATTATAGTCTAATATGCTGAGCTCTCTGGATATTAATTAGCTGCTTAAAGCTACCTAGGTTTGCCTTAAAATTTTTCTCAAGCCCAAGAATATTTTTTAGAAAACAATTGTAAGTACTTAGTTGATCTTATATGGTTTTACTAAAAAGTCTAAGTGTGTAAAAACTTTATTCTGGGATAAGCATGCTTTAAAGCTTATTTAATAGCAGTTGAAATAGCCTTCTGAAATTTAAATTTTAGTATATTGGAAAACAAAGTCTAACTGTTGTGGGAGAAAAGACTAAGAGAACAACTGCTTCTTTTCACTAGTAATCTTTCATTTGTTCCTATTTTATCTATAATTTCGTAAGTGCCTACTTTGCAAGATGACCTATCCTGAAGTAGGAAAATATTGTTACACTATAAATTAAAAAAAAATTAATAGACCTGCTCTGAGGGCAAACAAATGTCATCAAAGTATGCATTTAGAATAATAACATGTTAGAGTGGTTATATTGCTGGTGTTCTCTTATATTGGTACAGAAGAGATAATTTAATAAGTAGACTGTAGTAATAGGAATTTAATAAATATTAAAACATTCAAAAAAAACAATTCACTTTCCACGAGTATTTATTTTCTGATATCAAATTCTTCACTTTTGAAGCTATTATATGCTCTTAGTTGAACAAGGATAGTTAGAGAATGCAAATAGACAAGGTCATTGTCTCTATCATTTCACTACATTCATTAATGCCCTTGCCTGAACATCATCTGACTTGTTTCTAGGACTGACAAAACTAGGAAGGAAAATAGCTGAGTATGGATGGGGCAGTCCACAACTATTAAGATGTTTAGAATGGACAAATAATGAAGTGGCCATTTAGCTCATTCTATACCATACAATTTTCATTTCAATTGCTAACACCAGGCGATTCAAGAAAAATTTGTTTCCAGTAGCATGGATTATGGTAAAGACAAGGGCACTTGGGAATGGGAAAATTAAGAAAAATAAGCAAACCTCACAATGCCTTTCGAAAAAATTTGATTGCTTAATTTGTGGCTGTGGGAGACAGAAATTAATAGAACAATATTATGGCCTCCAAGGAGCTTATTAGAGGAACTGAACAAATACAATGAAAAATGATTAGAAGAGTTTGAGTGAAGGCTCTAATGGGAAAGGAAAGCTATGATACATGAGCACAGTGGTGCAGGAGTGCTGGAGAGGGAAGCTGTGCTTCACTTCACAGAACTAAATAAGCAAGATATCCTTCCATGTTATCCAAGTCACAGATTACTTCCAAGGGTTAAATTCACAAGGATAAATTCAAAGTTTATTAGCAAACATAAATAATTAATTAAAGGGTTGATATTTCTACAAAATACCTATGGTTTTGCTCATAATTATTAAAATTGAATACTGCTTGATAAGGCACTTTGCACTAAATGCTCTTTATACTTATTTAAATATCAACAAAATCAAGTTCTGTATAAATTTATAATGCATATGCTGAGATTTAATTTATGACTCTACTAGCACATCTAAGCAATATTACACTTTTGTATACACATTTTTTTTTCGTTTAATTGCTTCTGGGACCTAAATTTGAGCAAACTTCTTTTTCACTCTAAGTCTAAACATAGAAATTAAATGACAAAGTCTTGCATAGCAATATATCCTCTTTGTTTATACACAGTTATTCACACCAAACATGTATTTATCAGAAACTATGACTAGAAGAAAAGGAGGACATCAAAGAAGGGTAAGCATTGCTTTGGTGGATTTCTAACTTTTTAACCTTCTCTGGGGGAGAAATGGTCACAAACCAACAATCACAACAAACAACAGCAAAAAAATAAAAACGATGAACAAAACAGGGACGCTCATCTTATAGACTGCATTGAGAAATCATTCCAGTTCTTCTTTTTTTAAGTTCCATGCTTTCAAAGTTTTTCCCAGATAATTTATCTTAAATAAATAACATATGAAGTATGAACAGAAGTATTGTATACAGCTTCTAAGTTATCTACAACTTAAACTTGAGCCAGTTATCCTGAACATTTCCTCTCTTTTCTGCCATTCTCCAGGGGTAAAATGTGAATATAAACTTGAGCTAATTTGAATCCTTCAGTGAGGAAAACACTCAAAAAATGACGAAGGAAAAGATGAAAAGGGTTCAATCATTCATAATCCCATGCATTGAAGTAGCTTGTCTGCTCCATGACATATCCTGTCTCCAAACTCACATTAGAGAGAAAAATAAACAATAATTCCTTTAGAGATTGGTGGGATCTCTTTATCTTAGCAACGTAGACTATGAGCTTGCCAATAAACCTCTTCATTAGTAGAAATATTCTTCCTGTCTAATTTTAGACCTATTTCAACAGATTGTCTTACTTCTCTTTCAGGTTTCAGGTTATGAATAACTTCTTCAGGAATTCTTTGCTGACTCCTGTAATCCTGGTGTGATTGGCGAACTCTTATATACTTCATGTTAGTGTACTTCTTATGTACTTCTTATTATAAAATTTAAGAAGACAATTGTTAAACAAATAGAATAATAAATAGATGTTATTATTTTCCAATTATGATTATTTTTTAAACATAAACTATTTTCCACCAAATATTGTTAAATACATTCTCTTGCAGCATATTGCTTTGATCTTAAAATGTCAGAAACAAACAACAATATTTATAATTATTTTTCAAAATGGAATATAATGACACATTAAGGCATACTTTTTTGATCTATAGTTCTTAAAAAACGATCAGAGCAAAAGTGACACAAAATCTTTGGTGTGAAACTATGATTATGCTACATTTTACAAAAACATGGTAAAAAAAGCAACAATCTCATTTAAAATCCTTCATTATATCTCTTTAAGGAAGACATAATTTATACAGTCAAACATGAAAATTTACAGATAAAGGCATTTTGACACACTGCTGGAAGCACATCCAACATAGAACTTTCAGGCCACAATTTTTAGTGTCTGAATAATCAAGTTTGTTTGATGAGTTAATCAATAAACACTTGAGAACATTTGTTGCTTTGTCATCTTTGAAATAAGTTTTCAGAATACCATTGAAACTTTTAGAATACTTTAAAAATACTTTCTTTTGGTGTTCAAGTGCCCCGTAGTTGTGGTATTGATATTTCTTGAAGACATTATTCACTATATCGAGCTCTTTTATTTCACTCTTTATATCCTTAATTGTCTACAGAATCCTCACTCTGTCATTGAGCTCACTGGAAACTTACTGAGAATTTGTATAAGTGCTTGTGACTTTCATTTACATCCTGGAATTCTGGCTCTAGTCATTCAATTATCTACTATTATACATTAACAGCTGCCATAAGAAGAAATCCTGTGATCTTAATGTTTATATTTTTTTTCTCTAAAGTTGCCAAAACAATGTATTGTGTGAGACCAGGGTTTCCTTTATTGGCCTTAATGAAAGCCACTCTCAGTATCTGAGCTGCAGACAGATTTACTAGTTTTAGGTTTTCTGATTTCATTATAAAGGACACAACTACAACTCAGTAACAGCCAAGAGGAAGACATGTATAGGGCAAAGTATGGGGCTGGGGTGAGGCAGAGCTTCCATGTCCTCTTTGGATGCTCCACTCTCTCAGTACTTCTGTGTCACCACCCAGAACCTTCATTTGTCTTTATCTAGAAAAAAAAAAAAAGAAAACCTTTGGAGATTCAACTAAAATTGCACTGAGAAGAAAGTGATGGTCTTAAAAGTGTGTGTTACAATTAAGTGGAGATTAGCCAAGGAATGCAAAGCTGGTTTGATATTTGACAATCAAGCCATGTATTGTGGCACATATTAACAGACCAAACAAGGAAAATTACATGCTTGTCTCAACAGCTACAGAAAAAAAGAAAAATTAACATCCATTTAAATTAAATCTCTTAGTGCACTAAGGATAGAAGAAAGCTTCCTTAAACTGAATAGGCAATCTATTTTTAAAAAAATAGTTAAAAAAATGCTTAATTGTGAAATGCTGAATAGTTGTCTCCTAAGATCAGGAATAAGAATTTCTATTCTCAATGCTTCTTTCCACATCATATCTGAATTTCAAGCCAGTATTATAAGGCAAAAAAAGAAATAAAAGGCAAACAGATTTAAACAGCAGAAATACAACTGTCTCTATTAATGATTATATATATAGAATCTCCCATGTAATCTACCAGAAAAAAACTTCTAGAACTTATAAGTGAGTTTAACAAGATTGCAGGATATAAGGTAAATATATAAAATCATTGCAAAAACAATGAATTCAAAATCTACTTTTTAAAGTATTTACAACAGCACCAAAAATACTTACTTATACATATTATAAGATACAAATAGGATGTCTATTGTTTAAAGCTATACATCACTCTTAAAAGCAAACCAATGACAACTTCGATAAATGGAGAGTTGTATTTGTTTATGAATTAGAAAAGCAAATAATTTTTGGTTGCCAATTATCCTCAAATTAACATGTAGATTCATTGCAATCCTAATAAAAATTACAACAGGCTTCTGTGCAGCAAATGATAAAATTTACATAGAAAAGCAGAAGGAATTAGAATAGTCAAAACAATTTTGAGAAAGAATAAAGTTGGAGGATGTGGAGGAAAAGTTAAATATTAAATTTGAACCCAACTGAACGTGGGCACAAACAGTAGTCACCAAATCCAGGAATAGGTAGTGTGAGCCCCTTGAGGCATTCATCCAACACTGTTTAGGAGAAATCTCTATTTCAATCTATTCGTATACGTTAATTATTGAAAAACAACAGACAATTGCAAAAACAAGTTGACCTTTTTGTGTTCCTTGAGCCCAGTCGCGAAGGGCCCTCGTGACTGGGCCTCATGCCAAACAACTCCTTACAAAAAGAGCTAGGGTCCTTACAAAAAGAGGTAGGGTCCCAGACCGCGCTGAAGCTTCATGAGACCTCTCTTTGTCTGTGCACGGATGGGCAGCTGACTCTGGAGCCCAGGCTGTTGCTTCTCGGGTCTTGTGATGAATCCTCCAGAGTCGGGTGAGTATAAATATACATGTATCTTTTCCCTTCTCCCCTTCTCATTGCAATTTGCTTATTATATCATTTGCTTATTATAACTGCATTGCCATTTACATGGGAAAAACGTTGTTTACCATTAAAAGTATTGTGTGTGTGTCTTTTCTTTCCCCTCGCTCATTTCCCGCACAGAACAGAGGACAAACGTTACTGGATTTCAAGACTTATCTTAAGGCAACAATAATTAAGGCAGCTTGGTATTGATGAAAGGACAGACAGATAAATACATGAAATTACAACAGAGATTCTAGAAAAGGACTCAAATACATATCATTAATGATTTATATATATTATACATATATACACAAATATAATGTATATATTATACATATATACATACATACACATACACATATATACACATACAAACATATATACAGTAAAATTCACAGATTTTAACTGTACTCTACAATGAAATTTAGCAAATGAATATACAAGTTCCCACATGCCAATAAAAATACAGAACATTTCTTTATCTCCATTTGTCCCTTCCCAAATGATGTCATCTTCTCTAAGAAACAGGTGTTCTGATTTCAATTACTTTAGTAAAATCTTGCCCAGTTTTTAATTTAATATGAATAGAATTACACAGTATTGACTCTTTCTTTGTATTATTTTGCTTTATATCACGTCTAATATTGATCCATGTTGTAGCACGTATCAATAGCTAATTAGTTTTATTTTAAGTAACATATTGGATGAATATGCCAAAATATGCTTATCTAGTCACCTGTCCATAAACTTTTGAGAGGTTTTTAATCTTTGAGTATTGTGAATAAAGCTACTATAAATATTCTTGAGCAGTTTTTTTTTTTTTAAGTTCTCTAATGAATAGCAGAACTGTGGGTCATATGTACATGTCTATTCAGATATATCACAATCTGCCAAATAATTTCCCAAAGCAGTTGTAACATTTTACAATGCTATGAGTAATGCATAAGTGTGTCCATCCCATGCCTTTTCTAATGTGTAGTTTTGTAGGTCTTTTTTAATTTCAGGCATTCTAATGTGTGTGACATGATATCTCTTTGTGGATTTAATTGATATTATTCATATGACTAATGATACTGAGCTTAATTTCATGTACTTATTGGTTATTATCCTATCTTCTTTTGTGAAGACATGTTCAATCTACTGCCCATGTTTTATTAGGTTATTTATGATTGACTTGCCATGTTTTGCGTGTATATATTTATTAGCGAGAAAGTTTTTCACTGGACTTATAAAATAACATACAAATTATTTTCTTCTATTTTCAGAGTTTGTGTAAATTTTATACTATTTCTTTATTTAAATGCTTGGTAACATTTACCAATGAAGACATTTGCCATTAATATTTATTATATTTATTTACATTCATTAAATTTAGTTCACTTTATGAATTTTTTAAATGTTACAATCTGTCACTTTTAGTAATTTTTGTCCTTCAAGGAATGTGTCTATTTCATTAACATTGTTGCATATATATTGACATCAAGTTTTCATCTAATTTCATTATAATCCTTTTAATGTCTGTGACCTTTAATGAAGTTCTTTTTCCATTTCTGATATTGCATATCTGTTTCTTCTTTCATTGATTGTCTTATTTATGAGCTTTTAAAATTAATAAATCTTTTGAAAAATCCACTTTTAGTTCTTTAATTTTCTTTTATTGTTTGACTTTTTAAGAATTTCACCAACTTTTGCTATTATCGTTATTATTTACTTTCTTCCACTTACTTTAGGTTTAATTTGCATTTTCTTTTAAACTAGCTTGATGTTAACATAGTTACCTGATTTAATATCTTTCTTCTTTTTACTTACAAAAACAGTGAAATTCTTGTTTCTCTTTAATATTGCTTCACTTGCATTTCATAATTGTTTTTGAATTAATATACTTTAATATTTAGAGAAATTTTAGGTTTACAGAAAAATTGATCAGACAGTACAAAGAGTTCCTACATACCCCCTCTTCAACCACATATACTTGGTTTCCACCATTATTTACATCTCGATTGAGTGTGGTATTCTTGCTACAATTGATGAACCAATATTGATACAATATTATTGACAAGTCTACAGTCTGTATTAGGTTTCACTCTGTGTTGCATATTCTCTGAGTTCTGAAATGTAAAATGGCATGGATCCATCATTACCATATCACACAAAGCCATTTAACTGCCCTTAACATCCTCTTTGTCCCACCTAATTTTTTCCCTCTCCCTAAACCCCTGGCAATCACTGATGTTTTTACTGTTTCCCTGGTTTTGCCTCTTCCAGGTGTCTTATAGTTGAAATCATACAGTATGTAGTCTTTTCAAATCGGCGTCTTTCACTTAGTAATATACATTTAAGTTTCTGGTATGTCCCTTTGTGGCTTCATAAATCATTTCATTTTATCACTGAATAATATTTCATTTTCTGCATGTGCCACAGTTGGTTTACTCATTTACCTAGTGAAGAGCATTTTGGCTGCTTCTGTGTTTTAGCAATTATGAATAAGGCTGCTGTAAACTCTTGTGTGCAGGTTTTGCTGTGGACATGCTTTCAGCTCCTTTGGAAAGAGAGCAAGAAACTCTTGCTGGATCGTATAATAAAAGTATGTTTATGTCTGGGCGGGGTGGCTCACCCCTGTAATCTCAATACACTGGGAGGCCGAGGTGGGCGGATCACCTGAAGTCAGTAGTTCAAGACCAGCCTGACCAACATGGAGAAGCCCCGTCTCTACTAAAAGTACTAAAAATGCCTGTAATCCCAGCTACTCAGGAGGCTGAGGCAGGAGAATTTCTTGAACCCGGGAGTCGGAGGTTGCGGTGGCGTCATTGCACTCCAGCCTGGGCAACAGGAGTGAAACTCCTTCTAAAACAAACAAACAAAAAAAGTATGTTTATTTTTTGTAAGAAACAACCAAACTGTCTTCCGAAGTGACAGCACCAATTTGCATTCCCACCAGCAATAAATTACAGTTCCTATTGCTTCACATCCTTGCTATCATATGTTGTTGTCAGTATCTTGGGTTTTAGACATTCTAATAGGTGAGTACCAGTGTCTCATCATTGTTTTAATTTGCATTTCCCTAATGACATCTGATGGTGAACATTTTTTCATATGGTTATTTGCCATCTGTATTTTCCTTAATGAGGTGTTTGTTTAGATATTTCACCCAATTTTCAATTGGGTTTTTTGTTTTCGTATCCTTACGTTTTAAGTGTTTTTTTAAATTTTCAATACTGGTACTTTACCAGGTATAGTTTTTTTTCCAGATATTTTCTCCCAGTATATGACTTGTCTTTTTATTCTCGCCGTAGTGTCTTTCATGAACTGAGTTTAAAAAATTCAGATGAGGACCAAATTAACAATTTTTTCTTTCATGGATCATGCTTTTTTGTGTGTGTCTAAAACATTATCATCAAACTTAAGGTCACCTAGATTTTTTCTATGTTATGTTCTAAGAGTTTCATAATTTGACACTTTGTGTTTATGCCTATGATCCATTTTGAGTTAATTTTTGTGAAAGATGTAAAGTATTTGTCTAGACTTACTTGTTTTGCAAATGAATGAGCACTTGTTATACCATGATTTGCTGAAAAAAATTTTCTATTGAATTTTTTTGCTCCTTTTTTTTTGGTGTGTGTTTCTGTTTCTGGCTCTTTATTATGTTCCATTGATCTATTGTTTCATTCCATAATTTTCAAAGTTTTTTTTCACTATTATTCCGTTTGAATATTTTTATTATTTTTAAAGTAAGTTCTTCCTTAACTCATGAGTTATATAAAAATGCATGGAATGTTTTCTACATATTTTATATTTTTCTAGATAGTTCCCTTTTCTTTATAATTTAATTCTATGGTGGATAAGAAACATATTCTTTATAATTTTGTTTACTTTATTGAAATAAATGTGTTTTATAGCTCACTATATTGTATATCTTTGTTAATAAGTTGTATGTTTGAAAAGTATATGAATTCTTTATCTGAGTAAATGTCGTAGTTTCTTACAAATATTAATTAAGTCTATTTAGATGACAATATTGTCCAAATATTATTTACTTTTACTAACCTTTTCCATTTGTTTTATTTATTGTTTTAATTTTTGGGAGAAGAGTATTAAAATCCACAGCAATACTCCTAAACTTCTCTATATCTGCTTTCCTTTCCTATGGTTTTGCTTCTGAAGGTCAATCTTTTGTTGTTAGTTGCATATTTACAATTGAGATTGTATGTCTCTTTGATAAATTGGCTCTTTTACATTACGGAATAATTATCTATCACTGGTGATCCCTTTCTTGTCAGTCTTCTTTTTTAGCTTCTCATGTATCCATTCTTGTTTTCTTATTATTAATGTTGCATGATAAAAAATAAGTCCCATTCTTTGCTTTTTGATCTTTTTTTAGAACAATTATAGATTCACCAGAACATGAAAATATCTTCAGCTATGTCACATGATCTTTTTATGAGTTTCTCCATATTGTAACATCTTGCATAAGAATAGCATAACAACAAACTAGAAATTGACATTGGTACAATCAAAGGGTTTACTCAGATTTCAGCAGTTTTATAGTTACTCAAAGGTGCTAATGTGTGTGTGTACACGTGTACTCACACAGTTCTGGGCAATTTTATCATGTATACTTTTATGTAACCATCACTCAGAAAAGTGCTATTTAGTCATTACAAAACTTCACTTGAGAACCACTCTTACTTCTCTCTCACTAGCAACCACTAATCTATTCTCTATTTAAATTTCAGCTGATTCAAGAATGTTGTATTAAAGGAATTATGCAATATGTAACCTTTGAAACTGACTTTTTCATTCAGCATAAGTACTATGAGATTCATTCAAATTGTTATTGTGATGGAATAAAATGATCACCAAGTGACTAACCTAAGGACGGGTGCCTTCCAGCCACTGTCACTGATGGAACGGACAGAAAATGAGGATGTGGCTAATGTGGCTAGTCTTGTTGGACTGTAAGAGGGATATAGTTGCCTCAGATCTGCACAGTTGTCCTGAAACCTGAGGTCCTCAAAAGCAGAGGAAACCAGAAAACCATAAGTAGCACACGATTGTGCCTGCCACCCTAATGAGCAGGGAGGTTCAAGCAAATGATAACAAAGATCTCAACAAAAATAAAAGACATAATACCCAGTGTTGGGGCTGAGCAGGGTGAGTCAACAGGTGAAGCTACTTGGAGAGTGCTGAACCATTAGTTCGCCCAGTGTGTGCCTGCCTGGTGCACTATAGAGACTCTAGCCCCCCAAATAGTGCTTTCTACAGGGTAGGCACACTGACCAGGTGTTATGATGAACAGTGTTAAGAATGATCATGGATAACAACAAATCTACTCCAAGATGGTTTATTCTACCATGGCAGAATGAGAATACTAAGAGTCTGCATTCATTCTACAGTCAGATGCTATGGTGGCCACTTTCAGTTTAGTTTGTGTCAAAGTGAAATGAGTGAAATACGTAGTTTTAAAAATTACATTTTTGTTTCTATATAAATTTGAGATAGTCATTACTATATATGCATACCAACACTGGAAAAACTCCTTTTCCCCTTTACATCTCAACTTCTCACAATCTCCTGGGTGACTGAGAAGCAGATGCTGTAGCCTGCCAGAGCCACACTGCCCAGCTCTATCACTTGCTGGCTGAATGGCCACAGACAAATTACTCTATAGATCAGTTTTCATAACTGCAAAAATGGGGATTGATAATACCAGCACCTATCTCATAGGTTGCATGAGGATGAAATGAGTTTTATCATGTAAACATATTTCAGCATATGATGAAATGAGTTTTATCATATAAAGAAATATATATATATACACATATATATGGTGTATATTAGATTTTATTCTTACAAAAATAATATGGCACAATGATTCTATGGGAAATTTTGTGTCATTTAGACATTTAATAAGGCGGAGGCCCTCAACAGTGAAATCTCAAAACCAATAAAGGCAGACATGATTACCCATATACCAATATCAGTGTGGTTAGCAGTGGCCAAGAAATCAAATAACTATCAGGTGTGACACACTGGGGTGTGATTGGTTCACTATGGGCAAGTAGAACAAGCAAGATGAGATCACAAAGGTGCTTCTAAGAGTTAAAAAGAGAATCCTGGCACATATACAGGTAGACTGAGGAACATTTCTGACATGCTTATGATGTGATCAATGATTTATGAGCAAATTATCTTATGTGTTTTTAAGTGCTGAGTATATATAAACTCATTTGTTTTTCCTTTCTATACCTGTCTTGTTTTTACAATTTGGGGAGAAAAATAAAAGCTGCCCAGCTGTAAGTAAGTAGTTCATAATATCATTTTTAGTTATTTACTGCCAGAGTTTGAAGTATGAGATTCCTGCTTTGAAGTTTTCATTTCTATTTTACTTATTTATTAAACTAAAAATCGGTCATTACATAACAAATCTATAATACATGAAACCAGATTTTAGTGCTTCTTAGGGACAGATCTTCAGGGCATCCTTTTTTATGTTATGATGACTTTACAGAAAAACCCATTTCTCAGTTCTCTTTAATGATTATCTATTCCTTTGTGTCACTCTAGAAAACATCTGTAGAACCACAGAATATAATGAATATGATTAGCAAGGCAGAAGAAGCACGTGGCTGCTGCATAAGGTATTTCATCTTAAAACACATATTTTTAAAGGGGAAAAACATACGTTTTCTCTAAGAAAGATGGACTGTTTTGTTTTGTTTTTTAATTTAGGTGTTTACCTTCTGAGAGACTATAGGCTTTCTTTAAGGAAAAAATATATTAAATATATCAGGTCTTCAATGGGCTATTGAAGCTGAGATGCTCGATATTCTTTGATCAATTAAAATGGGCTGGTTTGAATAAGAGAGACCAAATGCACGAAGCACTTCTTTTCAAGCACTCACGCATTGAATCATCACATTATTATTTTTTGTCACTTATTGGAGATGAGATATTTGAGAGACTATTGTGCTAATATAAATGTACATTTTATACAATGTCTAAAAATTGGGCATCAACTAACATAAGGGGAAACTCTCCATAGTTTTAATATCTGATACCATTGTATTTAAACATAGGTAAATTCATGGAAAACTTCTGCTCTCCAGAAATTACCTGACAGCTCAACTGTCTTCAGTATTGTCAAGAACCAAGAAAGAAGTAGAAATTCCTTCAATATTCAAAGCAGAAGTCATGAAAGCAATGAATGAGTTGGGAAGCTTATTTGTAGAAAATACTATTAGGCCTCTAATAAAATTTATAATTATTCTACTTAAAATTCATAAGTTTTATCATCTGTTTTTTAATCTGTTTATTTTTGTTTGTACTTTAATACCTATTAAGTCACGAATAGCTAGAAAAGAACAATTGCAATATTCTCAACACCAAGAAAACATGGATGTTTGAGGTGATGGAGATCCCAGTGTCCCTGATTTGATCATAGTGCCTTGTATACATGTATCCAAACATCTCATGTACTCCAAACATGTGTTGAACTATGACATATCAATTAAAAATTACTATTAAAAAGAAGGTGGAGTATTTATTAGAAATGACAGAAGATGATGTGCATCTACAGTCCTAGCTACTCAGGAGCCTGTGGCAGGAGGATCACTTGGACCTAGGAGTTCGGCACTCCAGCCTGAGCCACAGAGAGGAATTCTGTCTCAAGACCAAGACAAAGAACTGACAGAAGGCAATGTAAAAAGTTGTCAACAGTAGCACCTGGATCCACTAAGGTTTTAACAAAAGAATTTAGATACCTCAATAGTTTCCGGGGTCACCTGAGGTCATAATACAATAAAATAGTTGATGATCTGGGGTAGCAAAGAGAATATGGTCATTGTATTTTTTTTTAGAAAGGAAAAATTTGGGGGTAACTCAGAAAATTCTAACCACATTAATTAAGGTGATTTTTTAAAAAAAGAAAATAGGTCAGCCGCGGTGGCTCATGCCTGTAATCCCAGCACTTGGGGAGGCTGAGGCGGGAGGATCACCTGAGGTCAGGAGTTTCAGACCAGCCTGACCAACATGGTGAAACCTCATTTCAACTAAAAATACAAAAAATTAGCCAGGTGTGGTAGCGTGCACCTGTAATCCCAGCTAATTGGGAGGTTGAGGCAGGAGAATCGCTTGAACCTGGGAGGCAGAGGTTGCAGTAAGCCGAGATCACACCACTGCACTCCAGCCTGGGCGACAGAGCAAGACTCTGTCTCAAAAAAAAAAAAAAAAAAGAAAAGAAAAGAAATAATGACAGCAGCAATAGTAAAATTAGGAAACTCAGTAATCACCATGGCAGACACTTCAATTCACGCTGATGGAAGGCAGTTAATAAAATAACCTTTCTGGCTGAATTACAATTCATTGCCCTGGGAAAGCAGTGTGTCATCCTGAGAGTGAGGAGGTTTCACTCTGGGGCCACGTGAATGCTCCCATAGGTGGGAGAGAGCTGGAGGCAAGGGCAGGCTGTGGGACACTACAGCGGAAGAGCCCTACAGCACTTCAGGTCTAGGGCTTAAAACCAGACTTGCCTGAAGGGCCCAGGTCGACGGGATAACCTGGCTAAGCCAGGGCAGCTTATACTCAAGGACAAAGCAAGGCTTCTTTAAAGACTGAGGAGCAGTAGTGCCGGGGGCCACACAGATCAGACTTGTACATGAAACTTCATTCTCCATCAACTCCCATCTTTTAAGACTCTTCCAATCTCTTCACATGGTACTAAATGCTACATTATTAGCTGAAGTTCTGAAAGCAGATTCTTTTTTTTTTTTTTTTTTTTAGTAGACGAGTTTCACTCTTGCTGCCCAAGCTGGAGTGCAATGGCGCCATCTCGGCGGCGCACTGCAACCTCCGCCTCCCCAATTCAAGTGATTCTCCGGCCTCAGCTTCCGGATTAGCTGGGATTACACCACCACGCACCACCACGCCCAGCTAATTTTTTGTATTTTTAGTTAAAATGGGGTTTTACCATGATAGCCAGGCTGGTCTCGAGCTCCTGACCTCAGATGATCTGCCCGCCTCGGCCTCCCAAAGTGCTAGGATTACAAGCATGAGCCACTGCGCCCGACCAAGAGCAGATTCTTATAGCATCTAAAGGGAGAAATAAACAAAAAATTTACTTAAGTGCAAAGACAGCTAAAATATTAATCACTGATGGACCAAATAACAGCAACTAAGTAAGCAAGCAAAATATGAATTCCATGAGGAAAAAAATATCTAAGATATGAAGGAAGAATAATTACAGCCTTCAATGATAAAGGTTAAATTTTACAAAATATTTCCTTTAGGATACAAAGGGGAAATTTGAATAGTGTCTGCTTTAAACTCTCAACATTTCTGAGAATATGGACACTGAGAAGTAAGATGAAAAGTAAGAAATTAGACAACAACTTGAGTTAATTCTTTTGAGTAGATGAAATTAGTCAAAAGTGTGAAGATGAAACAATTTAAAATTCACTGTAAACTGTATATTGAAAAAATGTCTCTGTAGTATATGAAATGCTTTGATACTAAACATGAGTGTTTCAGTAAAACTTCAAAATACAGAAGAAAGAAATAAAGGTTGGATATAGTATGATGTACATGTACAGGAAAACAATTCAAAACACAGAAGATAGATGGTTCAGAAAATGAGGCTAAGCAAATGTACATTTTCCCTGCAGAGAACAATAGTGAATAAAGGTAAAATCTATGTATTTGTTGGGAATAGTTTTGTTCAAACAAAGAAAAGTCCTATCGTTCTCAACTGTCTCCATAAAATCAATCACTCGAGGACAAGGGAGGTAAAATTAAAGAGGCAACTTTGGGAAAGTCTGCTCTCAAGCCATTTTGTCAGGCAAGAGGACAATATAATAACATGTATGAAAGATCAGAAAAGGTATGACTCAGCAAAAACACTATAATCAAACAAAAAATTAAAAGAAGTTAGAAAAATGAAAAGAAGTATGAAATTAAAAAAATAAGACCAGAAATGTAAACCACCAAAATTAGCTGAATACTGTATACCCAGTAAAAGAAAAATACTCACAATGGATTTTTAAAAAGCCTAAAATTCTTTTTATGAGACAAACCTCAGACACCTCGATGCTAATGTATATTTATATGAAATGAATATATAAGTATACCCACAAAGATTTATCAGACAAAGCAAACAGGAGGGATCATAGCACTACATGTTTCTCGATGTAGTAGTAAGATTCATCTGATTTTGGGATGTTACAATTAAAAAATAACATTTCTTCTTAGAATAAAATAGATTACATTAAAATATATTTATGTTACTAGTAAAACTTATATGCATACTAGTTTCTATTTTAGAAAGACAATATCGTTTGAGATTTGATGTTGATCATATTCTTTGGGCCATCTGTAATTAAGCATGGCATAATGGTAGCATACTAGCTTGTATGTCCTGTGCTCATAATTCTTGCTCCATTAGCATATTTAGTATTTTCTGCCTGTCCCCCTCAGCCTCAGAGGACTATGCACCGAAAGAGAAAGGATACCTTGTCTGTGTCTCTCACCTCTGTGTCCCTCATGTAAATCACTTACACTATCAGTTCAAATAATTCAATCTTTTATCACAACTGTATTTTCAAAACTGGATGATAAACTACCCAAGAAATGCACATTTTTACTGTGTGTTGGCTGCCATGTTTATTTAAATACCTTTCATAAGATAAATCCTTATAATTTGACATTATAAAAATGAGAGAAAAATTTTTTAAATTGCATTTTAGAATCAAAGAAAGAATTTATATTGGGTAATACACTTTAGGAAAAATGTTTGAGCAGAGCAAAAATTATATTTAAATAGAAAATAGAAGGCCACAAAAGTATATAGACCAATTAATCAAGCAGTTTAATATATAAATAAAACTTTCTTAAAAATCAAAGAAAATCCATTTACTGAGTCTATTTATAAAGCCTAAAATTAGAGTAATATTTCACTATATTCTTTTGTTATAGATAGTGAAATATGTAGAAACAAATTTTAACATAATAGTGTTTTTTCTGAAAAGGGAATTGGCATTTTAAAAAGCACCTACTTAAAAATACCACATTTCTATATATTTTCAAATAGATTCACATATTATTGAGGCTATGGGACAATTTAAATAAAATAACAAGCAGAAATTAAGCTGGCCACATTTTCAAACATCATAACAATAAATTGGAGATAAATAATAAACTCTCACAAATTTTAAAATAATAAAAAATCAAAATTTAAAAAACTAATTTTGAAATAATTAAAATATTGTTCTAAACATTGATTGCATCAACTAGAAAAATTATTAAACTTAGAGTACCTGAAAATATTCTTAATTAGAATTTTAAAGAATGCAAAATGTTGTTCTTAGGAACAGTTACAGGATTAACTGTTTTGGTTATTAAATATATAAAAATATATTTAAAATAATTCAAAAAATAGAAATATAAAAATAAAATTAATGCAGAAGAGGGCATAAAGTGAAAAACAGACAAAATAAGAACAGATAAAAATATACCTGATACCTCTAAATGCTTAGCCTGTAAAAGTAAATTAATACCTTAAGCTACTATAAAAAAGAGAAGATGTAAATATGCCAACTAGGTAAAAGGAAGGAAATTTAGGCAATGCATATAATTAATTATAAATTTACAACACTTTCCTAATACATTTGAAATCATTACAAAGTAATAGATTTTTAAATTACCCCAAGCAAATATGAATGGATGAATACAAATATTTACAAATCTAGAAATGGACAATTTCCACACTGTATAATTTATTCTGCAGCAAAATGAGATCAATAGTTCTCCAACCACCTCTTGCTTATGGCAAAACAGTCTTCAGAGGCAAAAACCTTGATTTTTTGCTAAAGCAATTAATCTTAGTCCTGACACAAAAATTGCAGAAATATTCAGTCACTCTTAGTATTTGAGATCACTTATATGTTTTTGAGATAATAAAAGAAGCTTGGGAATTACAGACTGGCAACTGTCATTTATTGAGGAGAAGCTCAACCCCAGGCCAGTGTTTTCCATTTAATATGTGTGCAGGATAGTACACATATTTCTCAGGTTCTTATAGCTATCCCTCTGTTGTCAGGGAAGGAAGCCTGAAAACTACCTTATCAACTGTCTTTCCATTAGGGTCCACTGACAGAAGGCACTGGCTTGACTGAAAGGTAGGATGAAGTCAGAAGTCATTCTTAAATTTAGCTTCCTAAAAACATTAATGAGCTATTGTATTTTCTCACTTTGGAAGTACTTTTCCCAATTAAAAATTGGGCTAAGTTTTTATAATTGACTTATAGAATACAAATACACACACACAGCCAAATATCATTATTCATGATAATTATGTTTTATAAAGGCATCACAAACACTGACTTAGTGAATACTGTACAGATGCTCCTGAGGGAAATACAAGTATAAGTTCCTGCAAGCCTCTCGTCATAATATTTTTGTCAACCGACCTATACAAAACCTATTTTATATGTGTTTCTGTTTAAAAACTCCCTACTTAATATGTGTGTATTGTTGATTCATTTACATTGAACTCATGGCCAATAGCACTGTAATTCATGACTGAATGAAGCTTATTTAACTTGTGCATTTTCTCCATAAGGCAAGTAACAGCCTTCTTGCACTTAAAAACAATAAACAGCACTTGGGGAACGTTTTAAAGACCAAATCCCAACAAAAAGCACAAAAATGAGAGAAACTTAGAACTAAATAGATCATAAAAAAGACACTTGTTTACATATAAAAGCTGAAGCAAGCAGGCAGAAAGTCATCCTGTTTGACCTCAGCTGAAGTTATTCAATTTTTTTTTAAATTTTTCACCCCAAAAAAATTAAATATACCCACAAAAGACTACAAAATGCATTGATTATTGATTTAGGGGCTAGAAACACATTTTGGGAAGTATGCAAATTTTCAAGTATGGAATCCATGGGTAATTGTGGTCAACTCTAACATGTGAATTATGTGTATATGTGCATATATATATGAATGTATGCACATATATATTTATGCATGCATATTTTTAAATGAAAGTTATTTGTCCAATAAATGGATTTTGCCTATCTTCTCCTTGTCATTGACTTACCTATACCTCTTCTCAAGGTGAATTTTGATGAACATAAAGTCTTAATTTAAACATAGTCCAGTTAATCAAAATTTCCCACAATGTTTACTGATGTTATGTCCTACTTAAAAACTCTGCCAAAACCAAGGTCACAAAGTTGTTATCTATTTTCTTTTATGAAGCTCTTAAAATGATTTATAACATTAATTTAAAATTTTAAGCTTAAGAGTTTAAAATGAATAAAAGACAGTCTACTTTACAAAGGTTCTAAGGTGTAGGAATAGATTCAGTATGTGCATTGTATAGGTTAGTCATCTTTTTTAATTTTAAAAAGAAGCATGGTCTTTTCTGATGCACAGTAAAATTATTGACAAATAGGCTAACACTTTAAGTAAAATGAAATTAAATTCCTAAACTTAATGAAATTTATATAGTGTTTAATATGTGCTAGGCATTGTTCCAAGTACTTTAGGCTCATTCAATCCTCATGAAACTTATATGAAGAAGTATCTTTCTTGCTATTTTGTGAAGATTACACTGAAGCCAATAAAGACTAGGTAACACACTCCAGCTCATTGACCACTGAAGAGGAAGAGGGAATTTGAAACTAGGTAGTCTAACTCTACTTTGCTTTTATTTTGTTGCCTCTGATATGCAACCCAGAAATGCCTAAACTGCTTTAAGTGTTAAATAAAAATTATTAAAAACCTAAATGAAATAGAGGAATATTACAAGTATCATATATGATTGTTAAGAATTTTGAAGGCTCTGAGATTTCCCAATTCGAAAGCTGCCATGCAGCAAGCTACCAATTTCAGGATGTTATAGAAGACATGAGACTCCTAAGTAAGTGATTAAGTTTCGTTCATTAGTCACAGCAATTGCAATAGCTAGAGCTTCATTATTTTTGTGCTGGTTCCCTGACACTCAATTCTGGTAGGGCAATAAAGAGACCCAGGAATGGGTCTATTATGATAGAGAAACCCAGAGCTTTGTAACAGAAAGTAATTATGCTTAAACAGGGCTTCAGAGGATGATATTATCTTTATTACTCTGAGCAGTAAACATTCCTGCCCTTTGATTCATAGAAGACATTATCTCTTTTTTCTAAAGCTGTAAGCAAGCATGCTATATTTTATGAAAGGAGACACTAGCTCTGTCTTCCAAGAAAGGTACTTAGCTATAAAAAACATCCTTGTTCACTGCTATTTTCTGAATGTTCATGTCTTCCCAAAAGTTGAAAGTTGAAATCCTAATTTCCAATGTATTGGTATTAGAAAGTGGGGCCTATGGGGGGTGATTAGATTATCATGGCAGAGGCACCATGAATGAAATTGATGCCCTTGTGTAAGAGGCTAAAGAGAGCTCTCCTGCCCCGCCTCAACACTAACATATAAGGATACTGTGCAAAGACACCATCTATGAAAGAGAAAATGGGCCTTCACCAGACATTGAATAGTACAGAACCTTGATCTCAAACTTCCCAGTCTCCAGAATTGTGACAAATCAATTGTGTTGCTTATAAGCTACCCAGTTTGTGGTATATTGCTATAGCAGGCTGAATAGACTAAGACATTAGTACAGTCTAGAAGAAAGAACAGTGAGTGACTTATTGGCAGGATGTACAGTATCATGAGAGACTTACAGAAAATTTTCTCTATAAAAAACCTGAACGTGGAGAAAGTATTTCATATCTAAAAGGAAAGGAAGTCATCCAGAAAATTTTGTACATTTCATTAGGTAATTTGAGACATCTGCATAACAAACAATAGGCAAATGGCAAGTCAAATAACAGGTAAATATTAAATTGAAAAACATTTATCATATATGATGAAATGCAAATAGTGCACATTAACATGTAGAAAACATAAAAGACAATATGCAACAAACCAATGAACAAATTGGAAAAAAAAGTTAGAAGCATACCTGAATAATTTTTGCAAATGATTAGTAAGTACTTGAAAAGAAATGTCAACGTTATTACTTATTAAAAAAATAAGTCAATAATGCTATGTATCAGTTCTTAGCCACTGGAACTGATACATAGCATTATTTCACATACTGCTAAAAGTCATGTAAATTGATATAATATTTTCATAGGGAATTCTTTAAATGTTTATTAATAACTTTAAGTTATTTATATCTTCAACCTTATAATTCTACTTTCAGGAATTTTGTACAGCTCTTTTACATAAAATTCATGTATACGTGTTTCCATAACATCTGTATTTAAAGAGGTCAATATTAGTATCAATACAAATGTGTAACAATATAATTGTTAAATTAATGGGCAAATACACATTAAAAAAACCCTCATCCATTACGCAAGTTTGATTCAGGAAATAGTTAATGAGAAGGAAAAGTATCTGCATTATATTTTCAAGTAATAAAATAGGTTAAAAAGCAGTACATTTTGAATTTCTCTTAAAACAGGCTGCTATATGTATATACATACATGTGCATTGAAGAAAATTATAAAGTTAAATACAGGTTTATTCTGATACTATGTGTGATTTTGATTTCCAAATTTTTTGATTTGCCAATTTTTTAGTATATAACTTTTAAAATTTGATATATAGGACCATAGGAAGTCACAGAGATAGCACAAAGAAATTTGGGTATCCTCATTCAGTTTGCTTCAATAGTTCCTTTCACTCGCGTCCCTGAGAAGAGACCACCAAACAGGCTTTGTGTGAGCAACAAGGCTGTTTATTTCATCTGGGTGCAGGCGGGCTGAGTCTGAAAAGAGAGTCAGCAAAGGGAGATAGGGGTGGGGCTGTTTCATAGGATTTGGGTAGGTAAAGGAAAAATTAGTCAAAGGGGTTGTTCTTTGTCAGGCAGGGGCGGGGGTCACAAGGTGCTCAGTGGGGAGCTTTTGAGCCAGGAGAAGGAATTTCACAAGGTAATGTCATCGATTAAGGCAGGAACAGGCCATTTTTTACTTCTTTTGTGATTCTTCAGTTACTTCAGGCCATCTGGATGTATATGTGCAGGTCACAGGGGATATGATGGCTTAGCTTGGGCTCAGAGGCCTGACAGTTACAGCTCACATAATCAGAGCATAATGTCAAAATCAGCATTTTTTATGTGTATCACAGATGTAGATGTGTGTAACCACACCAAAATCAAGATACACAACTAATAAAAAATATAAAAAGTTGATAAAAGAAATAAATGAGGACTCAAGTAAATGGAAAAATAGCCCACGTTTATGGATTAGAAACATTACTGTTGCTGAAATGTCCTCATTACCCAGGGTCATCTACATATTCAATGTAATACCTATCAAAATACTAATGACATTCTTCACAACAATAGAGAAACCAATCTTAAAATTCATATGGAAATGAAAAAGATCCCCAATAGCCAAAGCAATCTTGAGCAAAAACAAAACAAAACAAAGCATCACACTATCTCACCTCAAAATAAAGTCATGTGTCACTTAACAATAGGGATATGTTCTGAGAAATGTATGCTTAGGTGATTTCATCATTAAACGAGCATCATAGCGTGTACTCACATAACCCTAAATGTTAAGGTTGAAGACTACTACACACCTAGGCTACATGGTTTAGTCCAGTGCTCTCAGGTTACAAGCCTATACTGCATGTGATGTACTGAATACTGTATGCAACTGTAACACAATAGTAAGTAATACGTTAATGCATTGTACTATGATGCTATGAAGGTAACAATGTTATGACAACCATAATGTCACTAGAAAACTGATATTTTTTTGGCTGGGAGCAGCGGCTCACGCCTGTAATCCCAGCACTTTGGGAGGCCGAGGCAGGTGCACTGTGTGAGGTCAGGAGTTTGAGACCAGCCTGGCCATCATGGTGAAACCCCGTCTCTACTAAAAACATAAAATGAGCTGGGCGTGGTGGCACACCCCTGTAATTGAAAACATGGAAGAAATGGTTCATGAAATTTGACTGGGCAGGGATTCTTTGAGTAGAGGCCTCCAAAGCACAGGTAACAAAAGCAAAAGTAGATAAATGGAATTATATCAAATTAAAAAGCTTCTGCACAGCAAGAAAACAATCAATAAAGAGACAACCTACAGAATGGGAGAAAGTATTTGCAAATTATGCATCTGAAAAGGGGTTGATTCCTAAAATTTATAAGGAACACAAACAACCCAATAGCAAAAAAAAAAAAAAAAATATTTAGAAATTGGTAAAAGACCTCAATAGACATTTTCAAAAGAAGACATACAAATGGCCAAAAGACATATGAAACAATGCTCAACATAACTAATGATCAGGGTAATGCAAATTAAAACCACAATGAGTATCACTTTGCCCCACTTACAGTGGCTATTATCAAAAAGACAAAAAAAAAAAAAAACAAATGAGGTGAGGACGTGGAGAAAGGGAAATCCTTATGCACTTTTGGCGGGAATGTAAATTATTACGGTCATTATGAAAAGTGGCATGGAAGTTCCTCGACTTTTATGTATTTTCATTACCATCCAAATTCTTTTCCTATCTTACAAAATGGTACAATTTCACCAGAAATAATTGAGAATTACAGTGCTACTTGGAACTTTGGATATAACTAGAATTCCTCATCTTGGAAGTTTCTTAAAGGAGAAAAGCAGCAAAATTCCTAATAATCAATGGTGTTCCTTCTATTGGAATAAAAAAAATCTCTAAACAAAAATATTGGTTGAAGTTTTCATTATATTCAGTGAAAAAATTTTTTTGCCTAAAGTTAAGAAAATTTGTGAAAATTTTATAAATCAAATTAAATTAGAACTATCATATGATCCAACAATTCTGTTACTAGGTGAGTATACATCCAAAGGGCATGAAATCAGTATTTCAAAGGGATGGCTGCACTCCCATATTTATTACATTGCTATTCACAATAGCTAATATATGGATTTAATATATTAAATCTCATTGTGAACTTAATTTGCATTTTCTATTAGCTAGTGATATTGAACAAGTTTTCACGTGCTTTTGGTCATGTGTGTATTTTTTCTGCTGAAATATCCTTAGCCCGTTTTTCTCATTGGAGTGTTTTCTTTATTAAAAATATTGAGTTTTAAGTTCTGTATATATTCTCCATACACATCATTTGTCAGATATGTGGTTTGCAAATATTTTCTCACAGTCTATAACTGGTCTTTATCCTTGTAACAGTATCTTTCAAGGCGCAAAATATTTTTGTTGTTGTTTTGAAGAAATTGCATTTCTGGATATTTATTTTGTGGATCGAGTTTTTGGGGTTATGTTTAAAAACTCTTCACCAAGCCCTAAGTTGTAGAGATTTTTCACCAGTGTTTCCTTCAAAAGTTTTATAGATTTATATTTTACATTGAAATCTATGATACATTTAAAGTTTTTTTTTGGATATGGTATGTGGTTTAAGTAGGGGTTTTTTTTTTGCTCATTCATATTCAATAACTCCAGCAACATTTGTTGAAAAAACTATTATTCCTTCATTGTATTATGTGACATTGCTGAATTAAATTATTAATCTAAAGAGGGTTATTTTTGCTGATTTTTATTGCCTGTGTAGAGAATCATGTATTCAATAAATAAGAGGAAGTAATATTCCTTCTATTCAGAACTATTTGCCTCTTACTTCTTTTTCTGGCTTTATTGTGCTGGCTAGAACTTACAGTACTATTTTGAATAACAGCAGGGGTAGCTGTCATGTGTGCCTTGTTCCTGATCCTAGGGGGAAAGCATTCAGTCTTTCACTATAATGACATTTTGTGTAAATGCTCTTTATCAAGTTGAAGAACTTTCTGTCTATTCTTACCACTTTTCTTGTAGTTTTGTTATTGATGAATGACATTATAATTAATGTCAAATGATTTCTGTACCTCAATTACTATGATCATGGGATTTTTCTCTTTGTTTTTCTTCCTCCCCTTCTTCTTTGTACAATAAATACACTTTATTTTGGTAATGGGGAACATATTTTAAATGTATTTTCTTCTGTTCTTTTTTTTTTTCTTTCCTTTCCTGTTTCTACTGCCTAAATTTAGGATTTCAGCACTCATACAAGCATCATTCTTTTGAGATTTGGTCTTCATTCCATCACAAGGATTAACTTCAGGTTTTCTCAAGCACCACTCTGTCCCCCTCAGTCATCTCTTTATGCACCTTTAAGTAATCCTATTTCTTACATAATATGACCATAATAATTTGCTTAGAAATTGTGACCCTAATCACTTACTGACTTTACCACCTGGTGATATTCTAATTAATAATGCTGCAGTGGAATCATCATCATTCTACAAAGTATCTATTACTCTGTTGTCACACTGCTATAAAAAATACATAAGACTGGGTAATTTATGAAGACAATAGTTTTAGTTGATTCATAGTTTCTCATGAATGGGGAGAGCTCAGGAAACTTACAACCATGACAGAAGAGGAAGTGGGTACTGCTTCTCAGAAGAGATGGCAGGAGAGAGCGTATGTAGGAGGAAATGTCAAACACTTATAAAACCATAAGATCTTGTGAGAACTCACTCACTAGCATGAGAACAGCATGGGGGAAACCACCCCCATGATCCAATATCCTCCCATTAGGTCTCTCCCTCAATACCTGGGAATTACAATTCAAGATGAGATTTTGCTGGGAACACAGAGACAAACCATATCAGTATATATGAAATCTTGTGGCTCATGCTTCCATTTCCTCTAGAATAGAACGTCCTTTTACTTTCTGTCCACTTATGTATGCTCTAAATTTCCTCACAATTCAACATTCTTTGAAACACTCAAAAATATTTTTTTTCTGTGAGCTTCCCTCTCTCTCTCTCTCTCTCTCTATATATATATATATATATATGAGTTTATGACTTTAATTATAAATTATTGGGGAAAAATTCTGTTTACAATAATTGTGTCATGCATGGCACACTCAATGAATAAGTAGAGTTCAACCAGCAAGTATGTGCACATTAGCACATTTATCATTTGTTCAGAAATAAGTCACAAGTAATATACACCTCTGTGTAAAATCTATTGTAAAACTGCATGTAACACCCATAAAGTTACTTGAAAAATAGCGTTGTAGCTATTTTTGTTTCAAACTCTGCAAAATTTAGTACCTCCAATAAAAATCAATGATTTTATTATATCTCGCAGTTTCTCTGGGTTAGGAACTCAGGAAGGGCTCAGCTGAGCAGCTTTCATCAGAGATCTTCATACAGTTTCAGTCAGACAGTGGCGGTGCTGAGACAATGGGTCACTGGAGTAGCCAGCAGCTATGGTCCATCTCCTTTACACCCCATTTCAGCATTCTCTACATGATCTCAGATGCACTAGTGTAGCTTCCTCACAGAATGGCAGTTTCAAGACTCATAAGGCCATGGAAGGCTTCCAGCATGAGTATCATGGCCTGTAAGTTGATAGCTACATTACACATCCTGACCTAGCCCCAGAAATCAAACAGCATCAAAATGATTGAATGTAGTACTGAGGGTTTCAGCCATCACGAGAAGGCAAGAAAAAAATACATAAAAATGAGAAGTAAATAAAGAAAACTGTCCTTGTTTTCAGATGACATGATAGCCTATGTAGATAATTCCAAAGAATCTACAAAAAAATCCTAGAAATTTAAGTGAGTTAAACAAAGTGAGAGGACAGATCAACTTACAAATAGTAATCATACATATATATATAACAAATAAATGCACAAGAACTGAAATTAAAAATAAATTACCTTTTAAAACTGTCTATAAAATGAAATGCTTATTTGTAACTGAACAAAAATGCACAAGACATGCCTGCTAAAAATTACAAAATGCTAAGAACATAAATAAATAGAGAGATGTTCACACTCATAGACTCAATATAAGAAAGATGTCAATTCTTCCTGAATTTATCTGTAGGTTTAATGTGATTTCTAATAAAATTCTAGCATTTTTATTTAAATTTTTATTTTAGGTTTAGGGGTATATGTTCAGGCTTATTACATAGATAAAGTAGGGTTATGGGGGTTTGTTTTGTTACGTTTGTTAGTACCTATTTTGTTACCTTCGTACTAAGCCTGGATAGTTAAGCAAAATAATGCAGGAAGAGAAAATTGAATACTGCATGTTTTCACTTCTAAGTGGGAGCTAAACATTAGGTACTCATGGACACAAAGATGGCAGTAATAGATACTGGGAACTACTAGAGGAGGGAAGAAGCAGGCAGTGGTTGAACAACTAGCTGTTGGGGACTGCTATCTGGGTGAATGTGATTGCAGCATTCCTGGTTTGACTCTTGGGTTGGCTGTTGTTGGTGTATAGGAGTGCTAGTGATTTTTATACAGTTTTTTTTTTTTTATCCTGAAACTTTGCTGAAGTTCTTTATCAGCTGAAGGAGCTTTTGGGCAGATACTGCGGGGTTTTCTAGATATAAAATCATGTCATCTGCAAACAGGGATCGTTTCATGTCTTCTCTTTGTATTTGGTTGCCCTTTATTTATTTATCTTGCCTGAGTTTTCTGACCAGGACTTCCAATACTATGTTTAATAGGAGTGGTGACAGAGAGCATCCTTGTCTTGTGCCAGTTTTCAAGGCAAATGCTTTCAGCTCTTTCCAATTCAGTATAATGTTGGCTGTGGATTTGTCACGGATGGCTCTTATTATTTTGGGGTATGCTTCTTCAGTACCTACTTTATTGAGAGTTTTTAACATGAAGGTATGTTAAATGTTATCAAAAGCCTTTTATGCATCTATTGAGATGATAATGTGGTTTTTGTCTTTAGTTCTGTATATGTGATGATTCACATTTATTAATTTGCATATGTTGAACCAACCTTGCATCTCAGTGATAAAACCTACCCGATTGTGGGGAATTAGCTTTTTGATTTGCTGCTGGATTTGGTTTGCTACTATTTTGTGGAGGATTTTTGCATCAGTGTTCATCAAAGATATTGGCCTGATGTTTTCTTTTTTGTTTTGTATCTGCCAGGTTTGGGTATCAGGATGATGTTGGCCTCATAGAATGAGCTGGAGAGGAGTCCCTCCTCTTTAAGTTTTTGAAATAGTTTCAGTAGAAACAGTACCAGCTCTTCTTTGTGCATCTGGTAGAATTCAGCTGTGAATCTGTCTGGCCCCAAGCTTTTTTTGGTTGGTAGGCTATTTATTACTTATTCAATTTTGGAGCTCATTATTGGTCTGTTCAGGGATTCAATTTCTTCCTTGTTCAGTCTTGGAAGTATGTATGTGTTCAGGAATGTATCAATTTCTTCTAGACTTTTTAGTTTGTGTGCATAGAGGCGTTCATAGTAGTCTCTCATGGTTATTTGTATTTCTGTGGGGTCACTGGTAACATCTCCTTTGTCATTTCTAATTGTGTTTATTTGGATCTTCTCTCCTTTCCTCTTTATTAGTCTAGCTAGCATTATATGTATCTTATTAATTATTTCAAAATGCCAACTCGTGGATTTATTTATCTTCTGAGTGGTTTTCATATCTCAATCTCCTTCAGTTCAGTTCTGATTTTTTGTTATTTCTTGTCTTCTGCTAGCTTTAGAGTTGGTTTGCCCTTGCTTCTCCACTTCTTTTTGTTGTGGTGTTAGGTTGCTAATTTGAGATCTTTCTAACTTTTTGATATCAGCATTTAGTGTCATAATTTTCCATCTTAATACTGTCTTAGTTGTGTCCTAGAGATTTTGGTATGTTGTATCTTTGTTCTTATTAGTTTCAAAGAACTTCTTGATTTCTGCCTTAGTTTTATTATTTATTCAGAAGTCTTCCAGGAACAAATTGTTTAATTTACATGTAATTGTACGGTTTTGAGTAATTTTCTTAGTCTTGATTTCTATTTTTCTTGGACTGTGGTCCAAGAGAGTGGTCGGTATGATTTCTCTTCTTTTAAATTTGCTGAGAATTGTTTCATGTCCAATTGTGTGGTTGATTGTAGATTATGTGACATGTGGTGATGAGAAGAATGTATATTCTGTTTTTGGGTAGAGAGTTCTGCAGATGTCTATCAGACCGATTTGGTCTAGTGTTGAGTTCAGGTCCTGAATATCTTTTTTAGTTTTCTGCCTTGATGATCTGTCTAATACTGTCAGTGTGCATGTTGAAATTTCCCACTTAGATTGTATGGGAGTCTAAGTCTCTTTGAAGGTCTCTAAGAAATTGCTTTTTATATCTGGGCGAATATATATTTAGGATAGTCAGTTTTTGTTGAATTGAACCCTTTACCATTATGCAATGCCCTTCTTTGTCTTTTTTGTATCTTTGTTGGCTTAGTCTGTTTTTTTTTCCCGAAAATTAGAATTGCAGCCCCGGCTTTTTTCCGTTTCTCATTTGCTTGGTAGATTTTTCTCCATCCTTTTATTTTGAGCCTATATGTGTTATTGCATGTAAGATAAGTTTCTCAAAGACAACATGCCATTGAGTCTTGCTTCTTTATCCAGCTTGTCACTTTGTGACTTTTAATTGGCTTGAATTAATGCTTATATTCAAGGTTAGTATTGATATGTGTGAATTTGATCCTGCCATCATGTTCTTAGCTAATTTTTATGCAGACTTCTTTGTGTGGTTGCTTTATAGTGTCACTGTTCTGTGTACTTGCATGTTTTTATAATGGCTGGTGATGGTCTTTCTTTTCCATATTTAGTGCTTCTTTCAGGAGCTCTTGTAAGGCAAGTGTGATGGTAACAAATTCCCTCAGCATTTGCTTGTCCAAAAATGGTGTTATTTCTCCTTCACTTATGAAGCTTAGTTTGGCCAGATATGAAATTCTTGGTTGGAATTTCTTTTCTTTAAGAATATTGAATATTAGCTCGCAATCTCTTTTGGCTTGTAGAGTTTCTGCTGAGAGGTTCACTGTTAATCTGATGGGCTTCCCTTTGTGGCTGATATGTCCTTTCTCTCTAGCTGTCTTTAACATTTTTTTCTTTAATTTTGACCAAGGAGAACATTTTTCACCCACAAAGGAGAAACTTTGTCACCTACAAATGGAAACCTATCAGACTAACCTTTGTTCCTTCTCATTTTTTCTCTCTATTCTTGTCTCCCTGTCTTATTTCAGAAAGCCAATGTCCAAGCTATGAGATTCTTTCCTCATCTTCGTCTATTCTGCTAATAATACTTGTTAATATATTATTAAATTCTTGTAGTGTGTTTTTCAGCTCTGTGGGGTCAGTTATGCTCTTTTCTATCCTTACTCTCTTTTTCTATCAGCTCCTGTATCTGCTCATTGTGACTCTCAGCTTCCTTGGGTTGGGTTTCAGTGTTCTCTTGAATCTCAATGATCGTCATTAATTTATGTCTATATTTTGAATGATACTTATGTCATTTCAGCCATGCCAGCCTGGTTAAGAACCTTTGCTGAAGAAATAGTACTGTTGTTTGGAGTAAAGAAGGCACTCTGGCTTTTTGAGGTGTCAGAGTTCTTGCACTGGTTTTTTTCTCATCTTTGTGGCCTGATGGTCCTTCAACCTTTGAGGTTACTGTCCTTTGAATGTTTTTTATTTCTTTTATCCTATTTGATGACCTTAGGTGTTTGATTGTAGTATAAGGTGTGTTTTGCCAACTGGCTTCATTTCTGGAAGACTTTAGGGGGCCAAGACTCAGCTCAGGGCTTCTGGACTCAGGGACTGTTATCAGGCCCCAGCTTTATTCTCTGGCTCCTTGACTTTAGAAACCTGCTGCACTGGAGGGGCTGAGGTGCTCCCAAACTGCTGGTCACAACACTCGGATGGGTGGTGCCAGCCAAAGTTCCTCATAGGGTGCTGGCAGCAGGATCCATCCTCATTCATGTGTGCTTGCAGCAGGGACAATAGCAACACAGTGGGGTGCAGGCTTTATAGCTGCAGTGAGGTGCCTGACTCCGTGTGGGCATTTGCAGCAGCAGTGGTGGCAGCACAGCACAGGAGGGTGGCAGACAGGTGTCTGCTGCCCCTGCTGGTGTCTGTGAAGGCATTTGCACCAGGGGTGATGTTAGCCTGAGGGAGGGCTGCTGGTGGGTGCAGGACTGTGTGTGTGTCCTCTGTGTATGTTCACATGGTGTCAGTGGCCACTCAGGGTGGAGGCGTGTCTGCTGTTCTCCATACCTAGTTGTGCCATGGTAAAAATCTATTGTGGAAATTCTCTAGTGCCTAGCAAGCACATAATAAGTGATCTTAATATGTTCACCAACTAAAACAATGGATAATCTGAAAATTATGTAAAAGGGGATTAGTTCACTTTCTGAAACAACATTTAGGGTAAGTACATTTACCTATGTAGAAAAAAATATGCAAAAAAAGTCAAAGTGTAAAGCACTGGAGAAGGAAAATCTAGATGTTATGCAGAGAAGAGGCAGCTAGAGCTTATGTGGAAGAGAAGAGAGGACACATCAACAAATTAGAGAAGAGAACATGGGAACATTGAGGCTAATTATAACTCCTCCTTTAATTCAGGAGGTGACAATCATTTTTACCAAAAACAAATCAATGTAACTCAGGCTAAGATTGCAAGTATGGTCATAATATGGAATCAATAAAATAATACAAAGTATCATTTAAAAAAACAAACTCGGGAAAAAATAAACAAATTTCTTGTTTTTGTTTTAGTTTTTGAAAAGAAAAGAGATGCATTTATTGTTTTGAAAATAATGCCTTTAAACAGCTTTATGTGAATTGCTATTTCTAATTTTGTATGTTTAAATCTCTTCTCACAGCCTGGAGTATAGTCAAGGGGTCATTTTACCATGTCAACCATGAAATTGAAGTGGAAGAAAGAGATTCTTTTTTTCTTGCTCTTGTAGTGACATTTTCTCTTCCAAAATTCCATGCCTACCATTCATTCCTCCGATCTTTCCTTTCTCTAGAACAATGAAACTTAATGATAGAAGAAAAAACTTCTGGAATATCAGGGTAATAACATCTGATTATCCAGTTCCCCATAAAAACAAAGAGAGCACTATAAAATATTGTCAAAATAAATGGAAATTAACCAAAGCTTTCAATCATCCAAAAGTGTTTATCAAGAAAAATGGATGCATCATGATAAAGACAATAAGATTTGTGGTATTCAAATTAACCGTATACTCATGAAAACCAGCAGCTGTTTAACTAAGGTAGCTCTGAAAACCAAGTGGGCTTAGAGCTCCAACAATAAGCAATCCAATCCCTGGAGAACTGTAACCATTTGAACTTCCTAACAGCTACCATAGGCTCCATTCTCAGGTATTCCTTTTCTTCATCTGGTCAGAGCTGTTTTGTAATAGCCCTGTCCTTCTGATATTTGCCAAATACAATCAACAACACTTTATAAAGTTGCAGCTGTCTGAGATGATGTTGGTCCCAAATGGGGCTAACCAAAGGCTGACCCAAAAACGTAAGAGGAAAATCTAGGGAATGAGATATCCATAAGGGGCTTTGAAAACTTCAAAATAGTGCCTTAAGGAAATAGCTGCCCAATCGTTACCTGTCCATTATGCTAAACAAGCTCAGACCTCAGTGGCTGCTCACGACAAAGAATGGAGACTTTATCATATTGTGCGGAGAATTCACTAAACAAACAAATGGCAACAACAACAACAACAAACAGAAGAAAAACACATGCTGGGGAGAGAGGGAATATCTGATTTCCAGAGTTATCACATTATAATATTTAAAATATGGATTTATCAAGAAAAAACTAAAATAGGCAAAAAGTTAGGAAAATATGGACAATACATAAAAGGAAGAATGGCAAAGTTGCAAACAGGACAATTGTGATTTTCCAGTCTGAAAAACAGAAAGAAAAAAAAAACTAAAGTAAAATGAACAGAAACTAAGGATTTAAGGGAATAGTATAAACAGTGGTATGCTGATAACAAAATAGATAACCTAGATGAATTGTACAAATTTATAGAAAGATATAAGCTATCAAAACAGACAGTAAGAAATGAAAATCTGATTACAGCTATAAAAGTAAGGAGATTGAAATGAATTAGTAATTCAGATGAATATATCATAACAAAATGAAACTATAAACTAATTTTTTTCATAAGTTTAGATACAAAAACCCTAAATAAAATACAAGCAAGTAGATTCCAGCAATATATAAAATAGCAATACATGATATGATCAACTGGAATTTATCTCTGGAAGTTAAGGTTGGTTTAGCATAGGAAAATCAGTTGATGTCATACACTATATCAGTAGAATAAAAAACAACAAAAAAAGATCATCTCAATAGATGTAAAAAAGCCCTTGACTAAATAAAATTTTTTCATGATAAAATACACTGAACAAACTAGGAATATAAGGGAGTTTCTATCCCTAAAATAAAGGTGCTGAAAGATTAAATTCTAAAATCAGAAACAAGACAGAAACATCTGCTCTTTCTTCTCCTACTTAACATTTCAGTGGAGGTTTTAGTCAGGTTTAACAGGCAAGGGGAAAAAAAGTCATCCATATTCAGAAGAAAGTAGCAAAGCTATTCTTACTCACAAATATCAAGAGTGCATATATAAAAATTTCCAAGGAACCTATTTTAACAAAAAATGGTTAGAGTTAATAAACAAGTAAAGGAAGTTGTAGGATACATGGTCAATATAAACATTCATTTTACTTGTATCTGTTATCAAGAAAATACATAAAAATGAAATAAAAATAACAATTCCATTTATAATACATCACCAGAATAATAAAATATTAAGGAAAAATTTTAACAAAAATTTGTAAGATTTGTATGCAGAAAACCCCAAAAGATTGTTGCAAGAAATTATATAATACCTAAATATGAAAAACCCCATGTTTTTGAATCATAAGATTTAATATTGTTAAAATCGCAATGATTCACAGCTGATCTACAGATTCAATGCAAACACTAACAAAATGTCAGCTGGCTTTTTTTCTCTCAGAGATTAAAAAGCAATTCATATGTGTGTGCAAGGAACTCAGAACCATCAAAACTTTCTTGAAAAGAAGAACAATGTCAGAGAACTCAAACTTTCCAATTTCAAAACTTCCTACACATATACACTAAAACAGTGTGGTATTAGCTTGAGGTCCAATATAGATTAATGGAACAGTGCTGACAGTCCAGAAACATGCCTTAACATTTACAGCATACTGATTTTTGATAGACATGCGAAGACAATTCAAGGAAAAAGAATAAGTTTTTCAAAAGATAGTGCTAGGACAAATGGATGTCTGCAGCAAAATAATGTGTTTGGAGGCTTTTCTCAGATTATACCTTAAAATTAATTCCAAGTATATAATTTATCTTATTGTAAGAGATGCAACATCAAAATCACGGATGACAAATGATACCAACTAGACACACTGAAAAGACATAATAAAATTATGGGCAAGGAGGTGGAGACATTGGAAGTCCCACATACTGTTGTTGGAAACATAAAATGACTGAGACACTGTGCAAATCAACCTTGTAGTTTCTCAAAAACTAAATGTAGAGTTAGTGACCCAGCAATATCTCTCCTAGCTATTCACTCAAGAAAATTAGAAATATATGTCCACGCAAACATTTGTAAATCAATGTTCATTGGATAAGTTTTTCCAAATAGCCAAAAGATGGATACAACCCAAATATCTGTCAATTGATGAATGGATAAATGAAATATCTTATATCTGTATAATGGGATATTACTTAACCAAACAAAGAATGAAGTATTGATGTGTGACACAACATGGATGAACCTTGGAAACATTATTCTAATTGAAAGAAGTGAGTCACTGAAGAGCATAGCTTGTATGGTTCCATGTACATAAAATGTCCAGATAGTCAAATTGTCCATTTATATAAAATGTCCAGATAGTCAAATTCACAGAAACAAAGAGTAGGTTAGTGTTTGTCAGGGATTAGGGAAATGGGTAAATTAGGAGTGTCTGCTAATGGGTCTGGGGTTTCTTTCTGTGATGATGAAATATTCTGGATTTTGATGGTGGTGATGGTTGCACAACTTCGTAACTATACTAAAATTCACTGTTGTTTACATTTTACAGAGGTAAATCATATATTATTTAGATTATACCTCAATAAGTTTGTTGTGAAAAAAATCCTAATGATATATACAAACATGTAAGTGTACAAAATTTAACTAACAATCATTTAACTAATGTAAAGTTAGATAATTCTCAAAATGTTATATCTTTTTATTGGCAATACTGTTTATTACTTGTCACTAGAAAGTTTGCACACCAGCATTTATATGAGCAAGCTAGGAGTTGGGCCTGCCATATATATAATAATAAACAAAAACAATAAAAAATTTATGAAAATGCTGTGTTCAATTTATAACAAAATAAAAGTAAGTAATACCACTGAATGTAACAGTTAAGTTTATTGCAAAGCTCATAAAATTAGTTCAATACACTGTTGTTTCTCTATTGGGTGACAAGTGTATGCTGGATTCAGTCAGCTTCACACATGAAATAAATGCACATCTATGCTTAAAGTCTATGGCAATAGAAGTGATTACTTCCAAATTAGATTTTTGTTTGAAATTGAAGATATAATTTTGAAAATGTATATTAAAATTTTGTCCAGATCTAATATTATTTTAGAACTATAAGTGATAATACCAAAATAGGTTCTTATTTACATTTATTGTAGAATATTTTATGGAGACATTTTCTTAGTGTTCTATTTTTTAAGACAGATTATTTTTTAGTTTTATTTTTTAAGACAGATTTAAACACTATATTTCATTTACATTGTAAAGGTAAGTTATATGGGAACCTTTTAAAATTTTATTTTATACATCTTTTAAAATGACTATTAAGACTGAAGTTTTAGGTATATCTTAGGGCTCTTCATAATTTTGCTTTATATGAGAGAGCTTCTTTTGGTGGAAGATACGTAGTTCACATCACTGACTTCTGACTTCTAATGACCATCGTTTGCCACCTTTAATATATTTACTCTGTCTTGGCTGGACTTGATTCAGGATCTGGGCAGGAAAATTATTAAAGTGGAATTTTAAGCTGCAGTGTAAGTTCTGTGAGCACAGAGTCTGTGACTGTCTTTTGTCCTTAGCAGTAGTATGACACCAGGTGTATTCAATAAATATTTATTGATAAAATAAATAAAATAATAATTTAATGACTTCTGGGTGTGTTACCTGTTACTTAAAAAAATCATTTATTACAGTGCTTACTATGTGATATGGTTTTGCTGTGTCCCCACCTAAATCTCATCTTGAATTGTAGCTCCCATAATTCCCACATGTTGTGGGAGGGACCTGGTGGGAGATAATTGAATCATGGGGATGGTTTCCCCCATAGTGTTCTCGTGGTAGTGAATAAGTTTCACAAGATCTGATGGTTTCATAAGAAGCTTCCCCTTTTGCTTGGCTCTCATTTTCTTTCGTCTCTCACCATGTAAGACATGCCTTTCACCTTCTGCCATGATTGTGAGGCCTCCCCAAACACGTGGAACTGTGAGTCCATTAAACCTTTTTTCTTTATAAATTACCCAGTCTTGATTATGTCTTTATCAGCAGCTTGAGAACAGACTAAACACTATGTTTCAGTCATTGTCCTACATTCTACCATTTAATCATCAGAACTCTTTCATCAGGTAGATCTTACCGTTCTAATTTTATAGGTGAAGAAGCTGAGGCCGAAGACATTAACCTAGACGTTACCCTATGCCCTATATGCAGCAGAACCATATTTTGAACACAGCTTATATTGTTTACTCATCCTCTCTTCTAATATTTACAATATTAGTTGCCTACGGTCAAACAGCTGTGAGGTAGTAGTAATTAGAGCCTAGGTTTGCTTTGTTTCAAACCTTATGTTCACATTTGGGCCACAGAAAAATTCAAAGAACAGAAACAGAGAGATTCTTTCTTCCTCTCCCTAGATCAGTTTCTTACGTTTCAGAGATACACAGACAATGTCTTTCTCTCTGGAGGAGAGAATGGGCAGGCTTGACAGCTGCTCTTATATAAGATCAGGGTCTCCTGGTCTTGAGATATCCCTTTTGTAACACACCCTATGTGCGTGCATGCACACACACACACACACAGAAATACACACACAGTGTGTGCAGGCAGCTGCTCACCTTCATCACCTCACCTGTGGGAAATGGGGCCTAAAGAACCAATAGAAGAGTCATTACAGCTGTTATTATCACTGTGAGTAATAAACTAATCCAAAAATATATGTATGTAAAAGAGTAAAGAAGGATGTATGGATACTCTTAAATAATGCAAATTAAATGGGCAACTCAACCTACGAAATAGCAAGACCTTTTTTAAAACTATATTAATTAGACTCCTTTCAAAGTGGTGGAATAATAGACCAGTAAAACAATAGAGCTACACAAAAATTCACATTGATATGGAAGTTAATATAATAGAGATGGCAAAAATAATCCCTAGGGAAAGGATAGCCTGCTCAAAAATGATAGAGTGGCAACCGGCTATGTTTCCATAGGAAAACAAATCATATCAATATAATGCATTTCATAAAAATTAGTTCCAAGACCTTAAATAAAACCCAAAAATATATAACGTTTTAGAGGAAAGTATGCAATGATATCTTTATATCTTCTATCTTATAAAGTAGAATTTCTTAAAACTAAAAACTGTGAACCATAAAAGTGATTGTTATTAAATATTGCTATATAAGAGATTAAAAATATTGTCAATTAAACAAACAAAAATAAGTTTACAAATAAGCCACCAACAGAAAAAGCATTTGCCTCACATATTTCCAACAAGATATAAGTGTTTGAAAAATAAAAAAGCACTTCAATGAAAATACAGATTGCTGCAAAAACAAATTTGCAAAAGACATGAAGGTATGAAAAGTTGTTTTAAAGAAGAGGAAAATTAAATAGTCAGTAGCATCTATGCAAATTAAATCAGGAAAATTCCAATTAAAACCAAAATTATCACCACCACCGTCTATCTGCTTGGGTAGCGTTTACAGCTGCTTTGCATGCTCCACCCCTCACAGAAATGCACAAAAATAGGTGTGCAGAAATGTCACTAGCAGCATTTTAAAAATAGCAAATAGTTAGAAAAATGTTCCCCAGTAGAGATAAAACAATGATTTGTGGAAAATAGGTAAAGTGGATTAAAATACTATAAACTTCCTGACAACTTTTCTTCAATTATAAATTAGACATAATATGGGTACTCTTATGTTACTATCTTAGAAGTGTTGTGGAAATTAAATGAATTAAAACATGTGAAGTGTTCCAAATTATAGGTAATTTGCATTGAGTCATTTGATTATGTGTGTATATATTCATATACTTGTAAATTTTCACTTATTCATCTTTGAATATAAATAAACTAGACCTATAAGAATCAACTTCAAAAATCTCAAATATGTAGCCTGGGTAACAGAGCAAGACTGTCTCAAAAAAAAATAAATGAATAAATAAATAAATTAAATAAATGTAAGTTTCAAAATTCTATATCCAGTATGACGACACTTACATAAGGATTTAAAGCATGCACACCTATAAAATATTTTGATTAAGGGTGTATTATTTGTAAGAAAAAGATAAGTAAAGGCATTATAATAATAAACACCAAACTCAGGTTGGTAGTTGTCTTTCATAAGGGGAAATGCTTGCTATTGGACAGGGCACTGGGCTTTAACTGTTTTGGGAATTATTTATATTTTATCAGAATAATGAGTATGTAAGCGTCTAGTATAACTTTTCATTACTATGCCTTTTACTCTGAAATAATTTATAATAATTATAGATAATTAATGTTGAGATTGATAGATACTATTACCCGTCTATCCGAATATTGAAGATTACTTGAAATTATTCCTTGACAATAATTTGTTTTATGCATGGCTTTTTTCTTATCTACTGAAGGACAGAGTTGGTGCTCTGTATGCAAGACTAGGACTTTGTAGGCTATACTTAAAAAAAAAAAAAAACTGTTGGAAGGAGCAATCAGCCATGTGCCTGACTCAGATTAATATTTCTGTGCTCTACAGGTGTTGAGCATCATGCCTCATGTGCTGTCCAGACACTAGATAGCAAAATAAAATCTTACAGGCAGTGCCACTTTTGACTTATCAAAAGTTTTGCATGCCTAAATGATGTACAGTCAAAATAATGATACTCTACAATGTACCATGGAATTAAGCCAGACTTCTAAAAAGATCTACAGACACCTGGTATTAAATTGCTGCCTCCCTCCTACTCCCCTCAGCCTCCTCTCCACTGAGTTATCCACTCTGAAAGAATTCACCTCTGTATTTAATGGCAGAATTGTTTCTAGCAATTTTATTTTTTCACCAGTGTGAAAATAAACAATTATTTTTAATTGTTCACCAGTGTCTTTTCTAGGACGAGCATCATGGGATATTTTTCTCTGACCTAATTACTAAAAACAGTAGAAAATTTTCCAAGCAATTAAAAATAATCTTGTGGACACTACCCATCAATTATGGCTTTTCACATTAGTGACTACAAAGCTCATGGCCAAATTGGTGGAATGGCAATACAAAAACATACACTTACATAAAAACAAAGCAAAATAACTTTAGTGGTCATTTTTTCTTAGTAATGTAACGAAGCGGAGTATGTGTGTGATTCCAAATGCTTAATCCAATAACAGAAATATGAATAGAACAAAGAAACACAATTTCTAGAAAAAAATATTAAAAATTTATTGCTCAGGGAGAGGCAACAGAGAATTAACATTTTTCTTTACATATGATTGATACACATATTCTCATAATGACACTAGAAACACCATCTCAATTTGAGTAGCTATACCAATTGCCTAAGGAGAAGACTTCATGCCATCAATATATAAATATATATTTAAATTATACTTTTAAGTTCTGGGATACATGTGCAGAATGTGCAGGTTTGTTACACAGGTATACATGTGCCATGGTGGTTTGCTGCACCCATCAACCCATCATCTACATTAAGTCTTTCTCCTGATATTATCCCTCCCCTTGCCCACTGCCCCCTGGCAGGCCCCACTGTGTGATGTTTCCCTCCCTGTTTCCATGTGTTCTCATTGTTCAACTCCCACTTATAAGTGAGAACATGCGGTGTTTGGTTTTCTGTTCCTGTGTTAGTCTGCTGAGAATGATGATTTCCATCTTCATCCATGTCCCTGCAAAGGACACGAACTCATTCTTTTTTATGGCTGCATAGTATTCCATGGTGTATATGTGGCACATTTTCTTTATCCAGTCTATCATTGATGGGCAAAAATGATTTTCTACTTTGAATTGGGCAGGAATTTAGTAATCAAAATAGGTTTGACTAGGTCAGGTGGAAGAAGTGAATTTTAGAATATGGGCATCTTATGTATTTATTAATAGTTTAGATTCATAGACAATTAGAACAGATCGATTATCTTCACTAGAATAAATATGAGCTATATCTAAATCATGGAAATGATGCTAAAGAGATAATAGTTTTACATGTACACAAAATAACTCACATCTACAATATTAAATGATCATTCTCATATCCTTTCACATAAATGTTTCCCTAAGAATTTTAGAATAAATTTTTATAATAAAAACAAGACTGCTTAATTTATATAAATATTCTCTATAGTGGATGCCCCTTTCCTTAGATAAAGAGATGACTGGAAAATTGCTTGAATCTACATACATACATTGCAGATATCACCCAATAATTTTTTTCTCTGCCAATTTTTAAAGCAATCCGCAGTACTCCACTTAGAAGCTGCATAAAGATATACCTTATCAGGACCAGGCATGGTGGCTCATGCCTGTAATCCCAGCACTTTGGGAGGCTGAAGTGGGTGGATCATAAGGTCAGAAGATAGAGACCAGCCTGGCCAACATGGTGAAACCCTGTCTATACTAAGAATACCAAAATTAGCTGGGCGTGGTGGTGCGCACCTGTAATCCCAGCTACTCAGGAGGCGGAGGCAGGAGAATTGTTTGAACCCGAGAGGTGGAGGTTGCAGTGAGCTGATTTTGCACCATTGCACTCCAGCCTGGGCAACAGGGCAAGACTCCATCTAAGAAATATATATATATATATATATATATATATATATATATATATATGTATGTATATATATATATATATATATATATATATATATGTATGTATATATATATACACACACACACACACATTATCAGAATATTATTCTCCGTGGAAGCAGGTGAACATCTGTAAAATTAATAGTGCAGAGCAAACTTGTTGCTTTAAGTAGACTTTTAAAATGTTCCATTTCATTTTGAAAGCTCAGGTAAATATGAAACATTTAGCATAGATTGTTAATGTCAGTTACTTTTAGCTCTGCTACAAAGAGATGAGGTTTATGAATTTGAGGACATGAGTGTGAAATATAATTTGAATGATTCATTCAATCAAGCAATCTCAAAGAATGTTCACATTTGCTTGAGGTGCTACTGTCTCATTAAATATTTGTTTTCTTTGATAAGAGCTGATGAATTGCCTGCAGTAGGCTTCATCAAACTTGACATATTTTTTAAAATGCTGCTGACAATTCTTTTTTGCAGTTTTTATATTCAGAGTCAAACTGCACTTGGGTGATATTTTGATAGCATATCTATTATTAATAGAATTTGCTATTTCTTATTGCCCAAATTTATGCAAATTTTATAACACAAAGAAGCTACAACTAAAAGACTTACAATAAATTTAATATAAAAAGGGGATAAACTATCATTTGAAAATAGTTACATTGCCCCTAAAATGGTTAATACAGAGGAATATAGTCATAAGGCACATAATGACATTTAGATCAACAATGGACTGCACATATCATGGTGGTTTTATAAGATTATAATGGCCCTGAAACCATTCCTGTTGCCTAGTGATGTTGTAGCCATTCTAAAGTTGTGGTGCAAAGCATGCCCAAGTGTGATGATGCAGGTGTTAAGAAACCTTCTGTGCTGACAGTTTTATGAAAGTCTAGCATATACAATTGTGTACACTACCTAATACTTGATGATTACAATAAATGACTGTTACTGCTTCTTTATTATACTATACATTTTATCATTGTTTTGGAGTATACTCCTAAAAGATCAGTTAGTGATTAAACAGCCTCAGGCAGGTTCTTAGGGAAGTATTCCAGAAGAAGGCATTTTTTACCAGAGGGATGACAACTCCATGCATGTTATTTTCCCTGAAAATCTTCCACTGGGACAAGATATGGAGGTGGAAGACAATGGTATTGATAATCCTGGCCCTATGTAGGCCCAGGCTAATGTATGTGTTTGTGTTTTAGTATTTAACAAAAACATTTAAAATGTAAAAATAAAATAAGAATATAAGGAAATAAAATATTTATATACAGCTATAAAATGTATTATAAGCTAAGTGTTATTACAAAAGGGTCAAAAAGTAAAAAAAAGTTTATAAAGTAAAAAAGTTATAGTATGCTAAGGTTAAATTATTATTGAAGTTTTTTTAATATAAATTTAGTGTAGCCCAAGTGTTTATAAATTCTACGGTAGTGTACAGTAAAGTCCTGGGCCTTCACATTCACTTACCAGTCATTCACTAACACCCAGAGCAACTTCCAGTCCTGCAAGTTACACTTATTTTAAGTACCCTATACAGGTGTACTATATTTTATCTTTTTTTTTTTTGAGATGCAGTCTTTCTCTTTTGCCCAGGCTGCAGTGTAGTGGTGACATCTCTGCTCACTGCAACCTCCACTTGTCGGGTTCAAGAAATTCTCCTGCCTCAGCCTCCCGAGGAGCTGGGACTACAGGTGCCCACCACCACATCTGGCTAATTTTTGTATTTTTAGTAGAGGCAGGGTTTCACCATGTTGGCTAGGCTTGTCTCAAACTCCTGACCTCAAATGATCCACCCACCTTGGCCACCCAAAATGCTGGGATTACAGGCAGGAGCCACCGTGCTTGGCCTATTTTATGTTTTATACAGCATTTTTACTGTGCCTTTCCTGTGCTTAGCTATGTGTAGATACCACATACTTACCATTGTGTTACAATTGCCTATAGTATTCAGTGTAGCACCATGCTGTATAGGTTTGTAGCCTAGGGGCAATGGGCTGTAGCATATAGTCTAGGTGTGCAGTAGGCTATGCCATCTACATTTGTGTAAGTACACTTTATGATGTTATACAATTACAAAATTGCCTGACAACGCATTGCTCAGAAAGTATCCCTATCATTAAATGATGCATGACTCTATTGTCTTTTGGAATACAGGGGCCAAACAGAGAAAGTTTATTGTTAGTTTGCGTGTCAGAGGTATGCTCCCAGCTGAACCTTTTGCTATATCTAAGAATTTGCCAGCTCTGGGTGAGGCAGTCTCTCCTCAGCCAGAGAAATTTTATTTATTAAGGTCAAAATGGCAAAATACACAAAAAATTTAAATATATAAACAATACAAGGAAGACTTTTCACATCTTGTATGAAGCCATTATAACTTGATACCAAATCATGAAGACATAAAAAGAAAAGAAAACCTCAGACAAACTCCCCTTCCCTTATAAATATTTATGTAAAAACCTCAACAAAATACTAGCAAATTCAATTAGCAGCAGATTAGAAGGATTATTAACTATGACTAAGCTGGATTTATCCCGCTGATGCAAGAATTATTTAATGTATTAAGATCTAGGTAATATAGCAAATTAATGAATAAAGGACAAAATTTACATCATCACAATAGATACAGAAGTATCTGACAAAATCCCCCCCCCTTTTGTAATAATCATGCTCAGCAAAATGGGAATAAAAGGGAACCTTCTCAACTTGATAAAAAGTATCTTTGAAAAATGCACAAATATTATTGTACTGAATGGGGGAAATAGTGAATACTTCCTACCTAAGATCAGAAAGAAGACGGGCTTCCTCACTCTTACCATGTCTATTCAATGTTGCACATGAGACTCTAGTCCAGAAATTAGTCCACACAGAGAAATAAAAGCATCCATGTAAGAAGGGAAGATATAAAATAATCTCTGTTTACAGATTAGATGACAGGACCTAATACAGAAGAAATTCTAAGGACACACACACACACACACACACGCACACACACACCCAGGCACATTCTAGTCAAACTTCAGAAACAAAAATAAATAATAAAAACTTGAAGACAACTGAAATGTACCAAGGAACAAACTGAAGAACTACCTTAATCTTCTCATCAATAGAATGATGAGTATTAAAAGTACTATAAAGTATTAAATGAAAAAAACAAATGTGTTAACTTAGAATTCTTTTCCTAGTAAATGTATTTTTCAAATATTAAGGTGAAATTTAAAATATTCAAATAAGCAAAGGTTGAAAGAACTCATTGTCAGGAGTTGTGTACTACAAAAATAAAGGAAGCTAAAAATGGCAAAAAGATGATAAATATAAAACATATATTTTTATTTTTAAATGCTTTAAAATATAATTTACCTACAGTGACAGTAGTAACACTTATTGAGGGATTTATAATATATCTGGAGATATTAATATGTGATAATATATTGAGGATCTTCAGGAAACACAGCCAATAGGATGTATGTTAATATAATTAATTATTTTCTGAAATATAAGTAGTCTAACAGCCATTTAAAAAGCAAAAATTATTTACTTGGGTATATATCTCAGAACTAAGTACATTCAGTCAACCCAAAAAATTTAAATTAACACCTGCACAGTGGCTCACCCCTGTAATCCTAGCACTCTGGGAAGCTGAGGCAGGCAGATCATTTGAGGTCAGGAGTTCAAGACCAGCCTAAGTTAGGAGTTCAAGACCAGCCTGGCCAACATGGTGAAACCCTGTCTCTACTAAAAATACAAAAATTAGCCAGAGGTGGTGGCGTATGCCTCTGATCCCAGCTACTCAGGAGGCTGAGGCAGGAGAATCGCTTGAACCTGGGAGGTGAAGCTTGCAGTAAGCTGAGATTACACAACTGCACTCCATCCTGGACTACAGAGTGAGACTCCATCTCAAAAAAGAAAAAAAAAATTAATTAGAAGATATTGGTTAAAAAAAAAAGAAAGAAAAATAAGTGCCATGAAGTTATGAATCAAAAGATAGCTAAAATGACAGTAAAATCAGTTAGTCTTAAGCATTCTTATCAAAAACATAAATGTAAAAGTAAAAAAGGTACCTATGTGAGGTTATAGACGTGTTAATTAACCTCATCGTGGTAGTCATTTCACAATATATACATATATCAAATCATCTTGTATACTTTATATTAATATAGTTTGATTTTTCAATTATACCTCAAAAAAGCCAAAAAAAGCCTTAAGAAGGAAAAAAGTACCAATAATACGAAGAAATAAATGACTAAGTCAATTTTAAGTAATTTACGTCTTCAGTGAAAAAAAAAGTTTATTAAAAAAGAAATTGTACCAGAGGTAAAGAGCAGCTTTCGTAATTACAGACATCAATTTATCAAAAGTCTGAAAAATCCTAAATGCATATGAACTATCAGACCTACAAAGTATGTAAATCAAAGACTAAAAAACAGAAAGGAAAATTGGACAAACATGTGACTATAGTTGGAGACTTGAATAATTTTCTTAGTAAGTGATGGAACAAGTACACAGAAAATCAATATGTATAAAGAAGACATGAATAACACTATTTACCAGCCTTGCCTAATTTACAGATAAAAGAGCTTTCCACTCAATAGTAGCAGAATATACATTTTTTCAAGATTGATTGAAAAACCATGACCAGATTTCGCACACTGCCTATTCTACAAACTGAGAGCTAACAATATGCTTTTATCACATGCTAAAATGGTTATAAAAACGAATGAACCAACACAACAACAAACAGAAAAGATTGTTATGTAGAAGCTATGCCTGGCCCTCAAATTCTAAAATATTTAGGTCTTCTTGGTAAAACAGAAAACATTTACTCAACCGTTTTCCTGTGGTAGGCCATAATTTAACTCTGAACACATTTGTTATATTCAAGATTATGTGATACATATGTATGGCCACAACAGAATCACATTGGAAATCGATAAAGGAAAGATAGGTAGAAAATTCACCAATATTAAGAAATTAAACAACATACCTCTCTGTTACCCATAGATGGAAGCAGGAATCATACAGGATCTCTTTTCTTTTAATTGAATTGAAAGTAAAAACCTTACATATCAAAACTGGTGAGGTGCTGTAAAGTAGTACTAAAAACGAAACTTTTAGCAGTAAAGTTTTATGTTAAAGTAGTATTTTAATTTTCTTCACTAAGGCATGGTTTAGCTATTTTGTTACTGTGAAGAGACAAAATACTTTAGCTTCTGAGGGCCACATATGGTTTCTATTGTATATCCTCTTTATGTTTTTCTTATAAACATTTAAACATGTAAAAACCATTCTTACTCCTGGGCCTTATAAAAATGAGCCACAAAGCAGTTTCACTGCCTCATATAATCAGGATTTGCATACAATGATAGAAAAAAGAAATGCAAATAAGTTATTAATGGATTTTTTATGGTTCAAGATTTTGTGCACTAATAAATTATTGCTTACAGAAAGGCTGTGAAATGTTTCTCCTGTGTTTTATTCTATAATTTTTATTGTTTTAGTGTTTACATTTAAGTTCATTATCAATTTAGACAATGTTTATGTATGTCATGACTTGCTTATTAAGCTTCATTTTTTTCTAAATGCATGTCTAGTTCTTCTAGCACCATTGGTTTTAAAAAAATCCACCCTTTCCTAATTGAAATACGTAGGCAAATTATGTCTATATGAGATTGATCATCTTTTTCTTTTTCTTTTTTTTTTTTTTTTGAGGCAAAATTTTGCTCTGTTGCCCAGGCTGGAGTGCAGTGGTGTGGTCTCAGCTCGCTGCAATCTCTGCCTCTTGGGTTCCAGCAATTCTCCTGTCTCAGCCTCCCAAGCAGCTGGGATCACAGGCATGCACCACCACACCCAGTTAATTTTTGTGTTTCTAGTAGAGACGGGGTTTCACCGTATTGGTCAGGCTAGTCTTGAACTCCTGACCTCAGGCGATCCACCCACCTCTGCCTCCCAAAGTGCTGGGATTACAGGTGTGAAACACCGTGCCCAGCCAGTTTGACCATTGTTATGTGGCTTGGTATATTCATTTGGTAGGGCTCCAATAACAAAGTACCACATACTGGGTGGTTTAAACAACAGAAATATACTTTCTTACAATTATGGAGGCTACCACTATGAGACCAGGGTGTCATCAGGGTTGGTTTTTTCTGAGGCTTGTCTGCATTTATTGTAACATGTAAAAAAAATAATATAATATACATAACATTAATATATTATTCTTATGTGACACATTTTATTATGAAATAGACCCAACATACATTGGGTTTTGAGGTTAGGATTATTGTCATTACAGCTTATAATTACGTAGAAGAATGTAATGAAAATAAAACAGAAAACTGCTAATTAGGCTTTTTTTTTAAGATGTCTATGGACACTTGTAGACATGTCACACAGGCATACAAACATTTTAATTTTGTGTAAGAGTCTTATCTTTTTGCCAAAAATAGAAGCTGTGTTTCCCTTACAGCTGTAGTGGCAAGCTGGACTGACTCAATGCCATGTCCTGCTACCCGGTCGCATTAATCGCTGACTTGAATGATGAATGTGCATTCAACTCCATTTCCTCTTGTCATTTGTAAAGACATTTACTTTTATAAAGACATTTACTTTTATGACCTAAAGATGTAACTATGCTCTTCTTTTGAAAAACAAATAATATTTACACACTAGATACATTCTTATTCAAACAAGAATTAAATTTGTCATTTACCACAATTACACTGAATCTTTTATAATACGTGACACATATGTTTGCTTGCTTTTCTCTCTTAATTTTATGTATAAAACTTTGGTCCCAGAGATTGGGAAAAGGGCTGATACTAAATAAATAATTTGCATCACAGAGTTTGATTTAATTAATTTTCTTAATCTCCAAACAATACCAACAGGAAAATATTATTCCTGACACATAAACAATGGCAACAAATTTTGGAGGAGCTAGAGCCAGGTAAGATACACAAAGTCAAAGTTTTAATATATGGAGGAATTTATATTTGAACTCAGAGCTGCCAAACTCATAATCCTTTGCTCTTTCTAATCTAAAACATCTATAAACCCAGCAATAATCATAGGAGATAAATGTGTGCTAAAAACATAGGTACTCACACTACAGACATCTTCCTGATCCTTATTAATTGAATCCCACATAAACCATATTATCTTGCATAGCTTTCTGCACTTTCAAATAAACAGGAGAAAACATACGTGTGTTTGCATGCATGTCCTGACACACACACCACATAAAATTATTTGATAAAAATGGGATCCTATTATGTAAATGTTGCTACATATTGCACTTGTTAAAAAACACTCTTTAGAAAGCCCTTCAATCAGCTGGTGCAAATCTAACTCATTTTTTAATACTTAATAATATTTTATGATATTAACAACCTTAATTTTTCCATTATTTCTGTATTTTAACTGCCATCATCTTTTTTATTTGTGCCTGTGATGGTTAATTTTATGTGTAAACTTGAGCCCTGTGATGCCCAGATATATGGTTAAATATTGTTTCTGTGTCTGTGATGAATTTGTGGAAGAGATTGGCATTTGAATTGGTGGGCTGAGTGAAGCAATTGCCCTTCCCAGTGTAGGTGGGCATCATTCAACCCACTGAAGACCTAAAAGAATGAAAACGTGGAGGAAGGTTGAATTCTTTCTATCTCCTTCAGCTGAGACATCAGTCTTATTCTGCCCTTGGACTAGGACTAACACCATTGGTGTTCCTGGTTCTCAGGCCTTCAAACTCACACTGGAATTTATACCACCAGCTTTCCTGTGTCTCCAGCTTGCAGATGGCTGATCTTAAAACTTCTCAGCCTCCATAACAGCATAAACCAAACCATTACAATAAAATTTTTGAGACATAGAGAGAGGTGGTTAGATAGATTTCTTAGCGTTTCTGTTTTTCTCGAGAAGCCTGCTTAATACAATAACCTTTCCTATGTGATTTGTTAGTTTCAGCACCTTTATGTAATATGGTCGTTGTATTTAATTATGATGGCCTCCCTAATTATATTAAAAGTATCTATTTTTTAAAATGGCCTGGAATGATTTGTCATTTTAAAATTATCTGTTCTTTAAAGGTTAAATATTTTCCAGTTATGCTTGAGGTCACTTTTATCATGTCTACATTTTAATAGACTATCTACTTTCTCTAAGCTTTCAAGTATTATAACACAGAATTATTTCTTTAATTTTTTTTTGTTGTTGTTTGTTTTTTTGTTTTTTGAGACAGAGTCTCACTGAAAGGCCCAGGCTGTAGTGCAATGGCATGATCTTGGCTCACTGCAACCTCTGTCTCCTGGGTTCAAGTGATTCTCCCGCCTCAGCCTCCTGAGTAGCTGGGATTACAGGCACGCACCATCATGCCCGGCTAATTGTTCTATTTTTAGTAGAGACAGGGTTTCACCATGTTGGTCATGCTGGTCTCAAACTCCTGAGCTTGGGGGGATCCATCTGCCTCGGCTTCCCAAAGTGCTGGGATTACAGGCGTGAGCAACCGTATCCGGCCTCTTTAATCTTATAATATGTATATCATGATGTATTTTTATACCTACTATTCTATGTGTTTCTTCTTTCTTCTGCACAGGGCTCATGGAGAACCACTGGAGCCCATTGTGTGCATCCGCAGATGCGCTCAGCTGACCTGTATCTTTGGACAGTTGGTAACTTCCACTATGAATAGTCCCAGCCATGCTCACTTTTTGCATCATCTCCAGACATCTTTGCCGTCTTGTATTCCCCTGGGTAAATATTAGTCTTAATTATAGCATCTTCATGGTTGAGTCCTGTTCTAAAACTCCACTGTATGCTAATTGTTTAGAACTTACTATTATGTAATTGTGTACAGAAAGTGTTGTAAATGATAATCAATTACCTCATTTAAAAATGATTTATTGAGATGAAATTCACACAACATAAAACTTGCTATTGTAAAGTGAACAACTCAGTAGCATTTAGTATGCCCACAGTCTTGTGCAATTACCACCTCTATCTAGTTCCAAAAAATTTCCATCATTCCAATGTAAAACCTCTCACCCATTAGTCAGAATTTCCCTATTCCTCCTCCTCTGCTAGCTCCTGACAAACATCAGTGTCTGTTCTTTCTGTGGATTTATCTATAGGTTGGTGCAAAAGTAATTGGTGAAAGTAATGGCAAAAGCCACAATTACTTTGCACGAACCTAATGTTTCAAAGATTTTATTTAAGCAGAATGAAACTTTGTGCCTAGCTTCTTTCACTTAGGAAAATGTTCTCAGGGTAACGCATGTTGTAGTGTGGATCAGTGCTTCATTCCTTTTTATGGCTGAGTATTATCCAAGTACAACTGATAATACAAAAAAGGCAGGTAATAATGCCGCTCCTCTGCATTCGAGTCCAAGGGGCTGTGGTGTCATATTGCTGAGTGTGGCCTTGTGGATTCTCCTGTTAGCTTTCTTCACACCATGGCTTGTCATGGCTGATGTCTCAGATTCATGGATTAATACGCGGGCACTCACAGTGACAACTATGTCAATGTCAGTGGGAAGCAAGGTTATCTTTTGGGGGGCAGATGCTCTTTATAAGTTGGAATATAATACCCAGAGGCTCCTGCTGCAAATATGTTTAATAATGACTCAGGAAAGTTCAGCCACAGGGAAGCACCAGCATCCCAGGCATCTCTGCTGACATGGACCTTAGTTTCTATGGCTCATTTGAGCCCTCCAGGTTCCTCTGTGCAGTGCTCCTTTGTCCATTTTGTTCCAACCTCTCCACACTTTTAGCTCTTGGCTGCCTCATGCTCCTGCCTGCTTAGAACCTTTGGAATGGGGTTGGCCTCTACCTGGAAACACACTGACCAACCTGCATGGATACCCCCTGCTCACTCTTCAGGTTTTCTTTTACATGTCATGGTTTCAAGGAACTTTCCCTTATGCCTCTCCTCCTTAACACCCTCACCATGACCTGTGAATTACATCTCATTATTCGATCCAGATAACTACACCCTAGCCAATCTATGTAAGAAAAACGAGGATGGCCTATCTATTTCCACAAGGTTGACCAAAGAATAAGTGAAATAGTTCAGGTGTGAATGCAAATTTCTTGGCTACATGAAGCAGGGAGAGAACAATACAGACCAGCAGGGAAACCTAGGGCCTGAGAAAGAGGAGAGTAGCAAGTTCCCTGGGTTTTCCTGTTGCTTCACACATACCTCAGACGAGGTACTGTCTAAAGAAATCAGGAAATCAGAACATCAATGAACACAAGCAAACCAAACAAAGATCTCTCTGTCACCCAGGTTGGAGTGCAGTGGCATGATGTCGGCTCACTGCAGCCTCAACATCCCGGACTCAAGAGATCCTCGCATTTCAGCCTTTCAAGTAACTGGGACCACAAACCCATGCCACCCTGTCTGGCTAACCTCTGTATTTTTTGTAGAGGCAAGATTTTACCATGTTGTCCAGGCTGCTCTTGAACTCCTGGGCTCAAGCAATTCACCCGCCTTGGCCTCCCAAAGTGCTATGATTACAGGCATGAGACACCGCACTCAGCCCCAAACAAAGATCTCAAAAACACCATGTTCATTTAGTTGTGTGACAAGTAAATTAACAAACAAGCAAGATAGAAAACATTTAAACACTATAAAAGGAACTGATGAATGTGAAGAAAAGGACTAGAGCAATTAGCAAGATTAAACAAGAGAGGGAAAATAGACTGGAAACAATAGCTTCAGGGAGCTGTGGGTGTACAAGAAAAAAATATAACATTTGTGTTGTGGGCATCCCAGAAGGAAAGGAAAACTTGGGTGGACTTTTAAAGGTATTTAGAAAAGTAATGGCTGAAAACTCTCCAGATTTGTAGAACATACTGCCAAGAGATTTAAACAGTCTGAGTGAACTCCAAACAGGGTGAAGCCAATGAAATCCATGAAGAAACATATCACAGCCATACTGTCAAAATCAAAACAGTTTTATTGTCAAATAAAAGACAAAGAAAACTTGAATGCAGTGAGAAAGAAAGGACATTTAGAAAGAGACATTTACACAGAGTGAGAAAAAAACAATGACACATTTCACTTTATAAACTGTAGTCACCAGAAGGAAGCAGCACATTTTTCAAGAAAGAAAAGAACTGTCCACTCACAAAACTACATCCAATGAAAATATCATTCAAGTATAATACAGAAATCAACACATTCTCAAATGATGGAAATCTGAGAAAATTTATGGGCAGCATACTTACCTGGAAAAAAATTGCTAAAGGCAGTTTTTTACACAGGAAAAAAATCCTAGTTGAGTAATCTTAGAACATTAGGATTTAAGAAAGAACAACAGAAGAGGAAAGGAATGATCACATCCAGTAGCCTTAAGCTTCTTGTCTGAGTTTCATAGATTATGTATGTGGTAGAAGCAAAAATTACAACACTCTCTGATGATGTTCTCAATACAATTATACTAGAAAGGGAGGTGGGTAGAGAAATATAAAGGAAAATAAAATGTCTACATTTTACTTGAACTCAACAAAAGAAAAGTAATGCAAATATTTACACCCAAAAACATTATTGGTAAATCCAAATGGAATTCTAAAATAAATGATAACGTTACTTACAGGAACGTAAGAAAGATAAAAAATAAAAATAAAAAAAACACAAAGAAGTGACAAAGAGGAAACAAAAAGCAACAAAAGATTGACAGACTTAAGCTCCAACATATGACAAGCTACATTGTAAATAAATCATCTAAACACACCAATTAAAAAACAGATATTGATATATTAGAATTTGTAGAAAAGGTGACTCAACCCTCAACCATCTGGAAGAAACTCATTCCAAATAAATTAATATAGACAAATTGAAAGTAAAACTATGGGAAAAATATGCCACAGAAATATTAAGTAAAAGAAAGTAGGATTGAATATAATAATATCAAATAAAGTAGGATTCAGGTTAAGAATTTATTAAGGATAGACATAAGTATCATATAATCATAAGAAATCAACCCACCAAAAAGATATATCCATGATAAATGTTTAGACACCAAAATAAATAATAAACAAATAAATAAATAAATAAATAAAGCTGAACTATTTGTAAAGCAATACATGATAGCACTGTAATTTGCATGGACAAATGGAATACATATCAAATGTATGGAACTAATAGAATACATATCAAAATATATCATATTCTGGGCCGTAAAAAACTTCAATAAATTGAATTATACAGAATGTGTTCTCTGACCACAGTGGAATCAAACTAGACATTAGCAATGAAAAAAGATGCCAGGAAAATTTCTAAACACTTTGAAACAAAACAACACACTTCTACATAATCCATGAGGAAAAGGTGATGTCTCAAGGGTATCAGAAAAAACTGATAAAGGCCGGGCATTGGATCTCACACCTGTAATCCCAATATTTTGGGAGGCTGAGGTGGGAGAATCGATTGCTAGGAGTTTGAGACCAGCCTGGGCCACATAGTGAGACCTCATCTGTACAAAAATAAACTTCTAAAATAAACAAAAAAAAATTGCTGGGAATTGTGTTCTGTGCCTGTAGTGCCAACTACTTGAAAGGCTGAGGTGAGACAATCCTTGAGCTTGGAAGGTTGAGGCTATAGTGAACTTTGATTGCACCATTGCACTCCAGCGTGGGCACCACTACAGACCCCACAGATATCGAAAGGATAATATGAATATGAATAAGGAGTCTTTCCCAATTGTATTTTTTGTCAAGTTTGTGGAAGATCAGGATACCCAAGGACATAAAGATAGGAACAATAGACATTGGTGACTAATAGAAAGAGGGAGAGGGAAGGGGGAAGGTCTGAAAAATGATGTATTGATACGATGCTCACTATCTAGGTGATGGTTTCAATCATATTCCAAACCTTAGTATCACACAATATGCCTTTATAACAAACCTGCACATGTACCCCCTTATTCTAAAAAAAGTTGGAAAAGGAAAATATGATATAAACAACTGTAAATACATAAACTAAACACACATATTTGATAATTTAGATAAACTAAATTTCCTGAAAAGTAACAAATTACTCCAATATGTCTAATATTAAATGGATCATCTGGATAGCTCTATATTAAGAAAAAAAATCATAATTTAAACTCTTTGAAAAGAAATTTTCAGGTTCAGATGATTTCATTAAAGAATAAAAACAAATTTTTTAAAAAGAATTAACAAAAATTTTACACAATCTCTTACTAGCATAAAAGAGGGAAGCATTGACCAAATTATTATGTAAGCTTAGTTATCTTCTAATATAAACCCACTCTCCCAAAATGATAGTACAGAAAAGGAAAGCAATAGGCACATCTCTCATGAGTAGAGACACAAAATTATTCAACAAAATATTATCAAACAGAATTCAACAATCTATAAAAATAACTATATACCATGATTAACTGGGCTTTATTCCAGATATAGAAGACTGGTTTAATATTTGAAATTGATCAATGCAATCCACCATATAAGTTGACTAAAGAAGAAAAATTATATGACTATATCAATTTGTTGCAGGACTTTTCCTTAGTTCAACTAAATATGAGGACCTTGTCACATGGCCATAAAAATTTAGGCTCATAGACGTTTTGAAGGGTGAGTAAGGCAAGGTTTTGTTGGCTGAAAAGGGGGTAAAAAAGGGAAACAAGGACCCTCCTCAAAGCCAGAGTCCCTGCTAGTGTGCTTGCCACCTCGAAGTTTGAATTCCAGGTTCCACCCAGGAAGAAGAGGGGCCGGGCTCCTCCCCTCTGCAAACAGTGAGAACTTCTGTGGATCCATCCCAGTGCACACTCCTCCCTGTGTGCCCAGGCCAGCCTGAGTTTCTCTTTGGACCCCTTCTCTCCAGGTTGTCTCATTCTCCCTTCTAAAATGTACATGTACTGCTGTTAGAATAAGGATAAGGATGAAGACCAATTTTTACTGCTTCCTGCTGACAGGGGGCGCTGTTTGGGGGAAAATGGCAGTCAGAGCTCCCTCAGAGGACTATCTAAGAGTTCTCAGAAAAAAGGGGCCATCCTCCAAGGCTCTGGTTGCAAGACGATTTTGAGTTTGATGGCCTGCAGGCAAGAAGAGATAAACCTGGTTATTAGAAGATATATATCAAAATGAAACAAGGGGAGGAGTAAGGGGAGCTCAAAAATTCCAAGGCCTTTTACCAGTTAGCACAGGGAGAGGGAGGCCAAAAGCTCAACTGGTAAAAAAACTTCATCCTTTTGCTGGAATGTCTTATTTCTGGGTTCCCTTCCCCTAAGCCCAATACTAAGCCAACCAGTTTAAGATTTGGAAAATTAACTTTTCTCAGTTTGGAGGATGCATCTGAGGGGAGTGTTCCATAGTACAGAGACACAATTACTTATCTGTGAAGAGAGGACAGAGAAGGAGAGGGGAGAAAAGGAAGGTGTTTTTTTTTTTTCAATGGAGTCCCAGGGGTTCAGTATGCATTTGAAAGGGATACAGACTGAAGATGAATGGTTACCCATCTAGAAAGACGCAGGCATCCCTGGCTCCCTTCTGTTCCTAGCAGATACCCAGGGTACATGAGGAACAGAAGGAAGAGCATCCTCTTTCCTTCTTCCGTGCCTATATTCCTGAGTCCTGACAACCTTGGCAGGTGCTGTCATGAGTGCCAAAGCAGCTTGCACCCATGAAGCAGGGAGGTCCTAGAGAATAGGAATTATCCACTGTCACCTATGTCTCTTTCCCATCTCCTGTCAGTAGCCTTGAATTCCCTAGACCTCATTTGTGTTGTGGATACTAACATGGCCTTTATCCATGAAATGGGAGGCTTGGCTTAATTGGTAGGAATCAGCCACACTCACCTGCGCTGTGCCTTTTAACTTCCATTATTGTCTTCGTCTTGATCCCTCCGATCCAGTATTCCTTCCAAGGGCTTTGACTTGAAGACTGAAATTGAGTTTAGGACAAAAATGTGCCTCAGGGGGGTAGCATGGACTCCTTATCATAAGCTGAATGTTGAAGTGAAACTGTGGAACTGAGTCCTCCTCCAACAAGGGAGAGAAAAGGATGTCTTGTTACACACCCACAAAATTTGTTGCTATAGTTATGCTTGCTAGGATTTGGGTGCCTGGTGCTTGGCTTTGGTTACCTCCCTTGGTCTTACTTTCTCAAAGGAAACCTCCAAGTGATGGGCATTCTATTTATTCCCATCACCTGGCAAGATTTGCAGAATAATTGCTCAGAACTAGATTATTGACCCAGTTTTTTACATTAGCCATTCATCTTGTTCTTTTTGAGCTGCAGCCAGAGATTGCTGATTGGTTCACAGGAACAAGCAGGATTAGTTTAAAAATGTATGCGAAAATTTAAAAACAACTAATGAGTTTAGAATTTAATGACAAATGTATGCTAAAATTTGAAACATAATTTATTTCTCCCCAGTCCTCATTTTTGTTAAAAAAAACACAAATAAACATAGAACTGAGTGGTTTGCAAAATAGAATTTAATCTTATACTTGGCCTGATTGTTTGCCTAAAATGCAGCAAGAATAATTATTTCTACATAGGCCTTTTGGATTAGATTTGATGGAACTCTGTTCCCTAAGGAATCTCAGATAAGACCTTTTAAAGCCAAGCACAGCCATGAGTTTGTATCCTCAAATTCCTGTGAGTTGGGTGATCCTCTCCTCTTAAAGTCACAAGATAAACTTGGAGTGCCTGGAGCTGTTAGACAGTGACATTCTTCACTGACTACAGGTCAGGAACCCTGTAAATGGACGGTGTAGGCAAGGGCATGAGACCACTTTCTCCCACAGGGCCTTTATTGACTCTGCAATTTGAGGTCAACTCCTTAAAGAGAAGCATACCTTTCCAGTCAAAGCCTTGATGAAACAACCAGTTTTACCAATTGAGTCCTGTGGCAAAAGAAAGATGGATTCTAATTGCACTGATGCAAACAACTATATTGCCATAAGTTAAGAATACTCAGAGAGAGTTTCCAAATTCTGGAGGAACCAGGCAGAGAGAAACAAACATGCTCCAAAATTTGATCACAAGAATATACCTTGCTTAATTATTAAAGGCCTAAATAGTTAAAAATAAGTTTCTTTGACTCTCTAAAACAAAACAAGGATCAGCAATATTTCAAGCAAAGGTAAAAAGGTTGCTTCAGCTTTCTGAGTTCAATCCATTCAGTTAACTCTTGTCTTGCTTAATATCCATGAGCATTTTAGCTCTTCATGAGTCTTGTAATTTGCCTTTATTCCATTGTCACACTCTCCAAGGTTATCAGAAACTTTGATAACTATTTGAGAGCACCTATCACAGTCTTATAGCTTATTATAAACCATCTTTTGAAAAGGATTAAGACAAGACAACAATTGTTTGTGAATATCAAAATGTCCAGGATAGATACAGTTGGAAACACAATTGACAAAGAAGCTTGTTTATCTCCATGGATTACAATAACTTAACATAAAACCTTAATTGTGATTGGTAGCACATACTCAGATATTAGAATTTTAGAAATCCCATACAATTTGGAAACATATGTTAACATTCACCAAAATATAACCTAAAGAAGATTGAATACCATTTTGGCAATCCCACGCACCTAGACATGTTAAATAATTCTGTTTACCTATTTTCTGGATGTTTCAGGGACATCTGAACCATCCAAACAGACAGGCATTAGGAAAGTCAAATTTGAAACTGAAGGATTTTGAGAGGGCTGTTAAATATGTTTGAAGTTTAAAACACTTGATATTCTGAAATAGAATTCTAGATTACCACAAGTTATTTATTTTGCCAAAATGATGACTCAGAAATTTTAAAGAAGCGAAAATCTGTTGTAACTCTTTACAAATTTTCCTAAAGAGCAGATTAGTGCCTTAAGAATACCTTGTTCTTTTATTTTAATGCTCAATTTACTTTAAAAACCATAAAATATACTTTTTGAATTAAGTCAAAAGTTCACTCAGAGAATCTCTTCTGCTAGATTAATTTCCACAATCTTTCTATGACATGTTTAAACCTTCAGCTGTTTCTTATCTAATTTAAAACAATTATTTAACCCTAGGCAAAAACTTTACATTTCCATGCCTTTTAAGAACCTTTTCCATAAAGCACATTTTAGTGTTTTTACACCTCACATGTAAATCTATTTTCAGTAGTTTCAATTACTTGTTATAATGGTAACTCCTAGCAACTTTTACCTTTAATGAAACACATGTAAGTTGCTTTAACTGTGGGCTAAGTTCCACCAAAGTTTGTCTCCCAGCATAATTAAGGACATGGTTTGTTCCATATGTCCCCAGGCCTTACCAATTGTGAAGCAGGCAAAACAGATAGTTCTCAAAACCCAAAAAGCAGTTTATAACCTTGAAACATTTAGCAAACCTTGCATCTGACCTGCATAAGTTATTTCACCTATTTAAATTTTAATGACACCTGCATTTTACCAATAATCTATAAGGCTGTTTTTATATCTCAAAGGTTAAAGCCATGTGAAATGAAAGGTACCACAGCTTTTATCTTCCCTTTAAAAAATATTTGATCTAATCACCTGTCTTTCTTTAGGCCAAATTAATTAGAGCTCCTTTTACAGACATCACACACATACACATATAACTACACAGATAGGCAGGAGAAACCCCAGTCCCCAGGTGGAGGTCTTTAAGAGACAGGGCTGGAAAAAGATGTAGATATCAAACCAGAAAGGAACTTATTGGCTAAGGCAGGATTGCTAAAGAAAGTCCTGCCACTGGAGTTACAAGCCATGCCCCTAGGATGTAAAACAAGATGGAGGCTTGCAGGGAAGTTTACTGTGAACCATACAGACATGCAAAGCACACCAGATTGGCTACAGCTTAATATCAGCCTCACAAATCCTTTCTCACAATTAAAACTTTACAGAAAATATAAACAGTGGTTCTTATCATTCCTGACCTAGTAAAACATCTTCCAACAGTAAAAACCTTGTTTAAAAGTTGACTGCTGATGGGGTGGAGAAAAATAAGAAAGGAAATAGTTTTAAAATGCTTGGGGAAGAGTCTCTTATTTTATTTTTACACAACTTGTTCCTCCACCAGGAGAAAAGCCTAATTACTGTCTGATGGAGCTGAACCCCTTGGCTGTGGAAGGGGAAGGATTGGGCAGCACATGGCTGAGAATCAGCCACCCAGCAATGCAGGAATCTTGGGCCACGTGTCCCAGCCTGGGCATGGAGCGGAGGGGGAGCAAGGAGCTGCTGCTCGCCCATCTGGCCTGAAAAAGTAAGGAAAAGGCCATGAAAAAGTCCTCAAGGCCTGAGAGTGATGAGGGTGGGGACACAGTTATCCCTACCCTCAGAAGTCCGAGGATGAAATATCTTTGAAAGGAAAGGCAAAAGATTTCTTGTTTTGCATCTGATTCACTGCTTCTTGAGGCCCCATGTTGGGTGCCAAAAATGTTGCAGGACTTTTCCTTAGTTCAGCTAAAGGCAAGGTCCTTGTCACACAGCCATAAAAATTTAGGCTTGCAGATGATTTGAAAGGTGAGTAAGGCAGGGTTTTATTGGCTTGAAAAGGGAAATAAAAGGGAAATAGGGACCATCCACAAAGCCAGAGTCCATGATGGTGTGCTTCCCACCTTGTAGTTTGAATTCTAGGTTCCACCCAGGAAGAGGAGGAGCCAAGCTCTTCCCTGCTGCACATGGCATGAAATTCTATGGTTCCACCCCGGTGCACATTCCTCCCAGTTCAGAGGACAGTTGGAGTTTTGCTAGGGAGCTCTTTCCACCTGGCTGCCTCAAGCTTATTCAGAAAAAGCTTGAAAATTTCAACATCCACATATAATATAGACTCTTAGTAAAAGGGAAATGGAGGTGAAGTTTCTCAACTTACTCATCTGAAATAAACCTACAGCTAAGATTATAGTTAGTGGTTAAAAACTGAATGCTTTTACCCATGATGCAGCATACAAGGATGTATGTTCTCATCAATGCTACTTAACATTATCTTGGAAGTTGTAGTCACTCTAATAAGGGAGAAAAGAAGAAATTAAGACAACCATATTGCACTATTTTTGTAATTTCCTGTGAATTTATATTTCAAAATAAAAAACTTTAAAATACATAGATATATATATACAGAAGAACATAAATATAAATAAAGCACCAAAAGTAAAATTCCTTTTAAAAATCTGTGAATTGGACTTCAAATTTAAAAGTATAAGGTAAGTGTGAGATCCTGTTAAGAGAATAAAAACTCAAGCCTTATACTGGAAGAAAATGTACAGAAATCACACATCTGACAAAATCAAGAATATGTAAGTTTCTAAATTCAACAGATATTAAAAACTCAATTAGAAAATCACTGAAAGAACTGAAGAGCCGCTTTTGCAAAAAAGATATATTCATAGCCAATAAGCACTTGTAAATTTGTTCAACATCATTATCCATTCAGAACATGCAAATTAATGTCATGATAAAAAATACACTACCTACCTACTAGAATGATTGAAACAAATACCAATAATACTGAGAGCTGAGGAGGGTGAAGAGCAACTGGATACCTCAGGCATTGCTAGTGGGGATGTAAAATATCACAGCTCTCTGGACAATACTTAAAAGTTTCTTGTCAAGTTAAACACATTAGATGACAGAACATTTGGACATTTGTCTATTGGTTTTTGAGAACCACATCTCAATAATATTTCTACACATCTTGCAGCATGAGTTATCTTTTCAAATATTTTTACACACCCACGTGCAAGCATTCACACACAGCAACATCCTTTGAAGCTACAGATAGATTTATCTTATCGCCAAGGTGGTGGAGATAGAAAACTTCTCCCTTCCCAGAGATACTGTATAACAGTAACGACCATTTTCTCCCCTTCCCAGTGAAGATCTGCTTACACACCACAGTAATAAAGATGTCTATCTCTCCAGAGAAGACAAATAGGTAGGCTTGGGAGCAATTCTTTTATACAGATGGGGGATTTTTAAGCTCTTCAGCCAGACACAGACCCACTGAATGACCTGTAACTACCTGGGTCCAAGCCTGCTTTGCCTCCATGGATCTTGGGGGACAAAGGACAATATGAAGCTTACACTGCCTGGTATGCCATGAAAAATGAACTGTAAAAATACACTCAGGCTGCTTATCTCCTTACCACATATATCTATTGAAGTGTGACAAGAAAACCTAGCAGCTGTTGTCTCAATGATTCTTTGGGGCTGTTTGACTGCTAGTCATTCATCCCAGATAAATGAAAACTCATGTTCACCAAACATGGGCACATAAATATTTGTTTCATCTTTATTTCTAATATGCAGAAACTGGAAACAACTCAAATGTCTTTAATGGATGATGAGTAAACTGTGGTAATTTTTTATGAAAGCAAGAACCTAGGAAAGCCAGGCTGACAACATTTTAAAGTCAACCCCATCATAAAACCAGCAAAGAACATTCCTTGCCAATCACAATCCATGGTTCTAAGATGTTTATAGTTGAGGAAATAGCCTAAAGACATCTACAAGGACACACTCCTACAAAAGTGGAAATTCCAGGTGTCCCAATACTTATAACAATATATGCTTTTAATATAATTATAGTTCTGCTTTGATAAACTCACAAACTAAAATGTCAAGGATAGTTTTTACATAAACTAGACCCCTATATAAGAAAAACTAAAACCGAAGATGGTGAGTTCCCTCTCGGGCTTTCTGAGGATGTCCTACTCTGTAATGGAGTAGCTTTCAATAAACTTTCTTTCTTTCACTGCACTCTGTGACTCACCTTGAATTTTTTCTTGCATGAGATCCAAGAACCCTCTCTTAGTGTCTGGATCAGGACACCTTTTTCCAGTATCATGATAACCATATAATAGGAAATGAATTTGCAGTAAAAAGTGACAAAGAATTGATGAGTGCAAGAACTTGAAAATATCTCAAGAGTATTCTATTGAGTGAAAAGAGTCATTTAAAAATGTAACTTGTTGTATGGTTCCATGCATATGATATTCTCTAAATAAAAAATTTTAGTGGCAGATAATAAGTCAGTGGTTGCCAGGGGCTACAATTAGGCCAGTAAGAAACTACAAAGGGGTGGAACAAGGGAGTTACTCTCTGGTGATAAAACTTTTCTGCATCCTGCTGGTGGTGGCCACATGAAGTCTCTACATGTCACAACATTTCACCTAAATATGAGTGCATGTACAAACAGATGAAATCTGAATAAGGTTTGTGGTTTAGTTACTTATACTATAATAATACCAATTTCCTGGTCTTGATAATACATTATACTTATGCAAGATATTATTTGGATAAATTGGTATAAGTGTACATGGATATTCTTTGCATTATTGTTTGCAAATCCTTACACATCAAGTATTTCAGAATTTATTTTTGTTTAATTTTCAATACTCTACTTACATATTTTTGAAGCCCTATGCTTAAAAATCAATACTTTGCAAGAGTAATAACTATTAATAGAACAATTAGTTTTATAAATCAGAAGAAAAAGAAAATGAGTGAAAATTAGATATGTAACTATAATACAATGATTTAAAAATAATCTGTGGGTTAGAAGACAGATTCTAATGTATATCCTAACACTTATTTTCTTTGTATAATTTGATAGCATTCTAAAATTTGATTTGGTTTGGACAATCTAGGAGGAGAATGTATTCAAATGTTTTGCCTATATATTTGTAAGTGCTTATGTGTAATTAAATCCATTTATTTCCAAATAATTGATTTGAAAGGATTATAGATGATCTAGCTATTGTGAATGTTTCATTCACAAAGTTTGCCCTAAAAATTCAAAATTGAAAGCTGCTTTTATAAAAATAGTCATGTTAACTATTGAATAAATTATTTTTTAAAAAGGTAGGTTGTATAGAGTGGACAGTAACATGGTTAAAGTTACTAAAATGCCTCAAATTCTTTTCATGAGCATAAGCCACTATATATCATTTGTTGTTGGTGGTGGTGATGATGAAGTAACTTGAGTGTCGAGGTCTCTGGATCTTACTCCATATCCTATGTGCAGACCTGCTTTCAGGTACTCCATTGGGCCTTTCTTTTAGCACTGTAATTTTGTTATCATATTCAAGATTATGTCTACCAATTGTGTGAGTTTGTATGATAACAATGACTTTTTGTTTCCATTTTCTTTTTTGACAGACAAGAATGGAATAATCCTTAAATCTCTTCACACCATTGCTTCTGATTGACTCTAAATTCTAACTGATTTTCCTCTGACTGAGATTCTGATACCTCTTGCACCAACAGATATTTCTTTTCAACTATCAACAATTGAGTACTCTGAAAATTCTGTAATCAATAACATTAATTGAATGACTTCCATAGCTGTGAAAAACATCAAACTAAACGAGTTGAACTTCTTTTAAACTAAAATTTGCCATCTGAATTTGAAAATATTTATTAATACTCTTTGATAATTCATATTTTCATAAACATTTTGCAAAAGTATCATAAAAGATTCAAATACAATGCGACACAACCAGGAGATAGAGATATTGATCTTATCTGGTATATTTATATGTATGTAAATATATAAATTTATTTCGTAGCTTCAAACCTTCCCTAGCTTTGAGAGCTGGTTAAACAGTCACTGCAAGTCTATTGTCTTTGCACCTGTGCAGGCAATGGGTAAGCGAAGTTGGATGTCAAGTGGGGAAGAGCGGGAGTAAACTAAACTAGAACACATAATCATGAACTAATGAGCTGCAGGGCATGCAGATGGACTGAAACCTACATCATCTCCCACTTTCCTGTTTAAAGATGCGATTGTCTTTCAGGAGAGAGGACTTAAACATGCACCTGCCAACGTGTGGTAGAAACTGAAGGAAGGTTCACTGGAGAACTGGCCTGGTTACAGCCTGGCTGCTGCTCTATACCAGTGAGGTGAAACAGTAGCTGAGCAAAAACCTGCGTGAATTGCAGCAGTGCCTGGACTCAGCCACAACCTAAGTGAGTTGCAGTGGTACCTACCAAGCATAAAAGCAGTACGTTGCTTGACCACTGCTTTTCAAATATCGTGCAAAATGTCTCCTGTGGCTACCCTCAAAGAAAGTCTACAATAAATGAATTTCTGGAAAATGTAGTTCAGTATGACAGATTGACCCATTACAAAGCCACCTGAGAAATCAAGTATTAAATGATAGAAGGAAAGACAGTATTCCCCCAATATTAATTAATTTGTAATATTTTAATAACTACTTATATATAAAAATTTTATTTAACAATGGAAATGAATATTTATTTTTTCTTATTAAGACATCTGTCTGTCTTAGTATTTCCAGGATGTTAATTACTTGGATGGATCTTGAAATCTCAAGAGATTAATTTGATTATGCTAATATAAAGAATCAATGCAATGCAAATCTGAAAACATAAGAAGTATGGTACAAATAGTGAAAAAGAATTTTCATTTTTCAGCAATATTTTCATCCTTCTCTACCATGATATGAACCATTGGAGATAATTTTCTGCTGTGATAACACTCATCTTCCCATGCAATCTATTTGTTAGTAAGTCACAGCTTGCAAACAAGATGTACTTTAAAGAGAGAGCCCTATCCTGCGGCATGTTATAATTAACTTAGGGATGCATCTTTATAACAGTCTGGTTCAAGTTAAGTTCCGTCAATACCAATATTGTTCTTAAACACTATTAAATAATCTACATGTTCTTGGTGGAATGGTTTTCTTTACTGAGAATAGTTTTGCTATGTTTCCCATACAGTTTCTTATTATTTTATATACAATTAGCCTAACACAACAGCTGTCTGTCACTCAAGAAGTCTTTCATTTCTTCCAGGTTTATCCCTGTTGTTTCTTATTAACCTCTTGGAAATGTACAAGATACTCCTATGCAGAGCTTATTCTATAATATTCAACATGAATATCAAGCATGCAAATTGTGATCACACACACTCTCTTGGGAGTATTATAGTAACCTGCTGATAGTTTAGATTCCAAGTTTGTTAATTTAGATTTTTCACAAAGATAAGCACATTTAAGAAAATATTTACAATTTTCCATATTCTCATTTGAAATCTGTTTATACTTGGACTACACACTATTACACATTTTTATTATTTCTATTTCTCTAGCTTATCAGAGATTTTAATCATCCTGAGAATTTAATCAACTAGAAAGGATTTACTTATTTCTGGCTATTCTCAAACGTATAATCTCTCTTTTCTTGCTTCTAATTTTATTCTTCATATTGCCAATAAATATAATTGTTTAAAAAGCTATTGATGTAATTTTCTTGGTTAAAATATTCTAAAATCTTCCAATTGTCAATAAACTAAACCTCAAATTCCTTATCATAGCATAAATTATTTTCACAGGTATACCTAATGTTCTCTTTCAGCTTTGGCCTTTATCACAACAATCCAAGGCACAGGTACATTCTTTTGTGTCCTTACATATCTTTAAGCTACATGTTTACTGTACCATAAATTTCTGTCCAATGTCATGAAGAGTTGCCAGCTGTCTCTATTGTCCTCCTACAATTATTTGCAAACACTCATCACATTACATTTTTCCATCTTTGCCTTCTCTTTAGCATAAGTAGTTATCAGAAATTCTTAAAAACAAGAGAGTTAGGGAATTGTAAATTAAAACAACAATGAGAAGTCACTATACACCTATTAGAGCGGCTAAACTTAAGAACTCTGACAACATAAATTTATGGCAAGGACAAAGAACAATAGAAACTTTCCTTTATTGCTTGTGAGAATACAAAATGGCACAGCCACTTTGGGAGGCAATTTGGCAGTTTCTTACAAAACTAAATATATTCCTACCCAATGATCTGACAATTGAATTCATTGATATTTATCCAAATGATTTAATAACTCCATCCACACAAAAGTGGACTGGTGCATTTCCTTCAATGCAAAAAAAAAAAAAATTATTGTGGGCTGGGTGCAGTGGCTCATGCCTGTAATCCCAGCACTTTGAAAGGCTGAGGCAGGTGAAATGCATGAGCCCAAAAGTTCGAGACCAGCCTCACCAGGCTAAAAAATATATATTATTGTGGGATTTTTCTTAAATGGAGTTGTCATTTCAGGTGTATGTTCCCTTCCTTCTCTCCTTACTTGCCTGTGTTAAATTCCTAATCTAGTGGAAACTTTTGAGTTGTAAGACTTTTATAACATTTCTGTTTTCCTGCCTAACATGGCAATTGGGTGCTTCTTGCACCTACAAAAGGGGTGGGAAATTTCTGCAAAAAATCAACAAAAATGCTTCATCTGTGGTCCCTAGAGTGTGTGAGACTTAAGGAATAGTAGTATCTGACTCGTGCCTAGAAAACTCTAAAGCTGGTTGGAGCTGCCAAAGAAGACTGGTGGGCTCCAGTAGACTCAGGGCCAAGATGGTTATAGAATATTTGTGGAAACAATAAAAGAGATCAGGATCAGTGTTTTCTTGAAAGAGAATATAACCAAGAAGACTTTCTGGGGAGAAGTGATCACAAAATAAGAGAGAGAGAATAATTCATATTAAATCCAACAATTTATAAAGAGGATACTATGTTATGACCAAGTGAATCGATCCCAGCAATGCAATGATAGTTCAACATTTGAAAATGAATCAGTGTTACTCAGTATGAAAATCATGTAATCCTTTCGATGATTCTGGAAAAGCCTATGACAATATTTAGTATTTATTCATAATTTATTATGAACTTTTAAGTTCTCAGCAAACTACAAAGGAAGAGAAACTTGCTTAGTCTGATAAAGACATTTACTGAAAACCCATGCCAACAAAGTATTTAACGGTGATAGATTGAATACTTTCCCCCTAAAATCATTTACAATGGAAGGATGTCTACTTTCAACAGTTAGTGTTAAACAACAATTTAGTGTTAAATTGGAAGTTTCAACCAGTGTAATATGGTAGGAAGCCAAAATTAAAACTTACTTAATAAAAAGGAAGAAATAAAACAGACTCTCTTGTAGATGGCACGGATGTCAACACAGAAAATCTTAACCTACAGAAAGGGCACTAGAATTGATAAATTACAGTGATATCAAACGTCATATTTTTCAGAAGTTGTAACTTAGTTGGGTAAGTAATTTGACAAATACCATCTTTCTTCAAACTTTGGGAACATTTGGGAGTTAGATGTCTATTCTTCACAAATATTTGTCAACCAGAACAGATTATGTACCACATAGTCTGCACTTATATATACACAGTTCATATCTTAAACATTTCATTGAAGTTAAATCTCTCAGGATCATGTTTTAAACATATGTAAAACTTACAAATCAAACCCAAAGAAATGAAAACCCAAATCTAGTAAAAAGTATTTGTTTTTATTTTCCAGTATGCTTCATTTAAAAAAGTATGGTTTCATTAGTAGTACATTAATGAACTGAAAGAATGAAGTGACAAATTTTTGTCACAGATATTAATTTACATTTTACAAACATCCACCAAAACAATTAAAAATGAAATAAATATATTTACATTTTATATTTCTGGTCTTTTCATTGCATTTTAATATGTATAAAATATATAACATTTATAATATTTTATTTTCAAAAGCAAATTCAAATGTGCAAATAAGTGGCATTATGATTTTAAAGTATTTGGTAGTAAGAATAAACAATAAAGAACAATTTTAGAAGTATGAATAAAGCAATTTCATAAGGAGAAATTATGAGCACAGCAATATTAATAGTAGCAAAATCTGTGTTATTAGTATCCGAACATCTACACTTACCTTAAAAAGTTAAGCACAAGATCATCCTTGTGCTTTTAAAGCTTCTCCACACTGCTGATTTCTAGCAGTAATTCTAAATTATCGTTAGGATTATTAATTTTTCTCAGTAATAAATCAAGCTTTTCTTAAATCCAGCATTCAACATAGACAAAGTTCATGATCAAGCTTCAGCAGTGTAAATGAGGGAAATGTTGATCTATAAACTAATGCACCCAAAGGAAAATTTCTCTCCTTGCATGGCTAATATGGACTTGACATTTATTTTCAAGTAATTGCTTTCTTTTTCTTGCTGAATGACAGCTTTATGAGCGAAGATTTCAAAATTATAAGTTGGTACATGCCTGAAATATGGGCAAGAAATAATTACCTGATTATCCTCCCATTTTAAAAAAGCTGGATAAGTGTTCAGATATACATTACACTTACACTATCTATTAAACTATTTTTTAAATAAATACTTGTTGCATTTTAACAAATTATAAATGCCCTTTCTGTAATATACTTCAACTTAAATGAATTGTTATTCTTTATCAGGCAAAAGACATTATTATAGTGGTTAGCAGTTTTCAAATGACTTTGAACTTCATTCTCTGACCTAAATACCTACAATATTCCCCATTAAGCTTGTGTTATGTACACTGTAATGAACCCTTTAATGATAACACGTACACACTCACACACACACACAGACACACACCCAAACACACATACACGCTCACACATACCAAGGCACTGGAGGGGTTAATACATTAGCGTTTTGCTGTTAAAATGTGCTTAATGTACAAACTAGGATTTTATGAATAAATCTCTTACATGTAAACCTAAATTATATGAGAGATAGAAATTTTTAAGTGTTTTTGTTCATTTCAAAGCTTTCTCATTCAAGTAGTCCAAGTTATAACAAATGCCAATGACTAATCACCACATTGTAAAGAAAACATTAAATACTAATTGTTAAACTGATGAAAACGAGAATAGTATTTTGTTACTTTTTGGCTGTTGTACTAATCATGTTAAATGAAAATCACGGCTTATATTTTTTATCAATAGTATCAAAAATATTCATAATGGTATTGTCATAAGTTTTTAATCAAGCTACATTTTACAACGTAATTTAAAGTATATTAAATGTATGTACACAAAACATTCTTCTAATATAATTAATGGTCAGCATTTCATTATATTTATATATATACACACATGTATGCATATAAATACATATGTAGATGTGTGTGTATTCTCTGAGGAGATATATATTTATACATATCTCATTGTGCACCTTTTCCTTCATAACACACATGAGCATAGGCTAAATTTTCATAATGTCACAAAAAAGATAGCTAATAGTTAATAGGTTTTTTAAATTCTAAAATGGAACGTTTACAAAATTTCACAATTTTTAAATCATTCTATTACAGGTAGGTAAACTGTTGAAACGTTTTTCTTTTGCTTATGGATAATTAGCCCGTGTCATATTGCCTTCCAGATTGTGGACACATTCATGTAACCCCAATATGGGGCACACTGAGATTCAGCTCTGGTTGGAAGCAGAAGTTCCATAATGAACCAGTTGCCACAGCTGAAAATTCTAAGTTCGATGTATCCCACTGCTTTTTCTCCATAAGTTCAGAAGTGGCCTACTACTGAAGGCTGCTTTTGGTGGGTTTCAATTTTACAATGACTGTTGTATTTGATCAATATAGTGTGCAATAATTCTAAAGTTCTATCCTAATTACAAATGTGTACTTAGTTTTATGGTCAAAATACATTACACTGAAACTGTTTATTGTAATTTGCCACAGTTCTTTGGGTAAGGTATGTTAGATTCAGTTTAACATTTTCCCAGGGACAATTATAAACCCTCACTTTTTCTTTTCAATCTGAGGTATTTACAAAGTAATCTGATGCAAAATAAATTAATGAATCATGAGTATAAAAACAACTTGATATTAATTTTTTAAATTAATAAATCTGTCCTTTATAGAAACCACTTTGTTTCCTTCTTGAGTGATTTTTAAAAACATATTTGAAAAAAAAGAAAATTGAATCAATTTATTAGATACTTGGTTATCTCCACAAGGACACACATCTTACTTGGTTTACCTGGGAGCATGTGTATCAATAAAAAAGTTTTTTTTTTTTCTTTTACATACACAGCTGACTTTTTAAAATATCTCAGAAAAGCTGTACTAAAGGACAGAGACTGTGTTCCATGTTATACAAGTAGTTGAATAATACCTGGAATCTGAGTAAATTGCACACCTCTAAGGCTTTCAAATTTCCCAGCCTTTCACATTTACATTCTTAGGACAAAATACCTAAAATAACCTGCATAGTTGGCATTACTTAATCACTTTCCATGACAAGGGAGGTTAAAGAATTTTAACTTTTATCTTTAAATATCACCTTTGTTTCTCATAAAATAGTACTAAAATGAAAAAATGTCATTTAATTAACATCTATAATAGCTTTGGGACTGTTTTCGAGGGACATTTTAGTTCATGATTAACTAGTAGACTTCGGATTACAAAGAATTGTTTCTCACACCATATTTGTTTATATTATTTTCTCTACAAAAGGTTTTGGGTTCACTGAAAATTTATGAAACTTTAATTTGATAATAAATCTTATTAGGTAAAACACAAATCTCTTTCAAACCAAGGAAGAAATGAGAGGTTCATGAAATTTTCCATCACTCATAATTAAATTAATACACTGTTGGCATATTTGATTGACTTTGGCAGCTAATAAGACATTTCAATAACAGTGATCCAAGGGAGAATAGTCCATTTCACATTGTATCTATCATGGAATCAATGTAATTATCCTTTGGAAGTTCTTCAGAATATTTACAATAAGATAAAAACAATTGGAGTGCCAGTGTCAAATCATGGGATGAGAACACAAGGGCAAATTTACATCAGCAAATTAAAGTGCATCCTTCTTTGATGAGTTTTTTTGCATGCTCCTTGCTGATTTATGGTTTTTAACTCTTTTATGTCCCTCATAATACAAGATAGGGCATTCGTTTTCCTATGACTCTGCCCAACATGTACTAGTCATACAAAATAATCTAAAATACAGAAGTAATCATTTAATAACTATTTTTATTTATAGGTAGCTTACTATTTTTATATTATTTACATACTTCTTCAAATAATTTATTCTTTTGTCTCCACTTTTGGTGAAAGCAATACACTTACTGGTATAAAGCAACTGAGTGAGAACAAGCTGTTCTGTTCATGTAGTATATTTCACAGATGTCATCCAGAATAGAAGTGTTTTTGAGGTTCCACATGACCTTCTTTTTTCTGCCGAAATTTTGATTTGCCTCCACTGTCGACTTGGTGAAGTTATGGTTTCTCTAGGGTCTAAAATGATGAGTAAATGTGTCCTGCTTATACAGTCATGGGGTGTGTCAATGAAGAGTTCAGTATGTCAAGTTGTATACTTTGCTTTGCTCGTGGTAGCAGAGCTGGCAGCAGCAGAAGCAGTAGCTTGATTGCCTAAAAATAGAGGGTCCAAACAAGCTACCTTGGCAGCAAAGAAGGAATGAATGCAGTGAAGAACAGCAAATAAATTAGAAAATTCCAACTCCTGAAAGGGAAAGAGAAACAGGTCAGATAACATAAAAATTAATGTCTTTAAAAATTTATAATAGCTAGATTTTTTTTCAATTTCAATACACTTATCTAGAATCTATGACATGTAACATGTGGAAACTAATTTCAAATGTAGACATTTTTGGTCAACGTGTAAACATCGTTAAGTATTGAAAATTTATTTCAATACATGGTGGATAAGAGGTAGGAGGACTAATCACTCTTATCATCTATGAATGTTGTTTTAGCACTGATAAATATATTTTGCCAAAATTTTACTCTTGCTAATGTACAATTAAAGATAAACTTGGAAGTACTTTTAAAAGTATTTTTATCTCTTTGTGCACACATCAGATGATAAATATGGATTAGGACAATTTAAAACTATTCTTGAGTATTCTCTAGAATGAGTTAATATTTGCCACAAGAAACTGAATAAGAAATGCTAGAAGTAAGGGGATATGAACTCTTATAACCAGAGGAGCCAAATGGTTCACTTTCAAAAAATAATTCCTGCATTAATTTTAATTGTGGCTGGCTGTTTAATGGTTTATGTGGCATATTTACTAAAAAAAAAAATAAACTAGAGCTCACTAATTCATTTTGGATTTTTAGAAATAGGTTTCTCATTTAAATACCAAAGGAAATTTGTAACCCATTTATTACCAGTGGCAACCAAACTATATATATTGCAGTGAAAACATAAAAAGGTATTTCAAACCATAATTATGTCAAAATAACTATGAAATCTTAAAGCTATGCTCAGAATACATTTAGAAAGATGATGTTGCTAGTATTTTTATTAAAGACCATCAATAATCACATAAACATGTTTTAATTTCAAGATGATTGAAAGACTAATACATTTATGTGCTTAATGAAATCAATACGATGAACTTATCACAAGGAGGATAACTAGAGGGTAATAAAGCATATGAAATTTCTGACAAACTCATTGCTATTTTATTATATATTTCACTATGTATATGTAATAAAGAATTTAGAATTATAAATGATATGTACACGACTGTGTTTACAACTTACATGTGGCAGTGGAAAATATTACAAAATATTCAATACTTTATGACACATTGTAATATCTGTCGTGTACCAGACAGCTATTTAAATAAAATAATTCATCCGAGGAGTATTTTCTCAGGTCATGCAATAGGAGTATGATACCCCATAATATATATTCAGGTGTCTCTATAATATAGAAGAAATAGCTATGCTTTCTCAGTAGCTCCCTTGAAACCTTCAATATTTGATAGTTTCCTTTGTGAAATAGCAACTTGTCCTAGAGAATAGAAGAGGTTATTCATTTAACTATTCTAATTCCCTTAGATATTTCCACCAAAAAAGTTTTTAGTAACTCCATCATAATGATCTTAGAAGCTTTATTTATAATAATCTGCTTCAGTGGCACTAGTCATATGTTATTTGTAAATAAGCAAGTTTCTCTTTGCCTTAGCTCACCCTGGAAATCCTCCATTCACCCCATCATGCTTGGTGTAGCCAGGTTATTTCCCAAACACATTTTAAATACTTTCTCTATCTTCCCTAATTAAATCCACCTAATGTGAAAGGTTTGGAAATTTTGGGAAAATGTAAAATATTCTTGCATGTTATTAAAAAATAAAACAACAACAACAAAAATAAGCAATTCATTCTTGGTAAGGAGGAGAATATAGTTGAGTGTTACAATTGGGTGAAAATAGTATGGCAAATAACTTTTTCTCAAAGGTAATTCTGCCATCTCTTTATTAAAATAGAGGTTATATTTTGGTTACCAAAAATAAACAACCCTTAAATATCTAAGTATCCAGGCATCTTTAGAAAAATAAAAATTTTCAATTATTCCCATCTTGTCAATTATTTATCAATAATTTGATATAGATTGACACTTTAAACTTTTTATACCCATTTTGAAGGAATGGTAGACAGGAAATAATAGCAGGTGATAAGAAGAGAAAGCAGGAGACCAAGATGGATCCAAGTTTGACTCTTCATTGCAATGCCCACACATCTTTCCTCTGCCTCAGTGATCAGCCTTGGCAACCATTTCCACTCCTAGGGTGTCAACGATTCCTTTTATGTAAACTCATACTGCTCATTTACTAATTTCTTATGTGAGTACTAAACCTGCATTCTTACCACCTATCAAACATCCACTGATGATGAACATTTATCTATCCATCCACCGACAGCTTCCACCAAGTCACAGACTTACAAGTTTCCCTTGTAAAAAGAGTCTTATGATCATCATGATCCCTCAGATATCACTAAATATAAGCTATCTTCAAAAATGTAAAGAGTCATCCATTCAATAAAATACCAAATGCTTCCTATGCATCTACTCTTTTTTGTTGTTGTTAAAAGATAGCAGTGAATAAAACAGACAAAAACAAACAAAGGAACAAAACAGTCCTGATGGGAGTTACATTCCAGTGACAGGAGGCAAAATGTGACTAAGGGCAGAAATAAATTAAGGACAATATGTCAGAATATGACAGTTACCATCAAGAAATAAAGCGGAGGAGACAGCAAAGACTACTCAAAGGGCCGTGGGAAGGAAAATTCATGTTGCCTTGTATATGGAACTTGAAAGGGAAGATGGAGTGAGCCATTTCCATGTTTGTGGGGAAATATTCCAGACACAAGAATTATACTTTTAAAGGCCCAGAGATAGGGACATTCCAGGAGAGTCAGAAGAAAAGCAAGGGTTATTTTGTCTGGAATGGAATGAATTAAGAAGTACTTGGCAGACAATGAGATCAAAGAAAACACTTTGCATGCTGCATGAGCCTTTATGAGTTTTACTACGAGCGACATGGGAAACCATGGGAAATTTTTGAGCAGAGGAGTGACAGGCATTGACAAAAGCCAGAAAATGATGATTCTGGTTAGACTATTGAGAATGAGCTTTATGAGAATTGGATTGAAAGAAGGAGAAGTTACAAAGTTTTCTATATGGAAAGGGGTTGAATTTGAAAGTAGATTTCAATGGAAAAAAAGTGTTGCTCTGCAAATAGAGAAATTATGGGAAAATCAGGTTTGGAAGTAAAGATCAAGATTTTGGTTTTGGGCATGTTACATCTGAACGCATATTAGACATATAGGTGATAAGTGGAGAACTGCATATATTAGTGTGGATTTAAGGGAAAAATTAGAGTTCAGAATAGAAGTTCAGCTTCTGTCAGCACATAGATGGTAGGTAAAGCACTGTGGTCTGGATGAGAAGATCAAGGTGTGCAGGATAGGTAGAGAAAATGACTGGGCACTCATCCCTGAGACTCCACAGTATAAAAATGTAAGAAAGATGGGGAAGAACCAGCAAAGAAGAAATAGCTGTAGTTGCCAAGAAAGTGAGTGCAAAATCCGGGAGTCTTGTAAAATGACAGCTGGAAATTGACCACTGAATTTAGCAACACAGAGGCCATTTTAATCCTTTACAAGAGTCGTTTTATGGAGAAGTGGAAACAAAAACTTCATAAGAATGGCTTCATGAGAGCCTGCATGTGAAGATATTAGAGTTACTACAGGCAAGTCTACTACAAGCAGCTTCTCTTTGGAAAAGAAATCCTTTTCCTTTTTAAAGGGGGCATAGGAATATATCAATAGGAAATCAAGAATGTTTTTCCAAGGTTTATGAAATTAGTATATATTTGTAGAATTGCTGGCATGAAATGGTTGAGATATCAAATCTGAGGACAATTGTAGAAACTGTATTCTTGAGCAGGGTGAGATCTGGTGCAAAAATGGAGAGGCTGGACATGGATGGAAACCTGGACAATTGATCTGAGGCCGCAGGAGATGAGGCACAGTATATGGGTACAACTCAAGGAAGGTGGGTAGATTTGGTGGTGTGTAGCTTTGCTTCATTCTGTGTTTTAAGTGGGATACAAAGCAAAGTCATAGCCTGATAGGATAAAGCAGGAAGTGTTGAGAATTTGGACAAAATACTAACTTATAGATATCATTTTAGGCATAAAATCTGGAATTTATCTTCCTCATTCTGCTTGCTCCTTAAAAGCTTTTAACCCATTTATGCCTGAGACTGCAATTTTTTGAATTTTTGCAATCAGACCTTGGTGATGACCTTGAGAAGTGGAATATAAACAACTCCCACACGCTTAGCGTTCCAATAATGGCATAAGTGGGTCAATAACTCTTGAGTCCTCTGAACAAAATTGAGAGCCAAGTAAGTCATCATCTACATTTGCATACCTGTTTCCCACAGTAACATGGCCATGCAACATTCAATAGATCATTAAACCATAACTCAAGTGAGTCTCCTAGAATGTGAGGACAAAAAAATATTGAAATTGCTGGAGAAAATTACATTCTGTAAATCACTTGCTTAATAGCATTATTATGTTTCCATTATGGCTCTTGATTTCAAGATAGGCTTCTCTTTCATTTCTCCTGTGATTGTCATCTCTTCTTCCAGGCCAGATTTAACTCTAATATTGTTAATGGCCTTGCAGTCATTAGAGAAAAACAAATACCTCCATCATTATTCATAGGTTTATTTCTTGTTAATGCCATTATGGTCAGATTTACTTATGTCATTATTGTGTAAGTGAATATGTTCCCTGGCTTGACATCCCCTTTATGTGTCATTCACCTTTTTTCTGCATCAGCCTTAGGGAGATATAGTTCACATACTATAATACTCACCTGTTTAAAGCATGCAAGTAAACGGATTTTAGAATATTCACAGATGTACAACTATCATCATCAAATTTTAGACCATTTTTATCACTCCAAAAATATATCCTATACCCAGTACAAGTCACTCCTCATTTCCTCTCTCTTCAGAGCCTGATAAGCATTATTTTTTTGTCTTTCTATGGGTTTGCTTTTTGTGGACATTTCATATAAATAGTGTCATACACATAAGATATTTTGTGATTATCTACATTCACTTAATACACTATTTTCAAGGTGCACCTATGTTGTGGCATAGATAGTACTTCTTTTCTCTTTATTGATGAATATTTCCTGATGTGGACATATCTCTTCCTGCCCTTTCATCACCTGTTGAACATTTTGGTTGTTCCTACTTTTGATTTTTTGTGAATAATGCTGCAGTGAACATCTGTGTAGAGTTTCTTTTTTGTGTGTTTGGGAATATCTTCTAATTGCTCTTGAATATATCTAGAAGTGGAATTGCTGGGTCATATGACAACTTCAGCTTGCACTTTTTCAGAAAATGTTGAACTTTTGTTTAAATGAGTTACCACATTTTACATTCTCACTAGCAAAATCTGAGTGCTCCAATTTCTCTACATCCTCACTAATCATTATTATTGTCTAGTTTCTTTTTTAAAAAAAATATTATAACCATCCTATAGAGTGGGAAGCTGTATTTTACTGTGGTTTTGATTTGCATTTTGATGACTAATGATTTGAGCATCATTTCTTGTGCTTATTGACAATTTGAATATCTTCTCTGGAGAAATGTCAATTTGAATCCTTTGTCAATTTTTATTTGGGGTATTTATGTTTCTTTTCTTTTTTTTTCTCTGAAAACCCTTTATATATTTGCATACAGTCTCCTTAACAGATAAATGATTTGAAAATGTTTCTGCCAATCTGCAAGTTGTATTTCACCTTTTTTATAGTATTACTCAGCACAAGTGCTTTAAATTTTGAAAAAGTCCAATTTGTGTAGTTTTTTCCCCTTTGATTCTTGTGCTTTTGGTGTGGAGTCTAAGCACAATTGTCAAACCCAACGTTACAAAAATTTAATCCCATGTTTTCTTCAAATAGGTTTACAGTTTTAGCTCTTAGATATATTTGATGATTCATTTTTAAGTAATTTTTTTATGGTATGAGGAAAGGACTCAACTTAATTTTTTGGATTCAATAACCAGTTTTCCCAGCACTATTTGTTGAAAAACCTGTTCCTTTCCACATTCTGCTGTGTTGAAAAGCATGGTAAAAGACAGTTAACAATAAATAAGGTTCATTTCTAGACTCTCAATTGTATTCCAGTGTTCTATATGTCCATTCTTATGACAATACCACAAAGTCATGGTGACCATAGCTTTGTAGTGTTTTGAAATATGGAACTGGGGGTTCTCTCCAACTTATTTGCCAAGATTATTTTGGCTATACTGGATTTCATATACATTCAGGATCAACTTGTCCATTTCTGAAAAAAAGGTAGTTGGCATTTTGATGGAGATTTCTTAAATCTGCATATTACTTTCGGAGTATTGTCATATTAAAAGTATTAAGTTTTCTAATTTATGCACATGGGATGTAGCTCCCCTTATTTAAATCTTCTTGAATTTCTTTCCATGTTTTGTAGTTTTCAGTACACAATATTTGCACTTCTTTTGTTAAATGTATTCCTTAGAAATTTTTGATGCTGTTATAAATGAATTATTTTTCTTAATTTTACCTACTCTAATCCATTGCTAACATATAAAAATACAGCTGATTTTTGTGCATTGGGATTGTATGCTGCAACCTTGCAGAAGTCATTTACTAGTTAGTACCAATAGTTTTCTTAGTGAATTCATGAACATTTTCTATATTTAAGTTTGTATCATCTATCCTTGGCTAGAAATTCCAACACAAGGTTGATGAAAGTGGGGAGAGCATACATCCTTTTCTTATTCTTAATTGTAGGGGGAACACATACATTCCTTCAATACTTAGTTTTCTTCAGTATACTTATTATGAAATGGTATTTATTTTTTTCTTATTTTTGAATCTATTACAATGATTATGTATTTTTGTCCTTATTCAATTAATACGGTGTATTGCTCTGATTGATTTTAAGATATATATCTACCATACATTCCAGGGATATATACCAAGTGATAATGGTGTATAATAATTTTTGCATGTTGCTGGATTTGGTTTGCAAGCTTTCTGTTAAAGATTGTTTCATCTACCCCCATTAGGGATACTGGTCTGTGGCTTTCTTTTCATCTGATGGTTTTGGTTTTGCTATGAAGCTAATTCAGATCTCAAATAAGTAGAGGAGTGTTTCCCCTTTTTCTATATTTTGAAAAGATTGTGAAAGATTGGTAATAATTGTTTTTTCATTGTTTAATGGAGTTCATCAGACAAACCTCTTGATTTGGGGCTTTTTCTTGTGGGAAGTGTTTTGAAAATACCATTTCAATATCTTTCCTTCTTTTAGGTATATTCCAATTATTTATTTCTCTTTGAGTCAGTTTCATTAGTTGGTGTTGTTCTCAGAGTTTACACACTTCATTAAATTATGTAAATGTTTAGCAATTATTTATAGTTACGTTTTTCTTTTTAATCTCTAAAATATACCTTCTTTTATTTCTGATTTTAAAAAATTTGAATCTTCTCTCTCTCACTGTTTGGTTATCTAGTTAAAGTTTTGTCACTCTTGTTAACCTTTTTAAAAAACTAAATTTGAGGTTTTCTAATTTTCTCAATTGTTTATGTATTCTTTTTTTATTTATTTCTGGTCTAAATTTATAATTGTCCTCGTTCCTGCTTGCTTTGTGTTTATTTTGCTCTTTCTCTAATTTCTTATTGAGAAAAATTAGGTATTTAAGATTTTTTTATTACTTAATATAGTATTTGAAGTTAAAATTTTTCTCTAAACAAACTATAGCTGCATAGCATAAGTTTTAGCATGATGAGATTTCATTGTTATTTATCTCCCAATAATTTATAATTTCACCGTGATTTTTTTGACCCATTGGTTATTTAGTAATTTGCTTTTAATATCCTCATATTTGCATATATTTCAATTGTTCTTTTGTTATTCATTTCTAATTTTATTCCATTGTGTTCATAGAACAGAATTTGTATTATTTTAACTACTTTAAATGTAGTGAGGCTTGATTTATAACCTGACATACAAGTGATCTTAGATATTAGTGTATTGTAGTTAGATCTTAGATATTAGCATATTGTAGTTAAAAATGTATATTCTTCTGTAATTGGGTGGAGAGTCTAAACAGGTCAGCATGTCTGGTTGCCTATCATGCTGACCAAGTCAATATCATTGTTACTCTTCTGCCTAATTGCTCTACCCATTAGTTACAGTGGGGTACTGATGTCTACAACAAATTGGTGGTACTTTCCATTTTCTCTTCGATTTCGCCTCATTTGTTCCATACATTTTGGAGCTCTGTTATCATCAAATATGCTTATAATTGTTATATCTCCTTGGAAAATTGATTCATTTTTCATTAAAAAATGCCCTTTTTAGTATCTTGAAACAATTTTTGACTTAAAGCATTTTTTGTAAAATTACTATAGTTATTCGGGTTCTTTTTTCATTATTGTATACAAGATATACGTATTTGTATCCTTTTATTTGCAACCTACATGTGTGTTTAGCTGTAAAGCTTGGATAATTCTACTTCTCTAGGAAGATGGAGTAGACATATCTGTCCCTTTTACTCCCACTAAGTAGGACTGAATTATTTGCATATTATATGTAAAACAAACATAAGGAAATTTTAAAGGTAAATGTTAATGAGATAACTCCACCCACCCTACTCAGGGCGGGATCAGTGAAAGCCTACTGGCGAACTGGATCTCCTACTCTTTTACAGTAGTTATGAAGAGCCCACTGTTTAACTTCCAGTGGAGGTACAGTAGTAAACCTGAAATTCTACCCCTATCTGGCAAGAACAACATGGCGTTCTCCCTTACTTTGATAAAGCTATATCAATGGCAGTTAGATAAAACATAATGTTTACGTAAGATTTGGAATATCATAACTAAATTTAAAAAATGTCTAATTCCAATAGAAGATCACTCATCATACCAAGAACCAGTGAAAACTCAAACTGAAGTTCCGGAGCCAAGATGGCCGAATAGGAACAGCTCCAGTCTACAGCTCCCAGCGTGCGCGATGAAGAAGACGGGTGATTTCTGCATTTCCATCTGAAGTACTGGGTTCATCTCACTAGGGAGTGCTAGACAGTGGGCGCAGGACACTGGGTGCAGTGCACCGTGCGTGAGCCGAAGCAGGGCGAGGCATTGCCTCACTCAGGAAGCGCAACGGGTCAGGGAGTTCCCTTTCCTAGTCAAAGAAAGGGGTGACAGATGGCACCTGGAAAATCGGGTCACTCCCACCCGAATACTGTGCTCTTCCCACGGGCTTAAAAAATGGCACACCAGGAGATTATATCCCGCACATGGCTCGGAGGGTCCCACGCCCATGGAGTCTTGCTGATTGCTAGCACAGCAGTCTGAGATCAAACTGCAAGGCGGCAGCGAGGCTGGGGAGGGGCGCCTGCCATTGCCCAGGCTTGCTTAGGTAAACAAAGCAGCCAGGCAGCTCGAACTGGGTGGAGCCCACAACAGCTCAAGGAGGCCTGCCTGCCTCTATAGGCTCCACCTCTGGGGGCAGGGCACAGACAAACAAAAAGACAGCAGTAACCTCTGCAGACTTAAATGTCCCTGTCTGACAGCTTTGAAGAGAGCAGTGGTTCTCCAAGCAGGCAGCTGGAGATCTGAGAACGGGCAGACTGCCTCCTCAAGTGGGTCCCTGACCCCTGACCCCTGAGCAGCCTAACTGGGAGGCACCCCCCAGTAGGGGCAGACTGACACCTCACACAGCCGGGTACTCCTCTGAGACAAAACTATCAGAGGAACGATCAGACAGCAGCATTTGCGGTTCATGAAAATCGGCTCTTCTGCAGCCACCGCTGCTGGTACCCAGGCAAACAGGGTCTGGGGTGGACCTCTGGCAAACTCCAACATACCTGCAGCAGAGGATCCTGTCTGTTAGAAGGAAAACTAACAAACAGAAAGGACATCCACACCAAAAACCCATCTTACATCACCATCATCAAAGACCAAAAGTAGATAAAACCACAAAGATGGGGAAAAACAGAGCAGAAAAACTAGAAACTCTAAAAACCAGAGCGCCTCTCCTCCTCCAAAGGAACGCAGCTCCTCACCAGCAATGGAACAAAGCTGGACGGAGAATGACTTTGACGAGTTGAGAGAAGAAGGCTTCAGATGATCAAACTACTCCGAGCTAAAGGAGGAAATTCAAACCAAAGGCAAAGAAGTTGAAACCTTTGAAAAAATTTTAGACGAATGTATAACTAGAATAACCAATACAGAGAAGTGCTTAAAGGAGATGATGGAGCTGAAAGCCAAGGCTCAAGAACTATGTGAAGAATGCAGAAGCCTCAGGAGCCAATTCGATGAACTGGAAGAAAGAGTATCAGTGATGGAAGACGAAATGAATGAAATGAAGTGAGAAGGGAAGTTTAGAGAAAAAAGAATAAAATGAAATGAACAAAGATTCCAAGAAGTGTGGGACTATGTGAAAAGACCAAATCTACGTCTGACTGGTGTACCTGAAAGTGACGGGGAGAATGGAACCAAGTTGGAAAACACTCTGCAGGATATTATCCAGGAGAACTTCCCCAATCTAGCAAGGCAGGCCAACATTGAGATTCAGGAAATACAGAGAACGCCTCAAAGATACTTCTCGAGAAGAGCAACTCCAAGACATATAATTGTCAGATTCACCAAAGTTGAAATGAAGGAAAAAATGTTATGGGCAGCCAGAGAGAAAGGTCGGGTTACCCACAAAGGGAAGCCCATCTGACTAACAGTGGATATCTCGGCAGAAACTCTAAAAGCCAGAAGACAGTGGGGGCCAATATTCAACATTCTTAAAGAAAAGAATCTTCAACCCAGAATTTCATATCCAGCCAAACTAAGCTTCATAAGTGAAAGAGAAATAAAATACTTTACAGATAAGCAAATGCTGAGAGATTTTGTCACCACCAGGCCTACCCTAAAAGAGCTCCTGAAGGAAGCACTAAACATGGAAAGGAAAACCCGGTACCAGCCACTGCAAAATCATGCCAAATTGTAAAGACCATCAAGGCTAGGAAGAAACTGCATCAACTAACGTGCAAAATAACCAGCTAACATCATAATGACAGGATCAAATTCACACATAACAATATTAACCTTAAATGTAAATGGGCTAAATGCTCCAATTAAAAGACACAGACTGGCAAATTGGATAAACAGTCGAGACCCATCAATGTGCTGTATTCAGGAAACCCATCTCACGTGCAGAGACACACATAGGCTCAAAATAAAAGGATGGAGGAAGACCTACCAAGCAAATGGAAAACAAAAAAAGGCAGCAGTTGCAATCCTAGTCTCTGATGAAACAGACTTTAAACCAACAAAGATCAAAAGAGACAAAGAAGACCATTACATAATGGTAAAGGGATCAACTCAACAAGAAGAGCTAACTATCCTAAATATATATGCAACCAATACAGGAGCACCCAGATTCATAAAGCAAGTCCTGAGTGACCTACAAAGAGACTTAGACTCCCACACAATAATAATGGGAGACTTTAACACCCCACTGTCAACATTAGACGGATCAGCGAGACAGAAAGTTAACAAGGATACCCAGGAATTGAACTCAGCTCTGCACCAAGTGGACTTAATAGACATCTACAGAACTCTCCACCCCAAATCAACAGAATATACATTTTTTTCAGCACCATACAACACCTATTCCTAAATTGACCACATAGTTGGAAGTAAAGCTCTCCTCAGCAAATGTAAAAGATCAGAAATGATAACAAACTGTCTCTCAGACCACAGTGCAATCAAACTAGAACTCAGGATTAAGAAACTCACTCAAAACCGCTCAACTACATGGAAACTAACAACCTGCTCCTGAATGACTACTCGGTACGTAACGAAATAAAGGCAGAAATAAAGATGTTCTTTGAAAGCAACGAGAACAAAGACACAATATACCAGAATCTCTGGGCCACATTCAAAGCAGTGTGTAGAGGGAAATTTATAGCATTAAATGCCCACAAGAGAAAGCAGGAAAGATCCAAAATGACACCCTAACATCACAATTAAAAGAACTAGAAAAGCAAGAGCAAACACATTCAAAAGCTAGCAGAAGGCAAGAAATAACTAAAATCAGAGCAGAACTGAAGGAAATAGAGACACAAAAAACCCTTCAAAAAATTGAAGAACCCAGGAGCTGGTTTTTTGAAAGGATCAACAAAGTTGATAGACCACTAGCAAGGCTAATAAAGAAGAAAAGAGAGAAGAATCAAATAGATGCAATAAAAAATGATAAAGGGGATATCACCACCAATCCCACAGAAATACAAACTACCATCAGAGAATACTACAAACACCTCTATGCAAATAAACGAGAACATCTAGAAGAAATGGATAAATTCCTTGACACATACACCTTGCCAAGACTAAACCAGGAAGAACATGACTCTCTGAATAGACCAGTTATAGGCTCTGAAATTGTTCCAATAATCAATAGCTTACCAACCAAAAAGAGTCCAGGACCAGATGGATTCACAGCCGAATTCTACCAGAGGTACAAGGAGGAACTGGTACCATTCCTTCTGAAACTATTACAATCAATAGAAAAAGAGGGAATCCTCCCTAACTCATTTTAAGAGGCCAGCATCATCCTGATACCAAAGCCAGGCAGAGACACAACCAAAAAAGAGAATTTTAGACCAATATCCTTGATGAACATTGATGCAAAAATCCTCAATAAAATACTGGCAAACCAAATTCAGCAGCACATCAAAAAGCTTATCCACCATGATCAAGTGGGCTTCATCCCTCGGATGCAAGGCTGCTTCAGTATACACAAACCAATAAATGTAATCCAGCATATAAACAGAACCAAAGACAAAAACCACATGATTATCTCAGTAGATGCAGAGAAGGCCTTTGACAAAATTCAACAACCCTACATGATAAAAACTCTCAAGAAATTAGGTATTGATGGGACATATCTCAAAATAATAAGAGCTATTTGTGAAAAACCCACAGCCAATATTATACTGAATTGGCAAAAACTGGAAGCATTCCCTTTGAAAACTGGCACAAGACAGGGATGCCCTCTCTCACCACTCCTATTCAACATAGTGTTGGAAGTTCTGGCCAGGGCAATTAGGCAGGAGAAGGAAATAAAGGGTATTCGATTAGGAAAAGAGGAAGTCAAATTTCCCCTGTTTGCAGATGACATGATTGTATATCTAGAAAACCCCATTGTCTCAGCCCAAAATCTCCTTAAGCTGATAAGCAACTTCAGCAAAGTCTCAGGATACAAAATCAATGTACAAAAATCACAAGCATTCTTATACACCAATAACAGACCAACAGAGAGCCAAATAATGAGTGAACTCCCATTCACAATTGCTTCAAAGAGAATAAAATACCTAGGAATCCACCTTATAAGGGACTTGAAGGACCTTTTCAATGAGAACTACAAACCACTGCTCGATGAAATAAAAGAGGATACAAAGAAATTGAAGAACATTCCACACTCATGGGTAGGAAGAATCAATATCGTGAAAATGACCATACTGCCCAAAATAATTTATAGATTCAATGCCATCCCCATCAAGCTACCAATGACTTTCTTCACAGAATTGGAAAAAACTACTTTAAAGTTCATATGGAACCAAAAAAGAGCTCGCATCGTGAAGTCAATCCTAAGCCAAAAGAACAGAGCTGGAGGCATCACACTACCTGACTTCAAACTACACTACAAGGCTACAGTAACCAAAACAGCATGGTACTGGTACCAAAACAGAGACACAGATCAATGGAACAGAACAGAGCCCTCAGAAATAACGCCACATATCTACAACTATCTGATCTTTGACAAACCTGAGAAAAACAGGCAATGGGGAAAGATTCCCCATTTAATAAATGGTACTGGGAAAACTGGCCAGCTATATGTGGAAAGCTGAAACTGGATCCCTTCCTTACACCTTATACAAAAATTAATTCCAGATGGATTAAAGACTTAAACGTTAGACCTAAAATCATAAAAACCCTAGAAGAAAACCTAGGCATTACCATTCAGGACATAGACATGGGCAAGGACTTCATGTCTAAAACACCAAAAGCAATGGCAACAAAAGACAAAATTGACAAATGGGATCTAATTAAACTAAAGAGCTTCTGCACAGCAAAAGAAACTACCATCAGAGTGAACAGGCAACCTACAAAATGGGAGAAAATTTTCGCAACCTACTCATCTGACAGAGGGCTAATATCCAGAATCTACTATGAACTCAAACAAATTTACAAGAAAAAAACAAACAACCTCATCAAAAAGTGGGCGAAGGACATGAACAGACACTTCTCAAAAGAAGACATTTATGCAGCCAAAAAACACATGAAAAAATGCTCACCATCACTGGCCATCAGAGAAATGCAAATCAAAACCACAATGAGATACCATCTCACACCAGTTAGAATGGCAATCATTAAAAAGCCAGGAAACAACAGGTGCTGGAGAGGATGTGGAGAAATAGGAACACTTTTACACTGTCGGTGGGACTGTAAACTAGTTCAACCATCGTGGAAGTCAGTGTGGCGATTCCGTAGGGATTTAGAACTAGAAATACCATTTGACCCAGCCATCCCGTTACTGGGTATATACCCAAAGGACTATAAATCATGCTGCTATAAAAACACATGCACATGTATGTTTATTGCGGCACTATTCACAATAGCAAACACTTGGAAGCAACCCAAAAGTCCATCAACTATAGACTCGATTAAGAAAATGTGGCACATTTACACCATGGAATACTATGCGGCCATAAAAAATGATGAGTTCATGTCCTTTGTAGGGACATGGATGAAATTGGAAATCATCATTCTCAGTAAACTATCGCAAGAACAAAAAACCAAACACCGCATATTCTCACTCATAGGTGGGAATTGAACAATGAGATCACATGGACACAGGAAGGGGAACATCACACTCTGGGAACTGTTGTCGGGTGGGGGGACGGGGGAGGGATAGCTTTAGGAGATATACCTAATGCTAAATGACGAGTTAATGGGTGCAGCACAGCAGCATGGCACATATATACATATGTAACTAACCTGCACATTGTGCACATGTACCCTACAACTTAAAGTATAATAATAATAAAATTTAAAAAATTAAAAAAAAGAGAGAGAGAGAAAAAAAAAGAAAACTCACACTGAATGGAAAAAAATTCAAAAGATGCCAACAGTGAGATGACATAGATTTTAGAATCAGTTGACAAATATTTTAAAGTAGTCACAACAAAATTGTTCCAATAAGCAGTTATCACCATGCTTAGCACAAATGAAAGTGTAGAAAGTCTCAGAAAAGAAACAGAAACTCCAGGAAGAAATAAAAGACATAAAAAAGAATGCAATAATAATTTTAGAACTGATAAATATAATAACAGAAATAAAAAACTGAATAGATGGCTCAACAGCAGAAAGAAGAGAACAGAAGAGTCAGTGAACTGGATAAAAGAATTGTGAGAATTAACCAGTTAGAATAAAAGTTGTAAGAAAGATTGAAAAAAGGAAAGACTATTCAGTGAACTGTGAGACTAAAACAAATATACATATATTATTATATATATATTTTATATATATGTATGCTATTCATGTCTTCAGAGTCCAAAAAATGAGGACAAAAATTAGGGAACTGAAAAATATTGAAAGACATAATAGCGAAAATTCATTGAAATTGGTGAAAGAATACATCCTATAGATTTAAGAGACTAAGTGAAATACAAAGAGGATAAACTCAAAGAAATCCTTGCCAAGACACATCATAGTCAACTTCTGAAAACTTGACAGCAAAAAGTTTTCAGAGAGCAGCAAGAGAGAAATAAAACCTTACCTATAGGAGAACACAAGTCAAATGACAGAGAATTTCTCATCTGAAATCATACAGCCAGAAGGAAGTGGCACAAGATTTTTCAACTGCTGAAAGAAAAGAACTGTCAATCCTGAATCCTATATCCAGCAAAATAGTGCTTCAGAAATTAAGGGAAAATCAAGACATTCTCAGCTAAAGAAAAACAAAGTAAACTTATAATAAGAAGACCTATCCTAAAAGCATGGCTTAAAAAGGACAAAAAGAGAAAATAATTATAGAAGCTATCTTGGAACTTAGGAAGAAAGAAAGAATATGGTAAGAAAAGTGATCCTTAAATATTTTATTTCTGCTTTCGTGTTTTCTACCTTATACTTGGGTATTGAAACAAAAATTGTAATATTGTCTGGTTTGGTTCTTACTATATGTAAATGAAATATTTTAAAATATTATATAAAGAATAGTATAAAATATGAAATATAAGACATAATATATCAATATATATTATAAATATAAACTATATTTATAATACATAAGTATATGTTAATATATGCTTAAATATAACATATAAATATTATAAGCTATAATATATTATATATTATAAAATGTAAAATATAATAAAATAGGTAAAGAGACTTAAAATATGTTAAGGTTTCTACACCTAACTGATAAGATGTTAATTTCACCAGAATGTGAAGATATATACAAAATTTAATGCTGAGAGTAGACACTAAGAACAGTATATGTTGAAGTATGCTCAAAAATGCTATGGATAAAATTGATTTCTAAAAGCATATATTCAAAAAAGTCACTTGAAGGCAGAAAAATTAAAACAGAAAAATGGAAAAGAGAGAGAACAAAATTCAAATATATAATTGTAAATATGTCAACACATCAATAATTAAAATAAAAGTAAGTTGTCTAAATACACCAATCAATACACAGAGATTGGCAGAATAGATTAAAAAACATCACCCAAATATATGCTATCTACAAGCTCACTTTAAATATAATGATATAGTTATATTTAAAGTAAAAGAATGATTTTTTTTGATGAAGAAAAGTGACTAGTGGCTATATTAGCATTAGATGAGCTAAACTTCAAAGTAAAGAAAATTATTGGATGAAATGAGACAAATTAATTAATAATACAAGCATAAATCTACAAGAAAAACATATCAACTCTAAATATATATGCATCAAATAACTTAGATGCAAAGTATTTAAAGCAGAAACTGATAGAATTGAAAGGTGAAATGGATAAATACACAATTACATTGAAGACTTCGACATCTCTCTTAACAATTGGTAAAAGAGTTAAACAGAACATCAGCAGGAATGTAGAAGAATTAGAAAACACCATCAACTGACAAGATCAAACTAACATTTTTAGAACTTTTGGACAATACAAATAGAATACACATTATTTGCAAGTTTCTGTAGAAACTTGACCATACTGGGGGCATAAAACAAATCTCAATAAATTTAAAATAATTAAAGTCATACAACGTGTGTTTTCTGACCAGAGAAGAATGAGTAACAGAAAGAAAACAAAAATAATTTCTGACACTTGAAAATGAAGGCACAGAATTATAAATAATCCATTACATACAAGAGAGTCTCAAAAGAAATAAAAAAATACATTGAACTGAATAACAATAAAAATAGAACAGGATCAGGATGCAGGTGTTCTGCTTTGACTGTTTCACTGTCAATCTCTTGATTGTAGTCATATATATACTAGAGTACCTTTCAATTTAAAAATTTAAACAAGCTCTCATGAGAACATCATATAGCCAAATCATTTAAGGAAATGTATTATGTTAATCTCTGCCTTTGGCTGGAATATTTAATATATTTGCTTTTAATACAATTATAGATAAGGTAAAATTTATGTTCACTTTAAATCATAAGTTTTTATCTTTGTTCCTTTATTTTTCCATTACTGTTTTTATTTTGGGGGTTATAACACTATATATGTACATGTATATATATATATACACTTTTATATAAATTATATATAAATATATACTACATTCATATAATTTTAATTCTCCCATTTTTATCATTAGTTATTTTATTAGTTATTTGGAGGGATATAATAATATTTTAAAACATTCTAGTTCAGAACAATGACAACGTCAATAGTGCTCAAAAATTTGTTTCTATATAACTCTGTTCCCCCCACTTCTTTGTGTTATTATTGTCATACACTTTACTTCTTTATATATTACAAGCCCAAAGACACAGTGATATAATTATCATTTTATCAATTTTTTTAAATCAATTAGAAGTAAAACACCAATAAAAATGCATTTATACTGTCACTTATATTGAATTATGTATTTACCTTTAACAGTGTTTTTATTATTTCTAAGTGTGTATTCAAGTTATTATCTAAAAATTATTTTCTGTAGTGTATATTTACTAGTGGCAAATGTTCTTTTTTAAATATGTAATAATGACTTAATTCTCCTCCACTTTGGAAGGAGAGTTTCACTAAATAAGAACCTCTTATATGATGGCCTTTTTGTTTCATCACTTAAATGTGTCATTCTATTACCTACTAACTTCCACAGTTTACTATAAAAAATGAGCTGTTATTCTTATTAACGACTGTTTGCATGTTGTGAGTCATTTTTATTTCGCTGTTTTCAAGATTCTCTGGCCTTTTGCTGGTGAACCATGATAACTTTATGTCTTTGTTTTTATTCTACATGGAGTTCATTGAGCTCTTCAAATATGTATATTAATATTAAATTTGAGAAGTTTTCAGCTGTTATTTCTTAAAATATTGTTTCTATCCATGTCCCTTCTTGTTTTCTTGGTATTCCCTTTATATATATGACAGTATAACTTATGCTGTCATAGAGACTTCTGAGACTCTGCTATTTTTCTTCATTTATATTTTTGTTATTCCTTAGACTGGATAATCTCAGTTGCCCTATTGACATTGAGATATTGTGAAGTCTTCATATTATCTTAATCTTTCTTCATAAACTCAAATGTTTTGTTCAGTTCATCTCAGAATTTTTAAAATTTCAGTAATTGTACTTTTCAACTGAAGAATTTTATTTGATTCATTACTTCTATCCTTTCATTAACATTCTCTATTTGGTCAAACAGGTTAATTCTTTGGGCATAGCTTCATTTAGACCAGTTAATATATTTGTAATACACAATTGAAATTATTTTACTAGTAAGTGCACCAGCTGATTTTCCTCAAAGAAAGCTTCTATTGAGTCTATTTTCTTACAGAAAGGCCTCAATTTTGAGAATGTTTTCAATGTCCCATAATTTTTGTTTAAAACTGGCATTTCAAAGAATATTCTTGGAAATCAGATTCTCATTCTTCCCAAGAGTCTGATGCTGTTGCAGTTTGTTGTTGTTGTTTTCCTATCTGTTTCACTGATAGGAAACAGACTATTTCTGTCTATTTAGCTTCTTGGTCATCTATTGTTTTGACCAATATTTCTGTAAATTACTAGAAGCAAAGTCTTACAACTTTTCCATGGGGCTCTGTGTGTGTTTTGTGGCACTTCTTTAATCCTCTGGAAATTTACAACTCTTTCTAAGTCTTTACTTTCTTCTTGCACAGATCTTTAAGGCTAGCCAGAACTGAGAGTTTAGGGCGTCTTTTCTCATAATGTGCATAGCCCGGCACATTCATGTGCCCTTCTAGGTTCTCAGGAATGTATTGGAGCTTCTAAAAGACCCTCATTGGAACCTCATTCCTCAGATCTTAAGTTTTTCACCAGCATCTTTCTTGCCACAGCTGGTATTGCCAATTCAAGTAGGTGTGATCTTAAACTGTTGATTGTTAAATACTTAGGTTAGCAATTTTTCCAATGAGAAAGGTCTGAGTGAGGTCAAGTAATGACAAGGCCTGTGTCTTAGTCCGTTTGTGTTGCTATAATAGAATATCTGAGGCTGGGTAACTTACAGAAAAAAGAGGTTTATTTGGTTCATTACTCTGGTGACTGAAAGGTCCAAGGTGGGAAAGCTGCATCTGGTGAAGGTTTCAGGCTGTTTCACCTCATGGCAGAAAGTGAAAGTGGAATGGGCATGTGCAAAGAGATCACATGGTGAGAAAGGAAGCAAGACAGAGAAACTGAGGAAGCCAGACTCTTTTTAACAAACCACTCCTGTGGGAAATAATGCATTTCCACAAGAGTAAGATCTCACCCACCTTTGCAGCAGGGAATTAATTTATTTATGGGGGAATCTACCCCCACGACCTGAACAGTTCCCTCTAGGCCTCACATTCCAACACTGCCATATTGGGAATCAAATTTTGACATGAGTTTCAGAGGAACAAACCATATTCAAAGTGAAGCATTTCACCTCTGCCCCCATAAAACTCATGTTCTTCTTACAATGCTAAATACAATCATTCCCTCCAAATAGTCCCAAAGGTCTTAACTTTTCCAGCATCAACTTGAAAGCCCAAAGTCCAAATTCTCTTTTGAGACTTAGGGCAAGTTCCTTGTAGTTATGAATCTGTGAAATCAAGAGCAAATTATTTATTTCCAAGATAAAATAGTATAACAGACATTTATTCAATGTTCCTATTCTAAAAGGGAAAACTAGACAAAAAGAAATAAATGACAGGCCCTACATAAGTCCAAAATACAGCAGGGCAGACAGTAAATCTTAAGGCTCCAGGATAATTTTATTTTACTTCATATCTCACACCCTGTGTACATTGGTGTGAAGGGTGTGTTCTAAGGTCTTGGGCAGTTCAACTCCCATGGCTTTGTTGAGTGTCACCCATGTGTCTGCCCTCATAGATGGAAGTTTGGTGCCTGTAGTTTTCCTAGGTGGGCATTACATGGTGTTGGTGGCTCTATAATTCAGATGTCTTAATGGTGGCCCCAGTAGCTCACCTAGGCATTGTGCTGGTGAGGACTTGGTAGAGCTCTAACTCCACATTTCCACTCAGCATTGCCCTATGAGAGGTTCTCTGTGGGGGCTTTGTCCTGTGACAAGTCTCTGCCTGGGCCTGCAGGTTTTTCTATACACCCTTTGAAATCTCAGTCAATAAAGCCTTGTTTCCATAGCTCTCACATTTTGCAGGCCTGCAGAATCAACACCATGTGGATGCCAAGGCTTACTGCTTGTGCCTTTCAAAGCAGAGTCTTGAGCCTTACTTGGGGCCACTTGAGCCATGGCTGCTCTTGATGTGGAGAGCAGCATCCTGAGGCAGCAAAGGACTTCAGCAGCCTAGGCCTGTCCCCCAAAACCATTCTGTACTCCTGGGTCTCTCAGCCTGTGATGAGACTGGCCTCAAAGATCTTTGAAATGCCTTTAGGGATTTTCCCCATTATTTTGATTATTAGCACTGGGTTTCCTTTCAGCCATGCTAATCTCTTTAGCAACTACTCACTGGACCCAACCCTCAGCACCCTTTCCAAACATGCCTTTTCTTTTTATATAATCGGTCTGCAAATTTTTAAAATCTTTACATTCTGCTTTCCTCTTAACTATAAATTGTGCATTTAGGTCATGTCTTTGCTCTTAAATCTTACTGCATGCAGTTAAATGCAACCATGCAGTTGCCTGAATGCTTTACTACCTGAAGTTTTCTTCTGTCAAATATTAATCACTCTTAAGTTTGACCTTCCACAAAATACTAGGGCATCGACATAATGCAGTCAGGTTCTTTGCAAGGGTGTAATAGGCATATCTTCCACTGTTTTTATTTCTGATGGCATTTTGGTCCTGACCACATAATGAATCTCTAAGAAGTTCCAAACTTTCCCTCATCTTTTTGTCTTCTTCTGAGTCCTCACCAGAATCACCCTAAGGATCCCATTCATAGCAATACAGGCTTTTTCTAGTCTCCTCCAAATTTTTCCAGCCACCAGTCATTACCCACTTCCAGTGCCACTTCCACATTTTCAGATATCTGTAGAGCAACACCCCACTCTGCATGCCAATTTTCTTAGTCCATTTGTGTTGCTATAACAGCATACTTGAGACTGGATAATTTATCTTTTAAAAAAGCAGTTTATTTGGCTCTGATTATGGTGGCTGGAAAGTTCAAGGTGGGGCAGCCACATCTGGTGACTGCCTTAGGTTGCTTGACCTCATGGCAGAACGTGGAAGTGAAATGGGAATGTGCAAAGAGACCACATGGTGAGAGAGTAAGTAAGAGAGACAAATATGTGAAGCCAGACTTGTTTTAACAACCAATTCTCATGGGAATTAATCCATTTCCCCCTAGAATGAGAACTCACCCACTCCCACAAGAGGGCATTATTCACCACTATGACCCAGACACCTCCCAATAGGCCCCACATCATCACACTGTCACACTGAGAATCAAATTTCAACATGAGTTTCAGAGGGGACAAGCCATATTAAAACCATAGCAGCCTGCAAATTGACTTCTCTAGGAAGCTTCCAGATAGGTCAGATGATTATGATCTTCTTGAGATTGTGCTTTTTTAGAATCTCCAAGCCCAGTCCACACCCTTCAGTGGGTTCTGAGGTGCTGGGTCTTATAGCTAGCTACCGTGTTTCTAGGATGCATATTTTCGAGGTCACAGTGGTGGTCTGGACAGGGTAGTAGGAATATAATAAGCTACAATGTTGCAAAGCTCTCCATTCTTACCAAAACTTGAAGCTTGTTTTGTTTTTAATAAATGCTGTATGGTTATTCCAAACATTTAATTTATTTCCACAATTCTGAATAACATTGATTCTGATAATTATGAATATTTTCTCATTGCCTTTCCAGAAGAGTGGAATTTCAGAAGTCATTACTACGCCATTCTGAAAATCCAGCCCACATTCACTTTTGATTTCTTAAAATGCCTAAGGCACAGTAATTTGCAAAATGTTTATGGTCCATAAGTATCAATTAATTTGCATTCCAGCGTTTATAGGCATAGATCAGAATCCAACCTATTGTTTTGATCCTTTACTCTCTTCATCTATTTTATGGGTTTCTAAGGACTATAACCTGTACTCTTTGTGATTTGGATTATTGGTTTATTATGTATCTTAATCTCCTGATCCTCATTACTGAGTTTGGCAAATAAAAATAGAAACTTATTACATTGCCTATCTCTGCTAAACTGCTTACTTCAAAATCTTTTAGGTTCTTTTAGGATTTTGATGTAATAGAAAAATGTTTAATAAAATTTTGCTTTATCTCTTTTAAATTAATGTAAATAAAATAAGAGATTTGTATCTCAATATCAGGTTTACACTGTTCTTCTCATATTAAATTATTTGGTGAATATTAATATGTCAGCCAATATCTTGATACCTATGGCCATAAATGTTAAGGTGGCATGATGAATGCAGTTAAGAAACTTACTTGGGGCATGGGGAGACCTAAATTTATACAGTTAGTCTTACTTCATTGTGCAAATAATTATAAATAGACATATGTATAGCTTCAGGATAATTCTGTTTTTCCAGTTGAAATGCAGTTTATTATTTCTACCCTTAAATGCTTTCATGATGATGGTGTTTTTTGGCTACAATTACCTTACTATGAAAACATAATACAGTACTTGGTTACTACACTCTGTGTTTTGTTACTTTACTTCCTGGGAAATTGCTTCCAGAAGGTCTTCAACTTTAAAATTCTGATTTTCAAAATGTTCTTACTTGGGTCACTTACTAAAAATTTATTTACAATTCTTCTCTTCGTAGATGATTACTTTTGTCAAAAAGGATAAAACAAAATGCTGCATACTATAGGCATGTTCCCTTTGACAGCTACTATTTTGGAGGCAGTTAATACATTTGTTTTATCTATAAGATGTTAATGTAAATTTTATAGTCTACTGAGAAAGAAAATGTACAGAGTGTTAAGAGTACAGAGTACTCTTAACACAAATGGGTAGAGAAATTCACTATTCCGATGGAGAATAGGAGATTTGAAAATAAATTATATGCAAGGAGAAAAAATATATCAATGAAAAATAAAAATAATTCAGAATCCTCAGTGATTCCCAGGAGTTTAAAATCTCTTCTAAGGGAGAGAGAGGCACTATCTTCTCCAGATATCTTCTTCACCACACATTCCTGTTCTCAATTCAATCATTAGTTTGAAATAAAATTGTACATAAAATAAGCTATTATGGAAGTTATACACAAACACACACCTGCACAAATGTGAGTTCAATTTTAGTCCTAACTTATTTCTATCTACTTAAGTCTATTTTACAGTATGAAGCACTCCAAACATGAATTTATGCAGGACCTGTGCTATTAAGCAGAAGCTCTGCCTCATCCTCGTTTGTCTTCTCTGTAGTCTAAACAGCCAGTGCTTTGTACAGCTGGAAATGAGAGGGAAAGAGATCTTGGAATTTTAGAAAACCTTTGGTTTCACATACCAGATAGAGTCAGAAATTGTGAAAAGCCAGATAGACTGAAAGCTGATCCTTTATTTACAAGACAGAAAGAGAGCCTTGATCCCAAATACCTACCCAGCCTTGTGAATATTAAAAGACCTTATTTATAAGACTCAAGTGCCAAACAGGGATTCATTTAGATTGCCGGCCATCTTCTTCTGAAATCCAGACATCAACACATCATGAATTCTTCAGTCAGGAGCTTTGAAAAACTGAGCATCCAAAGTGTTCCATTAATTGTGTTATGTATTCAATCCTTATGTTCAAATCAGAAACATTTTTTTTTTTCTCTAGAGCAACCCTTTAAGGTAGGTGCTTTAAGGCACAATTTACAATGAGAAAATGAAGATTTATAGAGACTAGCCAGAAAGTAGTATTAATGGAGTCAATCCTCAATTTCTGACTTGAATTTCACTAATAATATATTTGAAAATTTATCTTATGATGCTGTAGTACCTGAGATGGTGGGGACTTGGGGCAAGGAGATGTTTGGGGAAAAGGAGCCTCCGATGATCAGCTCCATTTAAAAATCTTCCCAAGTTCTGCACTGTTCCATTAAATAGAGAAGCAAATTTCTTTCCCTTCTCTTATGTACTGTACAAAATGCACGAGCATGACTTTCAGATCTCAAACTCAGTAGTTTAGACGAATATGCTGTGTACACTAGTTTAGGAAATATTTTAACATTATTTCCATAAGGGGAATTATCATGAAATTCAATGAATAAAGCTACATCAATGTGTGTAGAATACAGCACGTTTTGAAATCAGGGGATTTTCTCTCCATGTTAAGTCCAATTATAATTTAAGAAAAAATACATATACATAAACATATAATATTAGAGGCAGTAAAGAAAAGTATTGTGACTCAGAATGTTTAGTTATAAATGACTATGAGAATATATCAGTAAGCCTAGCTGTATTAGTGTCTAAATGAATATTATATATAGAAACAACTTTTAAGTTATCAGTGGCAATAAAATAAGCTTTTGTAACTTGTCAAAAAAAACTATAATACCGCTCAAGGCTTCAATTGGGATCCAGTCCCCTGTTCCACTAGGGAAGTTCTGAGAAGTTTAATTAGGCTTTGGAAAACAGATGGGAAATTTATTAAGCTTTCTGAGTAATGAAGTAAGAATTTATGAATTTTTGCTATCAGAGGAAGAAAGTATAAAAGGTTTTTTGTATTATGACATTAGTCTTATATAGATCAACAACAACAACAGCAAAAAGATAAAACAAAGTTCTCCCAATTCCTATGTAAACCCACACGATTTTCTTCAGTACTTCTGATGCTTTCTCACAACGAATGAATTAAGCACTATTTGGAATGTTTAATATTGTAATACATATGGCGGCTCATGCAATAATATTCCCCAAAGAAACCATATTTCTTGTTAAATAAGCTCTGGTTATGATGTATTTGCCCTGGGAATATGTATATGAATTGTTAAACTAATGCATGTTTTGTTGAAAGTATTTCCCTATTATCACATATGGTAAGTTCTAAGTCTATTCTGAACCATTTTCACCACTGCTTAGATTATTTTCCTTAGAAAAGGAAAGAAACGTTGTAACAGCCTCCACATTTAACCACATTTTCAGACCCATATTTCACACCCTGGCTCACCTTTTCTTTTTACTTTGATGAAATAAAATCTCTTCACTTATTAATAATTTATTTCTTTTGGGTTATGATCTTTTATTGACAATCATAACTTCAAAAATATATCATATCAAGATGGTGATTTTAAAATGTAGCACTTTATTAAATATATTATATCCTAGAATTTTTCAAAGATTTGCAAATTACTTATCATACTGTTGGAATTCTTGGATGCATGGGAGGACATATGGGCAGCAGATAAGTAAAATCTCACAATAAGTTTCTGTAAACAACTTCAACAATTTTTGGCATTAATTGTTAATAAATAGGTATATTCTCTTGCCTTCAATATATTTGAGATGGGGACACAGGAAAACAAAGTGGTAAATATTATTTGCTTCTATCCCCAAAATAATGTTTTGTTTTCTGTAGAAATATGTGTAAAGTATAATCTTAAATCCCTCTAAAACAAGCCTGGTCTCATAATGAAGTCTTAAATACTCAAACATTTCATTTATAATACGTTCTGATGAAAGCTTTACATGCAAATAGCTATTAAGCTATATAAAATTAAGTGAAAATGATAGCCTTCAATTATTATTTCCAAATCAGCAGTAAGCAAGGCAAAAAATAATTTGCATCATAAGCCACATAAAATTTTGAAATACTGTAAGAAACCATCTTAGTAACAGTACTTTTAGACATCACTCACAGTTACCTATTAGCTTACCTATCTAAAGTCTGGTAAAGAGAGATCAGAGCAAGAAATAGAAAATTTGACTTTGATGAATGAATATTGTTTAATATTTTCGGGATGAAAAATGTGCTATTGAATGGTAACTAATGGGGTAAGGGAGGTATGGAGACAACCAGCTTCTTGTTATGCAGACAGTGGCCTCCACCAGAACAAACTGTCCTGGGTTTCCAGTCTCTCCTTCAATAGAATCCACTGCAACTCATAATTTAGCAGCAGTTTACAGGTATTTTATATTTAACATTTGAGGTTTAAAATAACTGTTTAAAAATTAAATTGGGTTAAATTACCTTAAGCCATGTAAATTCCTCAGTATTGTTTACTCATATAAAATCTGCTCTTATTTGAGTCATATTTGTGTAAAAATAATGTGAAATCTAGGCATTGCATTATAGAAAACATTATTTTACAAAATAAGCCTACATAACAATGTCTCTACATGTTAAAAGTTCTCTCTCCAGACTACTCAGCAGTTACAACAAGAGCCACATGATAATTATACTTCCACTGTCAACTTTAAAAATATTTTTTGTCACTATTCATTGGGGTTATCAAGAGCGAGAAACTAACAATCAGAGTAATCAAAATAAGTCAAATAATTTTTCCTTTAAAAAATGGCATTAACAGTTTAAAAATAAACATAGTACTATGTTGGAGATAGAATAGATGTACTTTTCCTTATTCCGCTTCCTAAGTATCATCACAAATCCTGGACAACATACATAAAATGAATGTAAGGACACCCTGAAAGAGAGAGAAGAGGCAGGCAGACTAAGAACCCAGAGACCCCAGGACCCTCACAACACGTGATGAGTTCTCTGGGTTTGCCTCTCTGTGTCATATCCCCCAAACAAGATAGTGGAGAGGCTGGCAACCCAGAAATACCAGTGGATGCAGACCAGTAAACCTAAGAGAAGCCTACTCCTTCTAGCCACGTGACCTGAGAGGGGCAGTCTAGCAAGACAGAAACTGTTATACAATAATTGATATTCTTTAGCCAAATGCTACAGAAAAGCCACGGCCCCATACCCACTCATGCCTGCAAAGGCCCAGTAATAAGCTTGGGCATTTTTCCCCTCAGATTATCATCTCTTACTCTAGTCTAACAAAACATTGTACATTTTGACCAAAATCTCTCCATTCCCCCTATTCTCCAGTCTCTGTAAATACTAATTCTCTTCTGAGAGTTCCATGGTTTTGATTCTACATAGAAGTGGGAACATATAGTATTTATCTTTCTGTGTCTGGCTGACTTTACTTAGCATAATGACCCCCAGATTCTTCTATGACATAATGTCCTTCTTTTTTAAGGTTGAATACTATTCCATTATGTATACATATACCATATTTTATTTATCCATTAATCGGTTGATGGACATTTAGGTTGATTCTGTGTGTTGGCTACTGTGAGTGGAGTAGCAATTAACATGAAATTGCAGATGTCTCTTCAATATACTTATTTCAAATCATTTGCATATATACTCAGAAATGGGATTGCTGGCTCTACACAGAGTGGTGGTTCTATTTCAGTTTTTAGAGAAAGCTCTTCACAGTTTACAACGTGGTTTGTATAAATTTACATTGCCACCAACAGCATACAGGGGTTCCCTTTTTTCTACATTTTTGCCAACACTTATCTTTCACCTTTTTGATAATAGCCATTTGATAGATATGAGGTGATAGCCCATTGAGTTTCTAATTTTCCTAATGATTAGTGATGTTAAGCATTGCTTCATAGGTTCACATGTACATAAATGTTGGCCATTATTATGTCTTCTTCTGAGAAATGTCTCAAAATGAGTCCTTTGCCCATTTTTAATGGGTTATTTGTTTTGTACTTTGAAGTTGTTTTAGTTCCTTATATATTTTGATTACTAACATCTTATCACATGTACAGCTCATAAATATTTCTCCCATGATATAGGTCACCTCATCACTCTGTTCATTTCCTTTGCTGTGAGGAAGCTTTAGAGTTTGATATAATCCTGTTTGTTTATTTTTTGTTGTTGTTGCTGTTGTTGCCTGAGCTTATGGAGGCAAATCCAAAAAGTCATTGCCCAGACCAAAGTCATATAATGTTTAGAGTTGTTTTTATATATGGTGTTAGATAAGAACCCAATTTCACTCTCCTGAACATGAAAATTCCATTTTCTTGTCACCCTGTTATTGGAGACTGTTCTTTTCCCATTTTGTATTATTGGGGCCATTGTAAAAATCAATTGATCATAATCACACAGGTTCTTTTGTGGCCTCTCTATTTTGTTTCATTGGTCAGTGTGTCTATTTTTTTTATCAGTATTCTGCTGTTTTAATTCCTATACCTATGTATAGGAATTGCCTTGGTTATTTGTTTGTGTGTGTGTGTGTGTGTGTTTCTGTATTAATTTTAGAGCTTATCTCTAAAAAAGTAAAATTGAAATTTTGGTAAAACATTTAATGAATCTATTAATCTTTTGGGGGTAATATAGACGTTTTAACAACATTAATTTTTCCAATCCCTGAACACAGAATTATCTTTCATACTTTTCTCTTAAAACCACACATGCGCACACACACACACACACACACACACACAATAAAGGCAATCTTGAGCCAAAAGAGTGTAGCTGGAGACACCACACTACCTGGCTTCAAACTGTATTTCAAAGCTAGGAATTAAAACAGTATAATACTAATAAAAACAGACACATCAACCAATAAAATAAAAGAGAGGCCAGAAGAGAATCTATGCCATTCTGAGTTCTTTCCATATATTTGTGTCTTCCTCAATCAAAATTATATGATATATGATATAGAGGATGAAAAAAATGAAATCATATAGAGTATGTTCTCTGGAGTCAGACTAAAAATCAACTCTAGAAAGATAAATCCCCAAATACTTAGAAACTAAACACCCCCTTTCTAAAATTCTGAGTATCAGGGGCTTCAGGTTTCCAGTTCAATGTGTAAGAACCTAGAAGTTTCTACCCCATCCTGGCAACAACGAAAAGGCCAAACGAACTGAAAAATCGACAACTCTCCTTATCTCCACTGGGGAAAACCACTGTCCCCAAAATTGGAAGGACAGACAGTCATATTCCAAGAATCACGGATTGTTGGAACAGAAATCACTGAGTAAAAACCTCTGCAGAAACCGGTGCTGAGGTGGGGAAGCCTGAAGTATCATTGATGACTTGCTGGAGGCTCAGTGTGGACAAGTCTGAGAGATAAGAACTCTAGGGGAGCATAGTTATCAGTGTCTCCATACTTCTGTAATTTTTACTTCCAGGACCTTGACCAGATTCTCGTAGTGGATTTTGGAGAAAAATCCCCAATGCTGCTGGTAGGAGGAGGGGAAAACATTTAAAAATAGCTAAGGCAATAGAGTGTGACGTCCGGCTTCGGAGCAGGAACCTTCATTGCTCAAGAGACTAAAAAGAGAATTAAACATGGGTGATGTTGAGAAAGGCAAGAAGATCTTTGTTCAGAAGTGTGTCCAGTGCCACATCATGGAAAAGGGAGGCAAGCACAAGACTGGGCCTAATCTCCATGGTCTCTTCGGGTAGAAGACAGGTCAGGCTGTTGGATTCTCTTACACAGATGCTAATAAGAACAAAGGCATCACCTGGGGAGAGGATACACTGATGGTGTATTTGGAGACTCCCAAGAAGTACATCCTTGGAACAAAAATCATCTTTGCCTGCATTAAGAAGGTAGAAAGGGCAGACTTGATAGCTTATCTCAAAAAAGCTACTAACGAGTTGGCCACTGCCTTATTTATTACAAAACAGAATGTCCCGTGAGTTTTTTATGACCACCATACTTTAAGAGATCTCATACACCAGAATTCAGATCATGAATGACTGACAGAATATTTTGTTGGGCAGTCCTGATTTAAAACAAAGACTGGCTTGTGGTTAAATGAATATGTTCAGTTTTTGAATTTTAATAGTAATTCCAATTCAGTAAATGCTATCGCTATTCACCCCTTCTAAAGATATGTTAGACTTCATTAGTAATGTTCAACTTTTCACAAAGACGGTGAGTACCATCTTAAAACTTACTGGAGATTGGTTTTATATTTAGATTTATATAACTGGTTACGTGGGTATATTTAAATACGGGGGAAGTTTCTTCACTGTCTCAGAACCAAGCAAGACTCACTTGTGTTTTGTGTTAATTTGCCTCTTAAAGGCAAGGGTTGAAGATAAATAAGGTAGCAATATCTACTTTATATTTTTGGCCTTAACTATGCCAGTGTAATTAGAATTCCCTATATTTAAAATGGTTCCTTTTACTTATTGAAGGCATTTTAGTGTGATTTATGTGCAATATCAAAGATTATTTAACACTTCTTACATTTTATTGATCTGTAAGGTCACATGCTTTTAAAATAGTAGTAAGTTAAACTTCATTCTTGAATTCTTCACAATCTAAGTCAAACTAAGTTATAATTTAGGATTGTCTTTAAACAGCCATTCAGAAACATAAAACTGTAGAACTGCTGTGTATTTGTGATTGGAATGGTTCTTTTGCCAACTTAAAAGGATTAAAGTAGAGGAGATATACACAAGTTTTAAAATTATGTGTGATCATAAGACTTAAGATAATTAAAAAGAAAACCACAGATCATGAGAAAAAAAAAAATAGCTCAGGCACTATGTTCTTCTTAGCAAGGCCTGCCCTCAAGAGAAACTAGGTAACCTGAGCCTAACTTGCTGGTGTTTTATCAGAGCCTAACTCACCTTGGAGAAGGGAAATACCCTACTCCAACCCCCTCCAGCCATCCTGTCCAACCTAAGCGGGGGTGACTGAGCAGCATATGTGAAGCCACAGTTCAGAGGCACAGGCCAGCTAAAAGACTGAGTCCTACTCACAAGCTGTAGAACACTCCCCTCCCCCACCTTAACACAACATTACTGAAGGCATGTTTGTAACAGCACCTTTTATTCAGTACATCATGCCTGACTATCAGGAAGACATTGCATTGGTTCTGTTTATGCAATGGATTATGTTTATTGATTTGCGTATGTTGAAACAGCCTTGATCCCAGGGATAAAGTCGACTTGATCGTGGTGGATAAGCTTTTTGATGGGCTGCTGGATTCGGTTTGCCGGTATCTTACTGAGGATTTTCGCATCAATGTTCATGAGGGATATTGGCCTGAAATTTTCTTTTTTGTTGTGTTTCTGCCAGGTTTTGGTATTAGGATGATGCTGGCCTCATAAAATGAGTTAGGGAGGATTCCGTCTTTTTCTATTGTTTGGAATAGTTTCAGAAGGCATGGTACCAGCTCTTCTTTGTATCTCTGGTAGCATTCGGCTGTGAATCCGTCTGGTCCTGGACTTTTTTGGGTTGGTAGGCTATTAATTGCTGCTTCAATTTCAGATCTTGTTATTGGTCTATTCAAGGATTTGACTTCTTCCTGGTTTAGACTTGGGAAGGTGTATGTGTCCAGGAATTCATCCATCTCTTCTTGATTTTCTAGTTTATTTGCATAGAGGTGTTTATAGTATTCTCTGAGGGTAGCTTGTATTTCTGTGTGATCAGTGGTGATATTCTTTTTATCTTTTTTTGTGCCTATTTGATTCTTCTCTCTTTACTTCTTTATTAGTCTGACTAGAGGTCTATCCATTTTGTTGATCATGATTATCTCAATAAATGCAGAAAAGGCCTTTGACAAAATTCAATACCCTTCATGCTAAAAGCTCTCAATAAACTAGGTATTGATGGAACATATCTCAAAATAATAAGAGCTATTTATGACAAACCCATAACCAATATCATACTAAATGGGCAAAAACCTAGAAGCATTTCCTTTAAAACCTGGCACAAGACAAGGATGCCCTCTTTCACCACTCTTATTCAACAGAGTATTGGAAGTTCTGACCAGGCAATCAGTCAAAAGAAATAAAGGGTATTCAAATAGGAATAGAATAAGTCAAATTATTTCTGTTTGCAGATGACATGATTGTATATTTAGAAAACCCCATTGTCTCAGCCCAAAATCTCCTTAAGCTGAGAAGCAACTTCAGCAAAGTCTCAGGATACAAAATAAATGTGAAAATGTTACAAGCATTCCTATAAGCAATGACAGACAAATGGAGAGCCAAATCATGAGTGAACTCCCATTCATAATTGCTACAAAGAAAATAAAACAACTAGGCATACAACTTACAAGGAATGTGAAGGACCTCTTCAAGGAGAACTACAAACCACTGCTCTAGGGAATAAGAGAGGACACAAACAAATGGGAAAACATTCCATGTTCATGGATAGAAAAAATCAATATCATGAAAATGGCCATATGCCCAAAGTAATTTATAGATTCCATGCTATCCCTGTCCAGCTACCACTGACTTTCTTCACAGAATTGGAAAAAACTACTTTAAACTTCATAAGGAACCAAAAAAGAGCCCACATAGCCAGGACAATCCTAAGCAAAAAGAACAAAGCTGGAGGCATCATGCTACCATACTTCAAACTACACTACAAGGCTACAGTAACCAAAACAGCATGGTACTGGTACCAAAACAGACATATATATACATATATATATACCAATGGTACCTATATATATATATATCATATATATATATACCGATGGTACCAATATATATATATACCAATGTAACAGAACAGAGTCCTCAGAAATAATACCACACATCTAAAACCATCTGATCTTTCACAAACCTGACAAAAACAAGGAATGGGGAAGGGATTCCCTATTTAATAAATGGTGCTGGGAAAACTGGCTAGCCATATGCAGAAAACTGAAACTGGACCCCTTCTTTACACTTTATACAAAAATTAACTCAAGATGGATTAAAGATTTAAACAAAGACCTAAAACCATAAAACCCCTAGAAGAAAACCTAGGCAATACCATTCCGGACATAGGCAGGAGTAAAGACTTCATGACTAAGACAAAAAAAGCAATGGCAACAAAAGCCAAAATTGACAAATGAGATCTCGTTAAACTAAAGAGCTTCTGCACAGCAAAAGAGACTATCATCAGAGTGAACAGGCCACCTACAGAATGGGGGAAAATTTTTGCAATCTATCCATCTGACAAGGGACTAATATCCAGAATCTACAAAGAACTTAAACAAATTAACGAGAAAAAAACAAACAACCCCATCAAAAATTGGCAAAGTATATGAACAGACAATTTTCAAAAAAAGACATTTATGCAGCCAACAGACATATGAAAAAATGCTCATCATCACTGGTCATTAGAGAAATGCAAATCAAAACCACAATGAGATACCATCTCACATCAGTTAGAATGGTGATCCTTAAAGTCAGGAAATAGCACATGCTGGAGAGAATGTGGAGAATGCTTTTCAATGTTGATGGGAGTGTAAATTAGTTCAAACATTTTGGAAGACAGAGTGGCGATTCCTCAAGGCTCTAGAACCAGAAATACATTTGACCCAGCAATCCCATTATTGAGTATATACCCAAAGGGTTATAAACCATTCTGCTATAAAGACACATGCCCACATATGTTTATTGCTGCACTGTTCACAATAGCAAAGACCTGGAACCAACCCACATGTCCATCAATGATAGACTGGATAAAGAAAATATGGCACATATACATCATGGAATACTATGCAGCCATAAAAACGGATGAGTTCATGTCCTTTGCAGGGACATGGATGAAGCTGGAAACCATCATTCTCAGCAAAGTAACACAAGAACAGAAAACCAAACACCACATGTTCTCACTCATAAGTGGGAGCTGAACAATGAGAACGCATGGACACAGGGAAGGAGACAACACAGACTGGAGCTTGTCAAGAGGTGGGGTGGGGCACGGAAGGGATAGCATTAGCAGGAATACCTAATTTAGATGACAGGTTGATGGATGCAGCAAACCACCGTGGCACGTGTATACCTATGTAACAAACCTGCACATTCTGCACATTTATCTCTGAACTTAAATTATAATAAAAACAATTAAAAAAAGAAAATATTGCAAATCATAATACACGGAAAAAAGACATCACAGTTTACAGAGATAGGGCAAGCATGACCAGGTGCAGATATGGCAGGGACATTGGATTTATTAGAACAGGCACTTGAAACAACTATGATTAATATACCACAAGCTTTAATAGATAAAATAGACCACATGCAAGAACAAATAAGCAATGTATGCAGAAAATGCAAATTCTAAAAAAGAGAAACAAATGAAATGTTATTTATCTAACACATAACAGTTTATTCAAAATAATAACAATGTATTAGATTGTATAGGATTGCGTATAAGCAAAATGAGTGACAGCAATAATAGAAGGAAGGAGAGGCAGGAATTAGGAGGATTTTGTTATTATAAGATACACCACCTGTGAATCAGTGTAGTGTTGTTTTGAAGGCGGACTTGGTTTAGTTGTAAACATATTTTACAAGGTTTAGCGCTACCACTAATAAAAGTAAAACAATATATAACTGTTGTGCTAATAAGGAGAGAGAACAGAATTATGTTAAGTGTTAAAACTACAAAAGCTGTAAAACATGGAAGACTAAAATAAGAATAAAGAACAAGGGCAATAAATTCACAAGGATAAGAAATATTGTGGATATTTATCCAACTGTATCAAAAATTATTTGTAACATCAGTGGTCTTAAATGTGCTTATTAAAAGATAAAGATTGTCAAAATGGATGAAGAAATAAGACCAAATGATATGTTATCTGCAAGAAATCCACTTTCAATGTTAAAGGCATATATGGATTAAAAGTCAGTGAATGGAGAAAGATGTGCCATGCTAACACTAACCTAAAGAAAGTAATAGTTTTTATTGATTCCAGATGGCGCAGACTTCAACAAGGAAAGGTTTAGGGAAAAAGAGGGACATTAAGCAACGGTAAATAAATTATCCAAAAAAGACGTAACAATCCTTAGCATGTATATACCTGATAAAAGAGCATACAAATATGTAAGGCTAAACTGACAGAACTTCAAGAAGAAATGGAAGAATCCACTATCATAGTTGATATACAAAGCTTATTCAAAATTTGAAATTCAATTAATGTATTACATCAAATCAACAGGCTAAAGAAGAAAAATCACATGTCTGTATCAATAGATCCAGAAAACTCATCCGACACTCATGCGTGATAAAAACTCTCAGTAAACTAGGAATAGATGGGGGACATCCTCAACTTGATAAAAATTACCTACCAAACCAAGAGCTGATACCATACTTAACGGTGGGAAATCCAAAGATTTTCTACTAAAATTATAAAAAAGGGAAAGATATTCTCAGTCACATGTCAGGTAAGTTAATATAAAGCTAATTAAATACATAAAAATTCTATAAGAGGAAAACTATCAAACTCTGATAAATCAAAGAAGTACTAAATAAATGGAATATATTTTATATTCATGGACGGGGAGACTCAATATTGTCTGGATGTCAGTTCTTCCAAACTTGAACTACAGATTTAATAAAATTCCAATCGAAATTCCAGCAAGTAATTTTGGATATTGACAAATTGATTCTAAAATATATAGAGAGAGGCAAAAGACACAGAATAGCCATCACACTATTGAAAAACAAGATCAAAGTTGAAGGATTAACACTATAAAACTTCAAGACATACTCTAAAGCTACAGTCATCAAGACAGCATGATGTTAGGAAAGGAACAGACAAATAGATCAATGGAACAGAAGAGAAAGCCTAGAAATAGGCCCACATAAATACAGTCAACTAATCTTTGACTAAGGAACAAAAAAAATACAATGGAGTAAATATAGCCTGTTCAACAAATGATCCTGGAAAAAATGGACATCCACAGGCAATGCAAAAAAATAAAAAAGAAAGAACTTAGACAGAAATATTACACCCTTCACAAAAAATAATTCCAAATGGAACACAGCTCCAATTATAAAAGACAATAATTTAAAAACTCCTAGAAGATAACATAGTACAAAGTCTAGATGACCTTCACTTTTGCAATGACTTTTTAGATTCTATGCCAAAGGCATGATGCACAAAAGAAACGACTGATAAACTGGACCTCATTAAAATTAAAATTTTCTGCTCTATGAAAGACATTCTCAAGAGAGCAAAAAGACACACTGCAGATTGGACAAAAATATTTGCAGACAACATAGCAGATAAAAGATGCTAAGGAAAATATGCAAAGAACTGTTAAAACTCAATGATATCAAAACAAAAATTCCAATTAAGAATAGGCCAGAAACCTTAACAGATACCTTACCAAAGAATATATACAGATGAAAATTAGTGTATGGAAATATTAAAAATGGGCCAGAAACCTTAACAGATACCTTAACAAAGAATATATACAGATGAAAATTAGCGTATGAAAATATTAAAAATGGGCCAGAAACCTTAACAGATACCTTACCAAAGAATATATACAGATGAAAATTAGCATATGAAAATATGTGCCACGTTGTATATCATCAGATAAATACAAATTAAAACAACAATAATATACCACTACACACCTATTAGAATGGTCCAAATCCAGAACATGGACAACAACAGTTACTGGTGAGATTGTGGAGCAAAAGCAACTTTCATTTATTGGTGATGGAGATGGAAAGTTCTACAATTACTTTGGAAGACAGTTTGGCAATTTTAAAAAAACTAAACACTGTTTTACCATATGATCTAGCAATCACACTCCATGATATTACCCAAAGAAGTTGAAAACTTATGTCCACTCAAAACCTGAATATGGATGTTTAGAACAGTTTTGTTTATAATTTCTAAAACATGGAAGTAACAAAGAAGTCTGTCTGTAGGTGAATGGATAAATAAACTGTTGTACATCCAGAAAATTGGATATTATTCAGTACTAAAAAGAAATGAGTTATTAAGTCATGAAAAGACATGGAAGAAACTTAAAGTCATACCACTAAGTAAAATAAGCCAATATGAAAAGGGTAACTATTGTATGATCCAACTATATGACATTTTGAAAAAGGAAAAACTAAGGAGACAAATTTTAAAAATGAGTGGTTTCTTGGGGTGGGGGGAAGATAGGGGTGAATAGGAAGAGCTCAAAAGATGTTTAGGGTAGTGAAACGACTATGATACTATAATGGCAGATAACTGCCACTATATATATCAAAACCCATAACATATGCAACACCAACAGTCAACTCTAATGTGAACTATGGACTCTGGGTGGTAATGATGTGTCACTGTAAGTTCATCAGCTATAACTTCATCCCCTCCTCTGGTGGGGGATGTTGACTACAGAGGGGGCTGTGCTTGTGTAGGGACAGGTGGTATACAGGAAATTTTTGTACCTTACACTCAACTTTGCTGTGAGCTGAAAACTGCTCTGAAAAACTAAAGTATATTTAAAAAAGGAAAGGAAAAAAATCCATTTGTCAAAGAGAAAGACTTAAGGGAAATAAAAACATATTGAACCGATGAAAATAGAAACACAAGATGTCAGAATTTTGGGGATGCAGCAAATGCAGTGCTAACAAGGAAATTATAGAACTAAATCCTATATTAGAAAGGACATTTCAAATCAGAAATCTAAAATATTATCTCAAAAAAATTAAAAATGAGAGCAAAATAAAAGCCAAAGAAACTAAAAAATAGGCAAATATTAAAAGGGCAGAATTCATTGAATGGATTACAGACCACAATATAAAAATCAGTAAAAATTAATGTCTTTCTTTGAAAACCCTCTAGCACAATTAACAGAAAAACAGAGACAAGGCACCAAAAAATTATAATCTAACAATATTGTCAGAACATGGGCAAGAAACAGGAAGAGAAATCTCCTCAACAAAGAGGATATAACATACATGGCATATAACAAAGAGGATATAACATACATATAACAAGTTGTTCATCATTATCAGACTTGAGGGATATGTAAATGAAGACTATGATGAGCAGAACCAAAATTTTAAGTGACAATACCCAAACCTTGCAGGGATGTAGAGAAACTGGATCTTTTACACATTATTGGTAGGATATAAAATGTTATCTATATTCTGTAGCCACTATAGAATATAATTTGGCATTTTATTTAAAACTAAACAAACATTTTCTATTCTATGGTGCAATTTGCACTTCTAGGCATTTATCCCAGATAAATAAAAGCTTATGTCCACACAAGAACATCTACACTACGATTGTTTTGCTCCTGTGATGGTATGTTAGCTTACTGCTCACAAGTCATGGTTATAGAGGTTATACAATAGTTAGCAAATGTCCTGCTTCCAGTTCTTACACAATTTTTATGTCAGCAGAGGTAATGTTCAGGTGATACACACAAGTATGGCTAAACAATTCTGTAGGGCTGGCCAACATTCTGATTGTCTAGCATTATTGTTGTTTAAATAGTCATCATATTTTATTGGGTATTTTCATTATTACCTATGGAGGTATTATTTTCTTTTATTTTATAAAGGGAGATGCTGACTTTAAAGAATTTCAACAACTCACCAAATGTCATAGTCTCATTATTTTTAAGACTACTTTTTTTCTATTCCATAATTACTTCCTATCAATTCGAGAATTACATTCAACCAAATATCTATTCTTACACTAGCTCTTAATGAATTACATATGAGAGAAAGCTTAAAAACACAAAAATTACAAGAATGAATAATACTTAGTAGCTGACAGGTAATTTCTAGTATACTTGTCAGTATAATTAATTGCATGTATAATACACGCTACACTAAATTAATATCTAAATACCATAGTTAGTAGCCATTAGATTGCATTTATCACTCTTGTTCCTTTGCAAAGGGTTTGTTAGCTCATTAAAAAGTGTTGGGGTAAGTAACTGAATACTGTACCGCTGTCAGCAACTGGTGGTTGAGGTTCCCCATCAGAATAAATGCCAGAATAATACAGAACTGACAATATTAACATCTTTCACCAGTATTAAAATTTGTGCTGTGCTTTGAAAGATTAAGAAATATACCAAGAGCTAAAGGTAAAAAAAAATTGACAAGAGTAATGCATTCTTTGATATTATCAAAATAAGTGGTTGGCACAAAGTAAATGATTGATCAGTGGTAGCTGAGGTGGGAGAAGTGGAGCAGTAGCGAGAGGTAGAGAAAGGGCCGGTGCAGAGATGGGTCTATATTTAGGGAAGAGGCTGTGTTAGAAATGTAAGTTAAAAACTTATGAGGCATATAAAATAAAGGGAGTGGAAGAAGTTAGTAAGGCATTTGTCTAAACTGATGGGAGACAAAGTGAGGCAACCCCCTGGAAACACATGCAGTGGCAAAGGAGCCCGCTGTAGGAACGACACAGTTCCCACATTACACAACCTGTGAACTAGGAAGAGGCAGAAAAGATGAGTCCAAAGACAAGTAAGAGACAAGAATGGGACATCTCGAGAGATACTCAGACAAAAAGCTAAGGAAAACAGTTGAGAGAAAAGCAGAAGATACATCAGGCTACAAGGAGTCACCTTGTTAAAAGAAGGAGAGTGTCTAATCTAAACATAGAGCAGTGTTACAGGAGACTTTGCCAAAAATATCATCAAGGGACATTCCTGGGAAGGTTCTGAATGTCAGGCTAAGGCTTCTTAGCCCTGAATTTAATAAGTGAAGGGCTATAATAGAAATATGGTAATTTTAATTCATAGTTGAAAAATTATATTGAGATTTCATGTCCATAGATACAATTTTTTCACTTTGTTATTTACCCTTTTCTCTATACTGGGATAATGCATTTATAATTTATTCTAATACAAATATTGTTATTGTCAATTTTATATTATAGTAATGAAAATAATGCAGATTTTGAATATGTGAAAAAATATATGTAAATAAAATGTAAATATATAAATTTATGTAAATATAGTCAGATTTTTACAAAGTATTTTAAATTATTATTTAGAATGAAACTACCAAAGGACTGCTTTAGTTCCCAGGATGTTATTTTAGTGTGACAAAAATGCAGTTCATAAGGAATTAAAACTAAGAAATGCAATTAGTTTTGTGTAATTTATTTTAAGTGCTGCCTTTAAGTGAAAATTTGCCAATAAAATCTTAAAGTAAGTTTATTCTTCTGGCCATGACGGATATTTCAAGATGAGCAGAGAATGTGTGTTTTTGGTCTTGTGATTCCCTGAAAGTTTCCCCTCTTTGTTCCTTAATGGCATTAATGTAGTTAGAGGTGTTATGTGATGAATTTCTTGGGTTTACCTTTGCTTCAATCTGTTTAGTATCTGGATTCTGAAACAAAAATTTGATTTTGCTCTTGCCATCATCTGAAGAACCTTTAAGCTGAGAGAATTTATACCTCCAAAGGACAGCCTAAAGGGGGAAAAAAAACAATGTAAGTCAGTGGAATTAATATCTGCTTTCAAATCAAGAAATAGTTCTTTTTTAAATGGTAAAAGTTAATCATACAAAGTTAGTACTATGTCCCAATATTTTAAAATGAAATTTAAAAATATTTATCAAATGTTAACATTTGTGATTCAATATTATCATTTAATTTTCAGAAATATTTTATCCATGAAATAATTATTGCAAAAATGCATAAAAATAAATTGCTTTTAGTATCTTGTCTTATGTGCACAGTCAATAAGCACTGTATGTTTCATTGAGTCCTTTTCAATAGAAGTGACAAAGTGATTTTGAATTGATCATTCTGGAACTTCATCTTGAAGCTCAACTAATAACCTTCGCTTTATTAAGATGACATATTAGCTTGAATAAACCCTTATGACAAAAACTGACATGGTGCTTTCATGAGATGCAGAATAAGCATTTTATAGAGCCATCTGCATCAGTCTGTAATATCTTGGAAAGTAGAGCCTCTTTCAGAAACATATTCTACAAATGTAATTCTCTGAAGCAGAAAGTAACAGCAATCTGTTGCCTTTCCAAATAACAAAAATGGAGATATAAAAGGTTAAATTGGCAATAAGTGGGAATTGTCTATAACAAGTTTTTGTCTATCCTATATCATAAATCATATTTCCTGGGAGCAGGTGCAGCAGTTCACTCTTTGGTATGTCCTGAAACTAAAAACATGCATGTCCAAAGTAAAACACCAAAGATATAAATCATTAAAGAAGAAAATTGTGTATGTGTGTTCAAACATGATCACACACCATGTAGTTTGTTTTACCTTATCTTAGCATACCTTTATCTCATTAAATATGTGATAGCAAATACTTTTAACAAATTATTGTTTCAAATATTTTTTAAACGATTTCTTATGGTTTCTAAATAGATCAACAAAACATAGCTGATATAGTCAAATATTTTCTGAGTGCAGTCCTATTTAAGCTATTGTCGCTGATAAAATAGTAAAGAAAGAACAGAGTATATGTCTCACATCTTTTTCAGAATAAAATGTGATAGATAAAAGCATATATGGGCATACCTCGGGGTATATACAGGCATACCTCAGTGCTTTTGTGGATTGTGTTCCAGACCACCACGAAACAGCAAGTATTGCAATGAAGTGAGTCACAGAAATTGTTTGGTTCCCAATGCATATAAAAGTGATGTTTGTTTCTATACTGTAGTCTATTAAGTGTACAATGACATTAAGCCTAAAAAACAATGTATATACCTTAATTAAAATATAATTTATTACTAAAAAATGCTAGGGGTCATTCAAGTCTTCAGTGAGCCGTAGTCCTTTTGCTGGTGGAGGGTGCTGCCTTGATGCTGACAGCTGCTGGCTCATCAGGATGGTGATTGCTGGTGGTTGGGGTGGCTGTGATAATTTCTTAAAATAAGACAGCAATGAAGTCTGCTGCATTGATTGACTGTTTCATGAAAGATTTTTCTGTAGCCTGCAATATAGCCGAATAGAATTTTACCCACAGAATTTCTGAACTGCAGTCAATTCACTCAAATCCTCCTGCTGTTTATCAACTAAATTAATGTAATATTCTAAATATTTTATCATTTCAACAATATTCACAGCATTTTCATAAGAAGTAGATTCCATCCGAAGAAACCACTTTCTTTGCTCCTCCATAAGAAGAAACTCCTCACTCACCAAAGTTTTATCATGAGATTGCAATAATTCAGTTGCATCTTCAAGGCTCCAGTTATAATTTTAGTTTTCTTGTTATTTCCACGGCATTTGCATTTACTTCCTTCACTGAAGTCCTGAACCTCTCCAAGTCTCCGAAGAGGGTTTAGAATTGATTCAACTTCTTCCAAATCCCTATTTATATTGATATTTTGACCTCCTCCCATGAATCATAGATAATGTAATGGCATCTAAAATTATGAATCCTTTCTAGAAAGTTTTTAATTGACTGCCAAGATCCATCAGAGGAATCACTTTATCTATGTTACCTATAGCCTTACAAAGTGCATTTCTTAAATAGTAAGACTTGAAAGTTGAAAATACTCCTTGATTCATGGACTGCAGAATGGATATTGTGTTAGCAGACAAGAAGACATTAGCCTCCTTGCACATCTCCCTCAGAGTTCTTGGATAATTTGGTACATTTTTAGTGAGCCGTATTATTTTGAAAGGAATTGTTTTTTTGAAGCAGTGGGTGTCAATAGTGGGCTTAACATATTCAGTAAACCATGTTGTAAACAGATGTTCTTCAGGATTTAATATTCCATTTAGAGTACAGATAGGGTAGATTTAGCACAATTCTTAAGGGTCCTAGGATGTTTAGAATGGTAAATGAGAATTGGCTATACTTTAGTCACGAGCTGCATTGGTCCCAACAAGAGAGGCAGCCTGTCCTTTGAAGTTTTGAAGCCAGACATTGACTTCTCCTCCCTACCTATGAAAGTTTCAGATGGCATCTTCTTCCAACATAAGGCTGTTTTATCTACACTAAAAATCCATTGTTTAGTGTAGCCACCTTTATCAATGATCTTAGCTAGATGTTCGGATAACTTGCTGTAGCTTCTCCATCAGCACTTGCTGCTTCACGTTGTACTTTTATGGTGTAGAGATGGCTTCTCTCCTTAAACCTCATGAACAAACCTATGCTAGCTTCAATCTTTTCTTCTTCAGCTTCTTCATCTTTATCAGCTTTCATAGATCTGAAAAGAGAGCCTTCTCCTGGATTAGGGTTTGGCTTAAGGGAATGTTGTGGCTGGTTTGATTTATCCATACCATGAAAACTTTCTCCATATCAGCAAAAAGGCTGTTTCACTTTCTTATCATGTATGTGTTCCCTGGAGTAGCACTATTACATTTCTTCAAAAACTTTTCCTTTGCATTCACAACTTGCTTAACTGTTTGTCACAGGAGGCCCAGCTTTTAGCCTATCTCTGTTTTCAACATGCCTTTCTCATCAAGCGTAATCATTTCTAGATTTTGTTTTAAAGTGAGAGGCATGTGAGTCTTTCATTTGAATGCTTAGAAAGTCCATTGCAGGATTATTAATTAGCTTGATTTTCAAATTATTGTGTCTGTGGGAATAGGGAGGCCTAAGTACAGGGAGAGAGGTGGGAAACAGTTGGTCAGTGGAGCAGTCAGAACACACATCTTTTTGGTTAAAATTATTCACCATCTTGTATGGGCACAGTTCATGGTGCTCCAAAATAATTACAATAATAACATGAAATATTACTAATTGCAGGACACCATAACAAATGTAATTTAAAAAGCTTTGAAACATTTTAAGCATTACCAAAATGTGACACAGAGATACAAAGTAAGTGCACGCTGTTGGAAAAAGAGCTGATAGAGTGGCTCAATGCAGGGTTGCCACAAACCTGCAATTTGTAAAAGACACAGTATATGTGAAGGACGATAAAGCAAAGTATGATAAAATGAGGTACACCTGTAAATTAGCACTTATGTCAATACATTCACACTGTCATATGAAGAGCAAGTTATAGTTAAACATATCCTGAATATCAATTTTAACATATCACCAGTGATCCTTAAAACCCAGATTTCTTGAGGTCTTAGCCTCTTTAAGCAGAGTTTCTAATGAGAAAGTAGTACCCCCTCACCTAGCAAAATGTAAAATAATTCCTGGTAAAATGCCTGTTCTCCAATATTATCTCACACTGACACTGAGAAAATGAGATTGGTAAAGGTTCCAAGAAATACATTTAAGGGTAAATGGAGTGAGAAAATGTTTATCTCCAACCAGCAATTCCACAGTAAATATTCATATGCATAACTTTTCCTAGTGGTAATATTTTCAGCTTAGATATTACAGGTTTATAATTAGGAGACATTACCCATGGTCTCCATTTGTACGTATGTATTTTAATGGTGAGCGGTAACAATGCCAGACAAAAAAATTGCAACTTTCACCTTCAACTCAATAAAGTGTGTGTTTTTGCTTTTTTCCTATCTTGGTACATGGGGAAAAAATGTACCTTACATTTTAAAAAAATTGTGTCTTACACAGCTTGGGCAACATGATGAAACCCTGTCTACAAAAAAGACAAAAAGTTAGCTGGACTTGATGGCATGAGCCTGTAGGCCTAGCTACCTGGGAGATTGAGATGGGAGAATCACCTGAGCCCGGTGGTTGACGCTACAGTGAGCCGTGATCATGCCACTGCACTACAGAGTGAGCCCTGTCAGAAAGAGAGAAAGAGAAAAAGAGAGGAAGGAAAGAAAGAAGGAAGGAACGAAGTGTGAAAATTTTTGTGTTTGAAATTAAAATTTTGGCATTTTTCTTCAACAGATTAATACTAAAACAAGATCAAAATTTAAGAATTAAAGTAACAGAGGTAAAAGGAAAATTCGACATGGAGATTATATAAAATAATAGAATGTCACCTTAATTGTATAACTAATACATAAGGTAAGCATATGGTAAGGTAGAATCCTAGTACCCAGTTTACTTTATATGTGTTCTTAAATATTAATTTTTATACGCCAATTTTTTAAGACTAAAACACACATGCACACAAAAAACTTGTAGTACTTAGGCTAGATTTCTGAGGCACACTTAGTTTGACAAATGTGGAGGAATATGAGTAGCACGCTCAAGAAAAAGTTTAAGTCCATGGTCTGAACAATTCTACTAGTTTAGTGCATCATTTCAGAAAGATGCAACAAGGAATTACTGCAGCATAACCCTTCATGATTGAAGTCAATATTTTCTGCTACCCCCTTTCAGGAGACAATTTTTCAATTTATATAGGCCTACAGTGCATTATACTACTTTCCCAGATTTGTAGCTTCAAGAATACCTGAGGGGGTGTTAATCTGGAGCTAATAGTTTTATAATGAAATTCATTTCTTACTAGATCAGAATTCCTTCCAGAAGTCTGTAAGGTTTTTTGACTATACCTCATCATCCAATATCACAATAGCATATTTAGATAGCATACAATCTGCAGAAGAGCAAAAGCACTAAAAAAAAGTAAACTTGCATTTATTGTTTGACTACATAATGACATTGAACCCATCCTACAAGTCTAAAGATGTTTTGCAGGGAAAATAAAAAGTGTATGTGTATATATATAATATATATTATATATATTTATAATATAATATATTATATATATTTGCAATATGTATATGCAAATATATATTATACATATATATGACTTACAAAAATATTAAGACAATCAGAAAGTTCATATCCACTCCACACCCAGTTTGCCCAATTAATGATATCTCACATTAGTATGGTGTCTTGTCACAGTTAATAAACTAATATCAGCAGATTATTAAGTAAGGTCTATCATTTATTTAGGTATCTTTAGTTTTAACCTAATGTCTTTTTCTGTTACGGTGCCATGTTACATTTATTCATTGTGACTTCTTAGGCTCCACTTGGCTGTGACAGGTTCTCAGTTCCTCATCAGACTGTACTTGAAAACTTTGAGGAGTCCTGTCAGGTATTTTGTAGACTAGCTCCTATTGTAATGTTTTTGATGTTTTTCTCATGAATAGGTGGGCCAAAGATTTTCTTTAAATGAAAAAGGACTCACAGTTTTTTGTTAATGATGCCAGTGGATATCCCTGAGAGGCTTTCATTTAAGGCATGTGATTTGAGTGTGATGTGTTGTGTGTGTTCGTTCAGCTGGGGTAGCTGGTCTTAACACAATTTTATAGTTTATTTCAACATAGATCTATGTGAAGAAAAGCATGACTTTTAGAGTACTAAAACTCCATGTCTTGATTACTTTATTACTAAAACATTTGTATAAGAACAGTCAAAATTAAGTAGAATATACTCATGTATTTTTACATGATCTATAATTCCTTCTTTTCTAATTTCAAATTATTATTTAACATTAACAATTATAAAAATAAAAAGAACATTCACATTTTCTTTTGGTGTGGTAAAATATACATAATATAAAATTTAGCATCGTAATGATTTTTACATGTATGATTCAAGAATGTTAAATACATTCACAATGTTGTGTAATCATTACCACTAGCCATTTACAGAATATTTTGTTCATCCTAAACAGGAACTCTGTACCCATTAATCATATGTCTTCACTTATCTTTCCCCACTGCCCCAGGTACCCTTTATTCTACTTCCTGTCTCTAAGAATTTGCCTATTCTAGGTATTTCATTTAAGGGGAATCATAAAACATCTCTCCTTTTGTGTGTGGCTTATTTCACTTAACGTAAGGTTTTCGAGGCCCATCCATGGCTAAATAATATTCCATTGTCTGAAAATCCCAATTTTGTTTATCCATTCATTTATCGATGGACACTTGAGTTGCATTCACCATTTGTCAACTGTGAGTCATACTGCTATGAACATTGGTGTACAAGTATCTGTTTAAGTCCCTGCTTTCAATTCTTTGGTGTATATACTGAGAAGCTGCATTATTAAATCATATGGTAACCTATGTTCAACTTTTTGTGGAACCACCAAATGTTTTTCAGAGGCTACATCATTTTATAATTATACCAGCAATGTGAAAGAAAGGGTTACTCTTTCATTTATGAGGTTCTCCACATCCTCATCAACAACTTTGTTTGTTTTCTTTCTGATTTTTGCCATCCCAATGAATGTAAAGTGGTAACTCCTGTGGTTCTGACTTGCATTTCACTAATGGCTAGTGATGTTGGTCATCTTTTTGTGTGCTTGCTGGCCATTTGTATATATTCTTTGTTGCAATATCTACTCATGTTCTATTTCGAATTGAGTTGCTTGTTTTGTTGTTACTGAGTTGTATAAGCATTTTATACATTTTGGATATCAACCCATTATCACATATATGATTTGCAAATACATTCTTCCATTCTGTGGGTGACCTTTGCACTCTGTTGTAGTATCCTTTGATGTACAAAAGTCATTCACTTTAATGTTGTCCAATTTATCTATCTTTAATTTTGTTGCCTGAGCTTTCGGCATCATAGCAAAGAAATTATTGCCAAATTTAAAGTAATGAAGCTTTTCCCCTATGCTTTCTTCTACAAGTTTTATCATTTTAACTCTTACAGTTAGGTCTTTGACTCATTTTGAGTTAATTTTTGAGTATGGTATAAGGCCAGGGTCTAACTTTATCCTTTTGCAGGTGAGTATTTTGTTTTACTAACAAACACCATTAGTTGAAAACACTGCTCTTTCCTCATTGGATGGTCTTGGCACCCTTGTTGAAAATCATTTTACCATACATGTGAGGTTCATTCTGTGATCTCTATTCTATTACATGTTTTTATGTCAGTCTCTATGACAGGACAACACTATTTTAATTACTATAGCTTTGTAATAAGTTTTGTAATCAGAAGTCAAAGACCTACAAATTTTGTTCTTTTTCAAGATTGTTTTGGGTATTTGGGGATCCTTAAAATTTTATGTTAGTTATAAGACGGACTTTTCTATTTCTTCAAAAATATCGGTGACATTTTGATGAGGACTGCATTGTATCATATTGTCATCTTAATAATAATATGTCTTTCAATTCATAAACAGAGGATGTTGTTTCTTTTATATTTCTTTCATCAATTTTCTGTAGATTTCAGTATACAAGACTTTCACCTACTTGGTTAAGTATATCCCCAATTATTTTATTCTCTTTATGTTATTGTAAATAAAATTGTCTTCTCAAATGCTTTTCCAGATTATTCATTGTTAGTGTATAGATACACAACTCTTTTTGTATGTGTGTTGATTTCGTATACTGTGACTTTGCTATTATTATGTATTAGCCAAAACAGGTTTTGTGTGGTTATTTAGTTTGCATATTTGTCCCCGCTTAAATCTCATGTTGAAATCTAATCCCCAGTGTTTGGAAAGGGGCCTTATAGGAGGTGTGTGGATCACGGGGGCAGATATCTGAAAGATCTGCACCCATGAATGGCTTGGGCCATCCCCTTGGCAATAAGTGAGCTCTCAATCTGGGTTCATAGGAAATCCTGTCATTTAAAAATGTGTGTCACCTCCTCTCTCTCTCTCTCTGCTCCTATTTTTGCCATGTGACAAGCTTGCTTCCACTTCATCTTCCACCATGACTAAAAACTCCCTGAGACTTCCCCAGAAGCCATCAGATGCCAGCACCATGCTTCCTGTATAGGCTGAAGAACAGTAAGCCAACTAAATTTCTTTCCTTTATGAATTACCCAGTCTCAGGTATTTCTTTATACCGATCCAAGAATGGCCTAATAGATCTGATGTGTGTGTGTTTGTGTGTGTAGTTGTCTACATACAAGATTATGTCATCTGTGAGCAGAGATAATTTTACTAATTTTCAATTTTCTTTGGCTTTTTTTTTTTTTCTTGCTTAATAGCTCTGGCTAAAACTGTCAATAATACCATGTCAAACAGAAGAAGTCAAAGCAAGTATTCTTGTTCCTGATTTAGGAGAAAACCTTCAGTCTTTCAGCATTGGATATAATATTATCTGTGGGTCTTTTTTTCATATTTAAAATTTCCTTCTATTCCTAGTTTATTAAGTTTTTTTGTTAAAGGTTGATGCGTTCTGACAAGTGTATTTTTCTGTATTAATTGAGAAGATTCTTGTATTTTTATTTAAACTTCATTCTATTAAGGTGTTGTATTACATTGATTGATTTACATATATTGAAACTTCCTTGAATTTCATTAATAAATACTACTTGGCCATGGTGTATAATCCTTTTACTATGTTGCTGAGTTCTATTTGCTAGTATTTTTTGAGAATTTTTTTCATTAATATTCATCAGGAATATTGAGCTACTATTTTCTTTTCTTGTAGCATCTTCTTCTGGCTTTGGTGTCAAGGTAATGTTGGCCTCACAGAATGACTTACAAAGCATTCCCACCCCTTCAATTTTTTTTTTTTTGGTAAGAATTTGAGAATAACTTTGGTTTTTTTAATGTTTGGTAAAATTCACCAATAAAGCTATGTGGTCCAGGCCTCTTCTCTGTTGACAGATTTATGATTATGGATTCAATCCCCTTAATAGCTACAGATTCATTCACCTTTGGCAGTGTGTATATTTCCAGGAATTTATCTATTTCATCTAGGTTATCAAATTTCTGAAATGCAATTGCTCATAAAATTATCTCTTAATGCATTTATTTTTACAATATTATCAAAATGTCTCTTCTCTTTTTTTCTGATTTTAGTAATTTGGGTCTTCTTGTTGAGACAATCAGGCTAAAGACTTATAAATTTTGTTATTTTTTCAAGGAACCAACCTTTAATTTTGTTAATTTTTCTTCATTACTTTCTAGTATCTATTTTATTTTTTTCAACTTTAATCTTTATTGTTTTCACCTTTCTAGCTAGCTTTCAGTCTACTCGTCTTTTTCTACTTCTTTAAGATGTAATGTCAGGTCACTGATTTGTGATGTTTCTTATTTTTAGATGAGTTTTTGTTTTCATCCTCTTTTTTAATATATATACTTATACTCCTACAAGTTTCCCTTTTAGTACTGCTTTCGCTTTGTCTCATATATTTTGGTATGTTTGTGTTTCACTTTCATTTTCCTCTAAATATTTGTTTTCTTCTTTATCCAGTTGACAATTAGGAGTGTGTTGATTTCCATTTCTTTCTGGATTATCCAGTGTTTCTTCTGTTATTGATTTTTAGTTTCATTCCATTGTGAGCAGAAAAGATATTTTGTATAATTTCAATCATTTAAAATCTATCATGACGTATTTTGTGCTTAACACATGGTCTAATCTGAAGAATGTCCCATGTGCCCTTCAGAAAAATGTGTATTCAACTGTGGTTGAATATATAGCATGCATATATCTGTTAGATCCAGTTGGTTAATTGTGTGTGTATGATTTTTTAAAAATTAATAATAGATTTTATTTTTGAGAGCAGTTTCATGTTCACAGAAATAATAAGCAAAAGAAACAGAGTGGTGCATTTGTTATAATCTACGAACCTACATTGACATTATCCTTCAAAGTCCTAAGTTTACATTTGGGTTCACTTTTGGTGTTATAAATACTATGGATTTTGACAAATGTATAATAACATTTATCTACCATTACAGTATCTTGCAGAGTAGTTTCATTGCCCTGGAAATCCTCTGTGGTCCACCTACTCATCCCTCTCTTTCCCACAGTAACTGGTAACCATTGGTCTTTTACCATCTTCACAGTTTTGCCTTTTCCAGAATCTCATATAGTTGGAATCATACAGTATATAATCCTTTCCAATTGACTTCTTTCACTTAGTAATGTGCATTTGTTTCCATCATGCCATTTCATGGCTTTTTTTTTCTGATGCTCAATAATATTCCATTTTCTAGATATACCATAGTTTAGTTATCCATTCACATACTAAAGTGAATGTTGGTTGTTTCCATGTTTGGGCAATTATGAATAAAACTGCTCTAAATATCCATGTGCAGACTTTTGTGAGGAAATAGCTTTTTAGATACTTTGAGTAAATACCATGGAATAAGATTTGGATGGTAACAGTATGTTTTGTTATGTGAGAAACTGTTAAATTATCTTTTTCTTACATTTAACTTTTATTTTAAGTTCTGGGGTACTTGGCCAAGTGCAGTCGCTCGTGCCTGTAATCCCAACACTTGGGAAGGGGATGCGGGAAGATCACCTGAGGTCAGGAATTTAAGACCAGCCTGGCCAACATGGCTAAACCCCATCTCTACTAAAAATCCAAAAACTAGCCAGGACTGGTGGCACACACCTGTAATGCCAGCTACTCAGGAGGCTGAGGCAGAAGAATTGCTTGAACCCAGGAGGTGAGTGTTGCAGTGAACTGAGATTGCACCACTGTACTCCAGCTTAGGGGACAGAGCAAGACTCTGCCTCAGAAAAAAAAGAAAAGTTCATGTGAAGGTTTGTTATATGGGTAAACTGACATCATGGAGGAGTTTTGTACAGATTATTTTGTCACCCAGGTATTAAGCTTAGTACCCAGTAGTTATTTTTCCTGCTCTTCTCCCTTCTCCAAACCTCCATCCTCTGATAGGCCTCAGTGTATGTTGTTCTTCTGTATGTGACCATGTGTTCTCATCATTTAGCTCCTCTTTATAAGTGAGAACATGTGGTGTTTGGTTTTCTGTTCTTGTATTGGTTTGCTAAAGATAATGGCCTCCAGCTCCATCCATGTGCCTGCAATGTAAATGATCTCATTCTTTTTTATGGCTGCTTAGTATTCCATGGTGTATATACACCACAATTTCTTTATCTAGTTTACCACTGATGGGCATTTAGATTGACTCCATGTCTTTGTTATTGTGAACAGTGCTGCAATGAACATACTTGTGCATCTCTCTTTATGACAGAACAATCTATATTCCTTTGAGTATATACTTAGTAATGGGATTGATGGGTTAAATAATATTTCTATTTTTAGGTCTTTGAGGAATTACCATACTGTCTTCCACAATGGTTAAACTAATTTATACTCCCACCAACCAGGTAAAAGCTTTCCTTTTTCTCTACAACCTTGTCAGCATTGTTTTCGTTTTGTTTTGTTTTGTTTCTAATGGTAGCCATTCTGGCAGGTGTGAGATGGTATCTCACTGTGGTTTTGATTTGCATTTCTCTAATAATCAGTGATGTTGAGGTTTTTTTTTTTTCATATGTTTTTTGGCCACATGTATGTCTTCTTTTGAAAAGTGTGGTTCATATCCTTTGCCCACTTTTTAATAAGGTTGTTTTTTTTTCTTGTAAATTTGTTTAAGTTCCTTGTAGATGCTGGATATTAGACCTTTGTCAGATGCACAGTTTGCAAAAATTTTCTCCCATTCTGTAGGTTGTCTGTTCACTCTGTTGATAGTTTCTTTTGCTGCGCAGAGCTTTTTAGTTTAATTAGATCCCATTTTCCAATCTTTGCTTTTGTTGTAATTGCTTTCGGCATCTTCATCATGAAATCTTTGCCCAGTCCTATGTCTAGAATGGTATTGCCTAGGCTGTATTCCAGAGTTTTTATAGTTTGGGTTTTATATTTAAGTCTTTAATATATCTTGAGTTAATTTTTGTATATAGTGCAAAAAAAGGGGTCCAATTTCTTCTGCAACTGGCCAGCCAGTTATCTCAGCATCATTAATTGAATAGGGAATCCTTACCCCACTGATTGTTTTTGTCAGGTTTGTCAAAGATGAAATAGTTGTAGGTGTATGGTCTTATTTCGGGGTTCCCCATTCTGTTCCACTGGTATATGTGTCTGGTTTTGTACCAGTGCCATGCTGTTTTGGTTACTATAGCCCTGTTTAAAATCAAATGGAATGATGCCCCCACTTTGTATTTATTTATTTTTTTATTATACTTTAAGTTCTGGGATATACATGCCACGGTGGTTTGCTGCACCCAACAATCCGTTATCTATGTTAAGTTTTCTCCTAATGCTATCCCTCCCGCAGCCCCACATCCAGTATATACCCAGTAATGGATTGCTGGGTCAAATGGTATTTCTGGTTCTAGATCTTTGAGGAATCGCCATAGTGTCTTCCACAATGGCTGAACTAATTTACACTCCCACCAACAGTGTAAAAGTGTTCCTATTTCTCCACATCCTCTCCAGCATCTATTATTTCCAGACTTTTTAATGATCACCATTCTAACTGGTGTGAGATGGTATCTCATTTTGGTTTTGATTTGCATTTTTCTAAAGACCAGTGATGATGAGCTTTTTTTCATATGCTTGTTGGCTATATAAATGTCTTTTTTTGAGAAGTGTCTGTTCATATACTTGGCCCACTTTTTGATGGGGTTGTTTGTTTTTTTCTTGTAAATTTGTTTAAGTTCCTTGTAGATTCTGGATATTAGCCCTTTTTGAGATTGATAGATTGTAAAACTTTTCTCCCATTGTGTAGATGGCCTGTTCATTCTGATGATAGTCTCTTTCGCTGTGCAGAAGCTCTTTAGTTTAACAAGATCCCATTTATCAATTTTGGCTTTTGTTGCCATTGATTTTTGTGTCTTAGTCATGAAGTCTTTGCTCATGCCTATGTCCTGAATGGTATTGCCTAGGTTTTCTTCTAGGGTTTTTATGGTTTTACCTCTTATGTTTAAGTCTTTAATCCATCTTGAGTTAATTTTTGCATAAGGTGTAAAAAGGGGGTCCAGTTTCTGCGTATGGCTAGCCAGTTTTCCTAGCACCATTTATTAAATAGGGAATCCTTTCCCCATTGCTTTTTTTTTTGTCAGGTTTGTGGGAGATCAGATGGTCGTAGATGTGTGGTGTTATTTCTGAGGCCTCTATTCTGTTCCATTGGTCTATATTTCTGTTTTGGTACCAGTATTATGCTGTTTTGGTTACTGTAGCTTTGTAGTATAGCTTGAAGTCAGGTATCATGATGCCTCCAGCTTTGTTCTTTTTGTTTAGGATTGTCCTGGCTGTGTGGGCTCTTTTTCAGTTTCATATGAAATTTAAAGTAGTTTTTTCTAATTCTGTGAAGAAAGTCAATGGTAGCTGGATGAGGATAGCATTGAATCTATAAATTACTTTTGGCAGTATGGCCATTTTCACAATATTGATTCTTCCTATTCATGAGCATGGGATGTTTTTCCATTTGCTTGTGTCCTCTCTTACTTCTTCAAGCAGTGGTTTCTAATTCTCTTTGAAGAGGTCCTTCACATTCTTAGTAAGTTGTATCCCTAGGTATTTTATTCTGTTTGTAGCAATTGTGAATAAAATTTCACTCATGATTTGGCTCTCTGTTTGTCTGTTATTGGTGTATAGGAAAGCTTGTGATATTTGTACATTGATTTTGTATCTTGAGGCTTTGCTGAAGTTGCTTCTCAGCTTAAGGAGATTTTGGTCTGAGACAATGGGGTTTTCTAAACATATAATCATGTCATCTGCAAAGTGAGACAATTTGACTTCCTCTTTTCTTATGTGAATATCCTTTCTTTCTTTCTCTTGCCTGATTGCCCTAGCCAGAACTTCCAATACTATCTTGAATTGGAGTGGTGAGAGAGGGCATCCTAGTCTTGTGCTGGTTTGATTTGCATACATTGAAACAGCCTTATGTCCCAGGGATGAAGCCAACGTGATCATGGTGGACAAACTTTTTGATGTGCTGCTGGATTTCGTTTGCCCATATTTTATTGAGGATTTTCTCACTGATATTCATCAGAAATATTGGCCTGAAATTTTCTTTTTTTGTTGTGTCTCTACTAGGTTTTGCTATCAGGATGATGCTGGCCTCATAAAATGAGTTAGGGAGGAGTCCCTCTCTGCTATGTTTTGGAATACTTTCAGAAGGAGTGGTACCAGATCCTCTTTGTACCTCTGGTTGAATTCTGCTGTGAATCCATCTAGTCCTGTGCTTTTTTTGGTTGGTAGGTTATTAATTACTACCTCAATTTCAGAACTTGTTATTGGTCTATTCAGGGATTTGACTTCTTCCTGGTTTAGTCTTAGGAGGGTGTATGTGTCCAGGAATTTATCCATTTATTCTACATTTTCTGGTTTATTTGAATAGAGCTGTTTATAGTATTCTCTGGTGGTAGTTTGTATTTCTGTGGGATCAGTGGTAATATGCCTTTTATTATTTTTTATTGTTTCTATTTCAGTCTTTTCTCTTTTCTTCTTTATTAGTCCGGCTAGTGCTCTATTTTGTTACTCTTTTCAAAAAACCAGCTCCTGGATTCATTGATTTTTTGAAGGGTTTTTCATGTCTCTATTTCCTTCATTTCTGCTCTGATTTGAGTTTTTTCTTGTGTTCTGCTAGCTTTTGAATTTGTTTGCTTTTACTTCTCTAGTTCTTTTAATTGTGCTGATAGGGTATTGATTTTAGATCTTTCCCACTTTCTCCAGTGGGAATTTAGTCTATAAATTTCCCTCTAAACACTGCTTTAGCTGCCTCCCAGAGATTCTGGTACGTTGTGTCTTTGTTCTCAGTGGATTCAAATAACTTATTTATTTCATTTATTTACCCAGTAGTCTTTCAGGAGCAGGTTGTTCAGTTTCCATGTAGTTGTACAGTTTTGACTGAGTTTCTTAGTCCTGAGTTCGAATTTGATTGCACTGTGGTCTGAGAGACTGTTATGATTTCCATTCTTTTGCATTTGCTGGGGAGTGTTTTACTTCCAATCTTGTGGTCAATTTTAGAATAAGTGCGATGTGGTGCTGAAAAGAATGTATCTTCTGTTGATTTGGGGTGGAGAGTTCTGTTGATGTCTATTAGGTCCACTTGGTCCAGAGCTGATTCAAGTTCTGAATATCCTTGTTAATTTTCTCTCTTGTTGATCTGTCTTATATTGACAGTGGGCAGTGAAAATATTCCAGTATTACTGTGTGGGAGTCTAAGTTTCTTTGTACATCTCTAAGAACTTGCTTTATGAATCTGAGTGCTCCTGTATTGGGTGCATATATTTAGGATAGTTAGCTCTTCTTGTTGCATTGATCCCTTTACCGTTATGTAATGCCCTTTTTTGTGTTTTTTGATCTTTTAATTGGGGCATTTAGCCCATTTGCAATTAAGGTTTATATTGTTATGTGTGAATTTGATCCTGTCATTATGATGCTAGCTGGTTATTTTGCCCATTCGTTGATTCAGTTTCTTCATAGTGTCGATGGCCTTTACAATTTGGTATGTTTTTGCAGTGGCTGGTACTGTTTTTTCCTTTCCATATTTAATACTTCCTTCAGGCGCTCTGGTAAGGCAGGCCTGGTGGTGACAAAATCTCTCAGCATTTGCTTGTTTGTAAAGGATTTTATTTCTCCTTTGGGTATGAAGCTTAGTTTGGCTGGATATGAAATTCTGGGTTGAAAATCCTTTTCTTTAAGAATGTTAAATATTGGCCCCCACTCTATTCTGGCTTGTAGGGTTTCTGCAGAGAGATCCACTGTTAGTCTGATGGGTTTCCCTTTGTGGGTAACCCGACCTTTCTCTCTGGCTGCCCTTAACATTTTTTCCTTCATTTCAACCTTGGTTAATCTGATGATTATGTGTCTTGTGGTGCTCTTCTTGAGGAGTATCTTTGTGCTGTTCTCTGTATTTCCTGAATTTGAATGGCCTATCTTGCTAGGTTGGGGAAGTTCTCCTGGATATTATCCTAAAGAGTGTTTCCAACTTGATTCCATTCTCTCCATCACTTTCTGGTACACCAATCAATCATAGGTTTGGTCTTTTCACACAGTTCCATATTTCTTGGAGGCTTCGATCGTTCCTTTTCATTCTTTTTTCTCTAAGCTTGTCTTCACACTTTATTTCATTGAGTTGATCTTTAATCTCTGATACCCTTTCTTCTGATTGATCGATTTGACTACTGATACTTGTGTATGCTTCACGAAGTTCTTGTGCTATGTTTCTCAGCTCCATCAGGTCATTTGTGTTCTTCCCTAAACTGGTTATTCTAGTTTGCAATTCCTCTAACCTGTTTTCAAGTTTCTTAGCTTCCTTTCATTGGGTTAGAACATGCTCCTTTAGATTGGAGGAGTTTTTGTCTAATATTAGTTTAGAAACTTAGCTTTTCTTTGGCTATCATTTGCATGGAATATATTTTCTCAACAATTCTCTTTTAAACCACCTGTGTCTTTAGATCCAATGTTAGCCTCTTGTGTACAGCATATAGTTAGATCATTTTTTAAATCCAATATGTTGGGCAGGAAGAATGAGTAATTATTGCTTAATAGTTACAGAGTTTCTGTTTCGGATGATGAACAGATAGTAGTAATGATTATACAGTGGTGTAAATTAATTAAAGCCACTGAATTGTAAAATTGTTTAACATTACAAGTTGTATGGTTGAGATATATATTTATGGACATATATATATATGGACATATATATATATGTCCATATACATATATAGATATATATGTCCATATACATATATAGATATATATGTCCATATATATATATCTATATATATCTCTAGAGAGAGAGAGACAGAGAAAGAGATGAGAGAGAGAAAGAGAGAGAGAGAGTGCCACCATTTAGAAAGAAAAGATTCTGGAAACAACATAGTTCAAAATCCATTCAAAGCAAATACTAATTAAAATTTTTATATTTTAAAAATACATAGTGAAACATTAAAATCATAGATATGTCAATAATGATGGGAGAATTTTCAAGTAATATGTAATGATATTGAGGCAGAATAAATTAATATAGAATTTCATTTAAAAAATTTAAAAACAGATATTTATGAAGTGGCTAGTATATACTGAGTATTTTGCTAGATAATTAGAATGAAAAAGATACTGTCACTATCCTGAAGATGTCAGTCTCTATATAAATACTACACTTGATCTTAGCCAAAAGGCCGAGAAGCAATAGTCTCTGTATAAATACATGTCTATAGTTTGTTTCTTACTACATTAAACTATGCAAGTTATTGAAAGGCAATATCCAGTCATTTCAATTCATCTTCAATGTTTCCTTTAAATATATTTTATATAGTATCCCTTTCACAATAAAACTATTTGGGGCAATTAAGTCTTTGGAAAAAATATTTTAAGTTAAGTTTTTCATCACATAACTTCCTTTAAAGCAAATCTCTCATATTTCAAAAAGTAAAGTTATTTAAGCAATCTAAATTATAGAAAAATTACATAGAATTATATAAGTGAATTTTTAGTAATTTTGGAAATATATGAAGTCCTAGACATGACAGTAATAAGAAATTACAAATTCATTTAGTAAAATTAATGCATATTAACCAATATTAAAAGAAAAATAATAGTCATAATGCTATATAGTATAAAATATGATAAAATGTAAGAAAAACCCTAAGCCCCTGATAAAGAAAAAAAACTCCATTAAAAAATAGACGAAGGACACAAACACACATTTCTTAAAAGAAGACATACAAGCAGCCAACAAACACATGAAAAAATGCTCAGCATCACTAATCATCAGAGAAATGCAAATCAAAACCACAATGAGATACCATTTCACACTTGTCAAAATGGCTATTATTAAAATGTCAAAAACAACAGATCCTGGTAAGGCTGAAGAGAAAAGAGAGTGTTATACACTGTTGGTGGGAATGTAAATTTGCACAGCTACTGTGGAAAGCAGTCTGATGATTAATCAAAGAAGTTAAAACAGAGATATCATTTAGCCCAGAAATCCCATTACTGGGTATATATCCAAAGGACTGTAAATCATTCTATCAAAAAGATACATTCATTCATGTGTTCATTGCTGCACTATTCACAATTGCAAAGACATGGAATCAACCCAAGTCCCTATCAATGGTAGATTGGAAAAAAAAAATGTGGTACCTATACATCATGGAATACTACATGGTCATAAAAAAGAATAAAATCTTGCCCTTGCAGCAGCATGGATAGAGATGGAGGTCATAATCCTAAGCAAATTAAATGCAAAACAGAAAACCAAATTCCACATGTTCTCATTTGTAAGGAGAGCTAAACATTGAGCATAAAATAACATAAATATGAGAACAATAAACACTGAAGAAAACTAGAGGGGTAGGGAGGGGGTTGTCTGTTGAAAAACTGTCTATCAGGTACTATGCTCACAGTCTGAGTGGCAGGATCCATACCTTGAACCTCAGCATCATGAAAATTCCCATGTAACAAACCTGCACATTTGCCTCCTGTATCTAAAATAAAAGTTGAAAAAAATGCACAAAATACAAAAAATATTGCAGAAAGATGTTATTTTTAGAAAAAGGAAAAACAATTATTTTTGTTAACAACCATAGGAGAACCTGTTCAACCTCACTAGAAATCAAGAAGACTGCATTAATATTACCGAGACTGTTTTTTTCATCATTATATTAGTAAAGATCACTGAAAATTATATTAACTAAAGCTAGTAAGGTTATGTGGAAAAAATATTTACATAACATTGCTGATGACATTGTAAAATTTTAGTACAGCAATTTTAAATATATATTTTAAGCCCTTAAAATGTTAATATTATTTGATCCAGAAATTCCATTTATAAAAATTAATTGTACGGAAATACAATATATAAAATGTAAAGGAATATGTTAAACACCTTATTATTAATGAATATCAAAAAATGAAAATTCTAAACATTTTGCATTAAAATAATTCTGATGAGTATTATGTAGATATACGGAAAAATGCAAGTAATATAATGTTAGGGGAAACATAAGGACGTGAAATTTATTTTAAGTTAAAACAAACAAAGACACCTGTAACAAATAGAGAAAAAATGTCTGCCAAAGTACCTCACTGTTTGTAGCACTCCTTGACATTAACCTACTGTGTAGTTTTGGACAGGATACTTTATTTTTAGCTTGGCTTAGCTATAAATGCAAGGTTTTGAAATTCTCAAATTATAATTATAAATTTGAAATGATATTTTATATATAGTAATTACACTATTAAACAGGAATTTGCTGTTTCAACTAGATGTACTTTTAAGAGTGAACAGACTTTAAAAACTCATAATAAAGTTCCTCTGGCTATAAGAATGTGTATTAGAGTCATATGAAAGAGGTTTGATACATTTTTGAATATGAAGCATGAATCCTTGGCTATCAGTAGGATACCCCAAAGATGGATATAAAGAAGTTAATGAATATACTTAACTGAAGGACTTGTCAGCTAAAAGATAATGCAGTAAACTAGGAAAAGAGATAAGAACGTAGGCAAATTGTGTAAACTTGTAAAACTCAAAGAAATTTACTAAGGCCAATTTGGAATAACCTAAGTCAAAATTATTGTCAACGAAAGTTATAAAGTTCTGAAAAATGGCTAAACTCAAGGACTTATTGGCAGTCTTATTTATTTTAGCAATATTTTGTTCCTAAGATTCTGATAAACACTATGGCAATTGTGTTGAGAATATTAATGATGAAAAGGATGAGCAGACATCACCATTTTTGATAGCATGTAGTTTACATTGCTCTGTAATGTAAATTGTGAGTGCCATTGTAAATGCCTTATAGCTGGCTCTGAGGTAGACCCAGACAGGAGAGTGTTGAGTAAGCTGTTAGAAGTACATGTAGAGTGGGATGGTTTATTTAATTCACTTTGATTTGGTTAGAAACCAGGTGCTAGTAAGAAACACAGGAGCAAGAATTTCTGGCGTCAAAAGCTTTTCAATCTGGTAGAAAGTAAATAAAGATATAGTAATGAGATCTGTATAAAATATGTGTAGAATTTAATAATTTGCGTAATGATACTAAAACTCACAAAAAAATATGCCAATTTGTCTCCCTTTTTTTCATACTGGTAAAGTTCATGCACACTAGGATAATCAGTAGTTGCCTACATCGAATGAGATCAAGGGGATTATAAAGACCAGAAACCACTCTCTCCTGTTTATCTCCTTTTGTGCCCTCTTCTCCAGGCACTGGCCTGAACTCCATCATCAGGAAATTGAGATGCTTTCCCCTATTACAATGCATATATCCCAGGAAAGATCATGTATTTTGTTGTTGGCAGTGTACTGAAATAAAGATGAATACTGAGCTCAGAGCCACAAGCCCTAAAATGTAATCTGAATTTTATATTCTACTTATAAGCCACATGACTTTGGGCAAGATTCTTAATTTATTAGAGCCTGATCATATTTTACTGTAAATTAGAAGTAATAATGTCTGACTATTCTACTTTAAAGGTTAGTGTAAAAAGGGATGAAATAATAATGCTCATAAAATCGCTTTGTAGATTGCAAAGTTTTTTCCTCTATTATTTCAAACTAGTTTAGTAGCGTTCTTCCAATAGAACAGTAAGCTGATGGCAAACTTTAATGTCAGAAGTCACCTGAATACAAGTACTAATGGTGATGCTTCTGGGAGGATATGGAAGCAGAAGTAAGAACTTTCTGAAGATGAATATTGCCTCCTTCATATTTTATGATGGATCTTTCTGTATTCATTAAAAATTCTTTTTATTTCATCTTAAACATGTCATAAAATTCATAGCATTTTGAGACAACATATCCTTATGAATGTCTATAATGATTTTTCAATGCCATTAACAGTACATATGCTGACTCCTAGTTCTAGGTTATATCACGTCTGCAAAACACATCCTCTTGTTCCATTTGCTCCTATAATCTTTTTGTTCATCCTCGTTAATGCATAAAGCTTTTGTCATGTAATGCCCCTAATGTCAGAGCAAACAGAGTGCTGAGTAGTGCCAAAATAGTGTGAAATAATAAAAGCAGAAATAATTTTTTACTGTGAATGTTTAAATCCTTTGAAGAGATATGTGTTTTCGCTAATTTGATTATTTCAAAGCCTTTTAAATAGCAGTGTTCTTTTTCACACTAATTAATGCCTTCATCCCCTCTGCCCTACTCAATATGTGGCATAGCCCCCTCCACAGACCACACTCAGCAGAGAAAACTAAGCATGTCTTTCCACGGTTCTCTTTGTTTTTCCAAATATAGTTTTACTTTCATATATTCAAATCACTTTCTTTCATTCAAAAATAATTAAACCTTATCATTTCCAAAGTATATTTGTACAATATTCTGGATTGAAATTTTTTTCTTCCAGTCTCCTCTGAAACTGATCTATCTTCTCTTCCCAGTCGCTGTCATTTTTTCTTATCCAACTACTTTTTAGCATCACAGTCCGTGTAGTGAATACGGGGTGCTCCCTCCAGGTCAGGGTTAGCACTCCCATCTCCCAGCTGCTGGGTGTACCTGCTGCTGCTGATTTGCCTTTTTACCCATCATAATGAGTTCCTTGGTCACAGTTGAAGTCCTAGGTGATATAGAAATATAAATGTCTGACCCTGTTGTTGCTGTTGGGATAACTCTGTAGGACAATCAAAGCTTCAGAATTCCCCTTAAGTATGACTAGCCCTTAGGTACAATTACCTGTGGGTCAGATTATCCTTCTTGCCTATCCTGCCTTCCTCTTTACATACAGGTGTGTCCTGAATGTACCAACTCACAAACCTATTTCTCTGCCGTGAATACTACTCTATGAAATTCAAACTAGCATAGCTCATGCTAGGTGTAGTTCTCAATACAAAGGCAAAAATGAAATATTGGACATGGATTGCCTGCTAGCTGGCTGACAAAAGAGACCCCCATCACTGGAGGGGAGGTAGACACGGGCTTAACTTAATTTGCCAAACTCTATGACATTAGAAGTGTCTATTCCAAAGAAAGAACCTGTGTGAAATTTATGTGAAGCCCTCATAGGAGAATCACAATATAGACCTCTTTGGTCTCTGGAGAAAAGTGATTCCATCTCCAGCAAATCTGCTTACCATTTCTTAATCAGAGGCCCTTGTAGAGAGAAATGCTTACATGTATCCCATGTATCCAGGGCTACACATTATATTTGGACTCTGTCTGCCTAATAAGCTATAAGGTACAGCAGGGCAATGTAAAAAGTTGCATGTAATGTATTCACCTGGAATCAGGGACGAGCCAAGCCACAGGGCACCAGCAAGCTACCCAAGCTGGCAGCCCAGGTCTCCATCTCATCACCAGCCTAGGACCTGCACCACTCAACAACTAGCAAATATGCCACCTAAGGGACAATCCCTATGGTGACCTAAGATAGAACAAAAGGCGAAGATTTGCTCAAAGATAGACAGGCTCAGCATGCAAGCTAAATATTGAGGTTTCCTCTTCAACAGCCCCTCTGTTAGCTGTTCCTAAAACATAAGTGAGGAGAAAATGCTCCCCACTGCACAGAACTCTGGACGGTGCATCTGGGTATCCATTTTCTGCAAATACAAGTGGAATGAGATAAGAATATGTGTGATTCATGGACAGAGGTGAAAGATTTGACCCAGTCAGGGATCTAGGAGTACTAAAATATCAGAACATTAGGGAAAAAGGGGTCCAAGGAAAAAGCCCCAAACAATGAGCACTCCTAATACTTCAGAGATTTTACAACAGCCTGGCTCTGTCATTGGCATAAAGAATGCATTAACAAATGGGTGCCACACATGAGCCCAACCTGACTCCTCATGCACACAGGAGGATCCAGCTTCTACCACAGCTGAATGTTCAATCTGTCACCAATAGAAGCCAAAAATGAGTGCTCAAGGTGCCACCAATGTGGCTAAATCAATCAACTATTTGGTGGCAGATTGATAATTTTGGGCTCTTTTCACCCCAAAGAGGCATTAATTCATTTAGACATGAATAGACACACAGTCTGGTATGAGTTTGCCTTTCCTGTTCACCAGGCCTCAACATTTTAGGACTTGCAGAATTTTTGCAGGAGTCTTTGTAACTCCTCATCCCTACAGACCCATTGTACAACAAAAGAGGTGCTGGAGCATCATCAAGGCACCTAGTGGTGCCCTCAGCGCTGCATCACCCTCAGAGTTTGGGCAAAAGAGGACAGACAGTTCAATGGTCTCTTCGTATATAGTTAGTGTTTCATCTAGGAGATATACTATGAGAAGGGGACACCACCCCCAAGGTGTGGTGGAATAGACCTGGAATCACTGACCAATACACAGTTCTGTGTCCCTGGCAGGTAGACTACATGGGTCAGAGAATGAAGAGGTGGATTTAGGACAGGTTGCAGCTATCACCATTCCCAGCTGCTCAAATGGGGAATGTGAGCATCTTGTGCTGACAACTCTGTACTGTGCAAGTGGAGGTCATAAGCCACGGTGCTTTCTGGTGCTTCTAAACACTTTGTACCAAGAGATCAGTAAACAGTTTAAGGAGTCACCTTCTGCAGGGATAATTGTCCCTTAACACAATCAGGAGGTAGGAGGAAGGTGAAGAACTTATTTGGCATGCAATAACTCTGCTAAATGTTTATGCTGCCATTGTCACTTTTAATGGTCAGTGGGAATAAATCAGTATCCATAGCCACAGGATCAGCTCTTGGGATGACAGTGTGAGTTAGCCCAGGAGGCAAACTTCCCAGAGCAGCAGATGTTATGGTAATGACAGGGCCAATCAAGAATGAGGAGTGGAGGAGGGGATGATGCTTGTCAGTTATGGCCTTGACAACAGCCATAGCAGCAGGGGCTATTTATCATCTCACTAACCCTTCTCTTGTTTTCTACAGAAGGACCAGTGAGAATCCAGGGCCAGTGAGAATCAAAAATGCACCTGGATGGGCCCACTTTAGCATAAAAAGCCAGTGGGGCTGTGGAATGGGAGATGTGCACTGCAGTGGATATTGTGGTTCTCTGCTCACATCTGTTGGGAGGGCTGCTGGACTCCCAGCATCTAGAAATATCATCGTTGAAAGCTCTCTCAAAGAAAACTCTTAACGGAACCCAATCTAAGACAGCTTGTATAGAGATTAAGATTGATATATTTGAAGTGAATTTTCATCTTCCCCTCAACCACTCTCTTCTTTATTTTAGGGATTGTCAGCACTTTTACTCCATCTTCTAAGCATTACATTTGAAAATAAAATCAAGTTTACCATCAGACTCCCTGCCTCTAATTCTGTTAATTCTAATTCCCACACACCTCATGAATCTCTATGTCATCATTATCATTATACACCACTAATATAGTTTAGATACCTTTTCTCTCTTGCGTATTCACAGTAAATTCAAAATTAATTTATTTTCTCTACTCTTGACATTCCACATTGTATAATGTAAGCCCACTCCCTTCCCTTTTTTCAACTTAGATCATATTTCTGCTACATAACATCTTTCAATGGTAGTATCATGATCAGATTTAAATCCTTGTTAAGACACACAAAATCCTTCAAGATTTAGCCTTGCTCAATTTTATTTATTTATTTATTTTATTTTATTTTATTTTATTTTATTTTATTTTATTTTTGAGACAGAGTCTCACTCTGTCGCCTGGGCTGGAGTGCAGTGTTGCAATCTTAGCTCACTGCAAGCTCCACCTCCTGGTTTCATGCCTTTCTCCCGCTTCAGCCTCCTCAGTAGCTGGGACTACAGGTGCCCGCCACCACACCCAGCTAATTTTTTGTATTTTTAGTAGAGACGGGGTTTCACTGTGTTAGCCAGGCTGGTCTCGATCTCCTGACCTTGTGATCCACCTGCCTCGGCCTCCCAAAGAGCTGGGATTACAGGCGTGAGCCAGTGCGCCCGGCCTCAAATTTCTAATCTCATTTTTGCCACTGACTTTCAACTGTACTCTGTTCCAGCCAAGCAACTCTTGATTATTCACAAATCATGATGCTTTTGCTCATTCCTTCCACCTTGCCTGTTGCCCAGTCTGCCTGAGGGGCCCCACTTGAGCGCTCCCCCAACTTCGGCCAGTTCATGTCTCGTTTTATGTTTCAGTCTCCAGGAAAATCATAACTCTTTAGGGAAGCTTTTTCAAAAACACACTACTGGCTGAAATATGTGTCCTTACTAACTGCTCCATAGCACCTTGTGTAATAAAGAGTAATAAAACATTTTATTAATTAATTTTTAGAAATTAGTGATATTGATGAGAAGATTATGAATGACTTTGTTATGAGCTCTTTCAGTGCACTATTTTAATGCAATGAGGAGTTCCTGGTTAATAACATGTTAATGTGGGTTTAGGAAGTTAGCTCTCCAAATGGAAATTATATTTGTACACACACATACCATATGTCACATACCTGTACACAACTAGGCACTGAAGAAGGATAAAATGTGAAGATGTGTATTATTGTGTTATAACCTGAGAGGGAAGACAGAGTAGGTAGAAGTTCATTTCTTTTTCAAGTGTGGAATACTAAAGAGCCTTGCCAATCCTACAGTCACACTCAGGAAGCGTGGGTAGAGAAGATGCACTTCTGTAATTCAGCAGCAGCGGCACAAGGCTTTGTTTTTGGTGGTCAAAATTTATATCAAACCAGAATATTCTCCTGGTTAGCAAAAATGCAATAGACATGGTACTTGCTGATAAAACTAAGTGCATCTGGATATGAGATGCTAAAGGCAGCTTGTTTCTTCAGGTCTATTGCAGGGGAAGTATTCAACACCTCTGCTCATGAGCCAGTTGGTGCAACAGCCTGCTTGCTGCAACCTGTCCTCTGGCATCAGGCAATCTTTCAGTGGGGCGGTGAAAAACAGAGGAAATTAGAGGTGTCACGTACTTAAAATATGGACAGGAAAGAGGATAAATGGCCATTCTGTAGGGTTTGTAGGCAGTAACCTGAATGCTTGTAAAAGACATTTTGTTGTTTATTATATTATTAAGACTATATTTATTATTTTTATATTATTTTGGATTATAATATAGAACTATATATACTTATCTTACAGTTTGATGTTTTAGACTCAACTTTAGTTAAGTTAAAAAAGTAAGGTGAGCATTAAATGAAAAATTGACTAGTGAATTCTAATATATCATAAAGTTGATAAGAAGTATGCAATTGCACAAAATGTTGTTTAATGTTCACCCATTCACCATGGGAATAACAGTATTACTGATTGCATAAAAGCCAAATGGAACAAATTAGCATATGCTTGAAATACAGGATTAGTAGTTATTTTAAAAACAAAACGTTGCCCAAATAAGTTGATCTAATATATTTAGATGGAGAAGGTATATTTACAAATCATTCTTTATGCATAACTTTTTATTTTGATCCAACGATTCTCTATATAAATGAAATATACTCATTTTGAATATGAAGTTTTCTTATCAAAGTGAGCCGAATGATATTTATTTGTCTCCATTAGTAGAATAAATCCACAGATAATTAAATGATGTCTTCTTTCTATTAATGCTTCAAATTTAAAAAAATCTGTTAACTCTAATAACTGTTTTTTCCATCCCATTTGTAGAATAAAAGTTTTAGAAATTTATTTCTATCGAATTAAACTATCTCTATTATTTTGAATGCTACCATAAATTCATCTAAACCTTTAACATTGGTTATGTTATTTACTATACACTGATAATATGAATATATGCAATTAATAGAGCACAGAGTTGTAGCAAGATCAAATTCTTCTAAATTAAAAAACTTATGTACCTGAAGTGCACCTGAATTGATTTTGGTGAACATGCCATTCATAATTGCATCTCAACAAACTGTGATCCTCTACTAAAAATAATCTACCAAAAATGATTAGCCTACTTATTAATGATTAGATAATTAATAGAATGAAATATCTCTCAAGTTCTCTTTAGTGTGCCTAGTATATGTTTATATTTTAGAGATAACAGTCTTTTAAAAATAATGCTTGACAAAATAATCTTACAGGTGAACCAATACCAGGAAACCAATTTGTTAGCTAATAATTATTTATTATCACATCTTGGGCAGCAAATTGCATGGCCACATTACTTATTATTAGCCCGAGGAGACCACATATTCAACTAAAACTATACGGAACTCAGATAAGAGGAAAATATTTAAATATGTCTCCGACACCCACCCCTTTCCCAAACAGAGATTCCTTACTTAAAATCATTTGGCACCTCTGTTGCTTTGTTTGTGATTATCTATATTATATCTGTGATATCTTCTACAGCCAGTGACCCTTCCTGTTTCTGATATCAAATATAAAAAATGTAACTAAGATTGTTTAAAATACAAAGCAAATGTTAAATACAAACAACACCATGGAATAAAAGCTTTTGATAAAGTAAACATGAATTTATTTTCTACACTACAACCAGAATTATCTTTTTTATTCTCTCACTCCCTCTTCCTCACCCTGCCCTCCTTATGTTCTTGGAAAAAAGCAAATAGCAAAGCCCTTTCATGCCTCTGATTTAACACTTCTCATTTCCTCTCTTTGAAACCTTTTTACCCCTACTCATTTCATAGCTATTCCATTCTTGCTATGGTCTCACTACAAATATTACTGCCTTAGGGAGTCTTTTCCTGCAAAACTACTAAAAGACCTTCTGAAACCTCTCTCTGTCAATACCTTTCTCCTTTTTTTTTCCCATAGGCCTCATTGCCATGAACCTCTCCTGCTGTGCACCTCTCCTTGTAATGAGAGCTTCCAGTCAGTCTAACTGACCCACTGTTGAAGCCCTGGGTCCTAATGGAGTTACTGGCATGCAGGGGACATGCAATAATTCCAACTTTTGTAAAATAAACATATTAAAACAGAATCAACTTTAATGAAGAAAAATCACTTCATTTCCCTCTAGTTATGTGGGTGTCATGTTATTGGAGGCCTGTAATCGGGAAGTGGGGGAAACATATACTAAAACGAGAGCTTATAAAAGCCTATGAAATGCCCAACTTTAGAGAAGCCATGGTGAAAACAGCCAGTAATATTTTCTGGACTGTGCAAGCCCAATGGTCTCTGTCTTCTCTCGAGAACTTTGGTCAAAGGACCTTGAATTTGGACTGAATAATTCCTGCCATTAGTAATAGTCTTAATTTGCTGAACTTGGTAGAGATCAAGTCGAAAGGAGAGAGCAAAAGAAATAAATAAATGAACAAAACTAATAGCAATGTATGAAGAAATTTTTGAATATTTTAAAGCCTGGAATTTGACCCAAAACCTTTATATTAAGTAATTACAGACCAGATTTTTACTTTCCCATGTCTTTCCATGGACCTGTGAAGCTCCTGCTTGCTCCTCCAGAACAAGGAAGTCAAATGTGGTCACGTACGTTTGGTGAGCTTCATTAGCACGATAGTCTGAGGATATTTTCATAAAAGAAAATCATTTAACATTGTTTATGCAAGCACTTTCTTTTTCCCATGAAATACAAGTTGAGAAGTGATAAAATAAGCACTATAGAATAGAATATGTAATACATTTACATATAGTGTTAATGGATTTAAGATACCTATTGATTTATTAAAACTTGTTTGTTTTTGACAGTCAAAAACAGTGTTTCATTAAAAATATTCCTTGGACATTTATATGAAATGATAAGCATATAATTTTTCTTGAATTTTAAAATACAATTAAATATTTCCCATACGCAAAACCTGAAAGTAAAGATGAAGAAAGAACAACACAACAAATCCCAGCACTTTTACTACTGGAGTTCACTATAACAGAATCATTGAAGACTGTCAATGGCAAAAGCCATGTATGTGGTAAAACTGTTTCAATCTAAGGGCTGATTAAATAATTAATTAAAGAATATAAAAGAAAAATACGTTCTGCAGAAGAATAATTTGCCTATGAGCTACTATTTATAAGAGATAAATCTTATTTGAAGGAATGCATGCAAACAGGTAAGCATTACAGAACCTTGGATTCAATGCAATCACATTCAATTATACAATGTGGGCCAGGTGTGGTGGCTCACGCCTGTAATCCCAGCACACTGGGAGGCTGAGGTGGGAGGATCACTTGAGGTCAGGAGTTCTGAATCAGCCAGGCCAACATGGTAAAAACCCCGTTTCTATTAAAAATACAAAAATTAGCTGGGAGTGGTGGCACATGCCTGTTGTCCCAGCTACTCGGGAGGCTGAGGCAGGAGAATTGCTTGAACCTGGGATGTGGATGTTGCAGTGAGCTGAGATCGCACCACTGCACTCCAGTCTGGGTGACAGAGCAAGACTCCACCTCAATATATATATGTACACACACACATATATGTATATATATACACACATATGTATACATATATACGTATATATATACATACATACAATGTGATCATAAATAATGATTAATCCATGTGCAATTGAAGATGAAATGTTGAAATTTTATCAAGCAGAATTTTTCATATTAAGAGAATGAGGCATATAATATGTAATCCATCATTTGTTCCTGACACTGAATCATTTGATGGCTGAACACAAGCACAGATTATAAGTAATTTGAAAATACTTCATTTAGTGTGTGTGATGCATTCTGAGAGTCTGCTGTTCTTTCAGTGAAGCATCATCTTTGTTATTTATTAAAATGGGCATTCACTGTGCTGGGCCCTTTCCTATGTTATCTCTAATCCCTGTAAGAGCTATGCAATAGCTAGAGTTATTGCAATTTCCCAGGATACAATAAAGGAAGCACCATACACGTTCACCATATTTCATAGCTAAGAAGTAGAAATCAAAACTAAGTCTGTCATTTTCCACAGTTTATATTTCTTCTTTTATTCTGACCTACCTTTTTAATGATTTCCCTAACCAAACATCAGACTCATTTATTGAACATGATTATAAATAAACTCTTATTGCTAATGCCTGACTTCTTTCTTAAAATAGAGGAAAGACTGAGAGTCCCATTTAGAATAAGACACTAAACCCAGGAAAGCAATTTATTCATAGCATGCTCTGAGTCATCACTTCTTCTTATAATAATGCTGCTATTTTAAGCATTTGTCTCCACCATATGTGAAAAGTTTCCCATAAGCTATTCATTTGAGTAAGACCCATTGTAAAATTGGCTCAAAGCTTGAAAATGCCAGTAACCTAGAGAATGTCAGTGGGAAGGGAAGAGGAAACAAAGCTTGCCCTAACTTTTTATTTTTGACACTTATAATACAGGTACAAAGCTGGCTTCTAGCTCCATCAGAAAACAGGGATACAAAGCTGGCTGCAACTAAGGGACACAGGTTAATGAATAAATTCACTTTCAAATGACATCAAGTGTTCCTTGGATGCAGACCATTCAAAACTGTAATGCATTAATAATGTACAAATGGAAGGTGAAGTTGTATTAATGCTAATGAAAGGCTTACATGTTGAACAAAAAAGGTTAAAAATCCCCTAGCACATTCTTTATTCATTTCCTTACCAGCTCACTGTTTTCAGGTTCAATTATTCATGCCCTAGAGAAAAATTTCTGTTTAAAGAAACTGAAGCAACTTTCACATATGAAGGTAAACTAAACCCTATGTTAACTATTTTATGTGCAATAAAAGTAGCTTTTTACCACATAGGTAAAAAACAAAAACAACAACATTTGAAAGAATGATTTATGTAGCTTATAACTTATTATATAGAACATGTTAAAAATTACAACAAAAATGCTTTGAAGGCAGTATCTATTTATACTCTTCTCACATCACAAATCACCTGGAATTTGATATTTGACTCATGAGTGTCCAGCAATAACCGTAAACATACCTTTTACCCTTTGCAAATTGTCTTGATGAATCTTCTGTTTAAGCAGTTGATCAAACTGTCCCACCAAATCCTATTTCCATTTGGCATCATCCCTCTTGAGTCTGTAACTACGCCCTCATAATGCTTAGACTTTTCTCCATACTGCATGAAAGTACCTACCCAATTCTAGATCTGTCCTTTTTATTAGACTGTAGACTTCTTGAGGGGAGGGACTGCATCTGTTGTTATACTCCTACTATGTAGCAATAGTCATGTAGCATAATTGATGCATAATAAGAATGTCTTCAATAAATAAATTGACAAGTCCTATTTGGAAGATATTGTGGTAATACAAATGAGAAGAGGTTAGCTAAGTTAGTAATATTGAAAATGGAGAAGAGGGAACACCTTTTAGATTTGTTTAGAGAAAGTTATTAAAAGGCTAAATGGCAAGGGTAAGGATAAGGCAAGAGGATAGAATTAAATTTGGATTTATTTAGATAGTTGAGATGGGAATACAAAGGTGTGAGACTAAAATGGACAGCAAGCTCAGTGTTGAACACACTTTTGAAATGTCATTATTATGGAGTCTTAGAGATCATGCATGTTTGAACTGGACATAATAGAACAGGAATGCATTATCATTGGGCCAGTTGCCTAAATTAAAGATTGAACTAAATTGTCTAATCAAGCTCAGAACTTCTCCCTCAAATGTATTTCATCTAAATTTATTCCCTTCAAATTAACTCCACATAAAAAATATATATTTCATCAACTATATTAAACCATTCAGTGGAGTATACAGGTTTTCACTTTGAGAATTTATTTGAAATCTATTAAGGAGAAAAGTTAATCTTTTTCTATTAAAATTTCTCTAAAACTCAAATATTATAGATTAATTTTATAATAGCTTAATGTTATCAATCTGGTAAGTTGATGTATTACAATATTTATTTTAATCATAGCCATGTAAAATTTTTCAAAAGAATGCCCCAAATTCATGTGGTAAAGAACGCACCAGCACATTTCCACATACTGCCGGTCATGGTATGCTATTTGTTATTCTTAACCTACAGATTTTATTTTCAGAAAGTTTACATGCCATCTGTGTGATGAAAATAGGCAAAAACTTTGTTTTGTTGGTACAGATTTCTTGGATTCTAAGAGCATGTTAGGCTGTTCCTCCTGCTATAACAAAATATCCAGGACTGAATAATGTAGAAACAATAGAAATGTATTTCTTACAGTTCTGGAGACTGGAAGTCCAAGATCGAGGTGCTGGCAGATTTGGTGTCTGGTGAAAGGTCATTCTCTGCTTCGAAAATAGTGCCTCGTTGCTGCCTTCTCCCGTGGCAGAAGAAGGAAGGGCAAAAAGGACTAGAGCACCACTTCAACTTCTTTTATAAGGGCACTAATTCCACTCATGAGGACAGAGCCTCATGACTTAATCACCTCCCGAAAGGCTCTCATCCTAATGCTATCACATGAGGTATTAGGTTCTAATGTATGAATTTTGAAGAAACACATTCATTCAAATCATGGCAAAGGTTATTTTTGTTTTTGTTTTTGTTTAACTTGTTGTTATTGTTGCTTTTTTCTGCAAACATGATAAAATTCAATCACTAATAATTTGTATTATCAATTTTCTGTAGGAATAAACTCTTCTATTTATTTCTTTTTAACATATGAACACACAGTTGCCAGTTCAATGGATAGTAAACATTCTAAAGAGAAAAACAAATGAGTATCCCCAGAGATCTACATCTAAGTAAATGCATTCTGCAATCTAAGAAACAACCACTGTCTCTGTTCTCCTCAAGGTTGTCTGCAGGCTGGCCCACTGACAGAGATTAAGCACTTTATAAAATAACTGCCAAATTAATAAATATCTGTATAGTTTTATTTTTGAGGCCACACTATTCTTCACATTTACTAATATGACTTCTAGAATTTAATTATGAACTTTATTGATGCCAATTCTATGGACCGGGCTGATCTGCCCTCCCACTTGATAGTGGCCTCAACCACATGACATGCTTTGACTGACAGTGGGATTTTGCAGTTGTTCCCAATACAGAGACTAAAATAGAATTGTGCATTAGGGCTTTCTCTCTTCTCCCTTTGCCATTCACAAGAAAAGGACATGCCTGGGCTAACCTCCTCATTCTTAGAGAAGAATAAGGAACAATCAGAGGATGTTCGAGAGAACCATCCAAACTGCAGCCGTATAAATTAGCCTGTCCAGATCAATCTTCTGAATCCCACAGAAGAACGAGAAACAAATGTTTACTTTCGTAAGGCAGTGATGCATAGTCATTATGTGTTACATGGCAAACTTGGGCCACTGCTGATGTAAGGGCCAACTCTTCAACATGAAGTCCAAAGCTCCTCAGATTTGGTGCCTGACTATTTTACTTTTGTGTGCCCTTCCCAACCCCTAATTTTCCTCCTCCTCTGTCAGTGTTCTGTCAAGTCTCAGGGATTTCACACTTGCCTTTCAATCTTCCTTCACCGTGTGCCTACTTAGACACCCAGGACCTACAAATTCTCAAGTGAAATGTATTTTTTTCCAACTATTGCTAATAGCCCCTTAATCTAGTTTGTAGCTTCTAGGTTATCCTGAACTCTCTTTGCTAAGAACCATTTAAACTCATGACTACTTGTTCAACATCAATCTTCATTGGGCTAAAAGGACAGAGACCTCCAAAAGCACAGACCCTAAGGACTGGAATGTAACAGACATTAACTCTGCTGACTGGTTGATCAAGACTTACAGAAAACACAGTGCCCCTTGACATCTTGAGGATGGTAGCACAGTAGCAAAGGGTCGCTGGTACTCATGTACTGCAGTGGGTGGGACTATCCCACAGTGTGTGAGGGGCAGAAATGTTCATCTCTTTCTAAGGGTTCATCATGCAAGTCTCACTGTGCAAAACACTTCACACACATTTTCTTGCTTACACTTTACCATAAGCCTGTGAGAAAAGTGTTATTCACATATCCATTTTAGAGATGAAGAAAATGAGGCTCATAGTGTCTGTATGATTTGCAGAAGCAACTCCCTGATGTGTTCTGAGGAATTTGAAACAGAAAGAAAAAGCATGATAAAATTCTAGTTATAGATGAAAGGATATGTTGTGGTTGAGACAAGAGCTATTGAAATATGGGCTAGCTGGAAATAATGCTCAGATGTTTCAGAATCTCTACCTTATGTTTTACAGTTTATTATTTTTAACATGCTATCTCATTTAATTTTAGAATAACGCTGTAAGGAAAAGCAAAGTTATATCATTCCCATTCAATTCATGCAGGTTTGAAGGATAATACTTTGAGTTACAAAACTTTTATGGAAATAAAAACTGATAATTTAAGCAAAGGTAAACTAAAATACGATGAGAAAAGTTTGAAGTCAGTTATTCTTAGTCATAAAAATATTAATCCAGAAAAAAATAAAATATATCAGAAGCCACAGAAAGAAAGAATAAAAAATTAAAGATTTAAGGAGGAGGAAAACAAGACATAAAATTTAAGGGTATGAAATTATATATTAGCCAAAGACCTTTTGAATCTTTCTTGATTTTGTTTTTTCTATATTTGAATTATAAACATAGCAGTTAATTATGTGTTAATTTTCACAATGCTCTACAATGTCCTTGTATATCAAGAAATGAGTAAGAGCTGGGCACGGTGGCTCACGCCTGTAATCCCAGCATTTTGGGAGGCCGAGGCAGGCGGATCACGAGGTCAGGAGATCGAGTCCATCCTGGCTAACACGGTGAAACTTCGTCTCCACTAAAAATGCAAAAAAAAAATTAGCCGGGCATGGTGGCGGGCACCTGTAGTCCCAGCTACTCAGGAGGCTGAGGCAGGAGAATGGCGTGAACCCGGGAGGTGGAACTTGCAGTGAGCTGAGATCGCGCCACTGCACTCCAGCCTGGGCGACAGTGTGAGACTCCGTTTCAAAAAGAAAAATAAATAAATAAATAAAAAGAATAAGAAAGGCAGGGAATTTTATTTTTTATATTACACATTAATAATATATTGCATGAAAAGTTAGGTTTTTTTGAATGTCATTCAAAATACTTTTTTGTTTAAATTTTTTTGAATATTTACTTTAGGGCTATCTTTGAAATACTTGAAGATTAGGAAACAACTACCTGATAGCTAGTTTCCCTAGATGTCTGAGTTCATTTTGCAATAAATACAATGTTCTTCATTCCCCTAAAAGCAAAGAAGAAATAATTTATCTGAAGAAGAACATAAAAATCACATCAAACAGCTCTTTGTATTGTTGAGTTGCAACACAATTAGAAAAAAAAATAAATATATAATTTTAAAATGCTAAGATTTATGTGAATATTGTCAGAACTATATTATAACTTGTATAGTGAAGATTTCTACTTACACAGGAGACATTTCAAGAAAGAATTCATTTTGATGTTTTCAAATTTTTTTATATTTTTAGTAACTGTCTTTGATGTGAAATAATTGAAAGATTATGGAATAATAACATAAAATTTAAGAAATAAAAGGTTAATTCTATGTTGAGAAGTTTAAGCTATGGAATTCATATTATGATCATACAAATGCTTTATATAAAAAGCCTAAAGATGTATAATAAAGTGTGTGTATGTGTGCACATGTGTGTACATGAGGGTTATACACCTTTGGGAGAAACAGTAGCTCAGAGCTCCTTCTGTTTATCAAAGCCATATCAAAGATTTTCGAAAATAAAAAGGGCCATATTAACTTCAATTCAAATTTTACCTTGAAACATTCTAGAAATCAGGGTTGATTTAAAGGATTAAGTGGATTAGAAAGATTAAGGTATTTCATGAACTTAAAATGTTAATGTGTTAACAGTGAATTTAATTGTAAATCATAATTATTTTGGAAAATAATTAAGTCCTCTAATTTTGTAGAAAAAATATGAAAAACCAGAATGAAGTGATTTCAGCTAAGATTACGTTGATTGCCTCTTAATTCTCAGAATGTAAGTTTGCAAAATGAAGGTCAATATACATGTGAGTGGGTTTTAACAAACATCCTCCATAACAATGCTTTTAATGTATATTCAATTAAAGCTAATAAAGGAGATAAAGAGAAAATAAACCATAAAATCATTATATAATAGTATACAGTAGCTTATAACCTGTGATAGAGCTCATTCTTAAGACTGTTTCCTTTTACTTCATAGTTATTATCTTCATAGATCTGTTAACCAATCTTGATTTTCAAAAAATGTTTTTAACAAGCTATGTGTCAGTACTGGCTCTTAAATAAATTGAAGTAAAGAAGCCTTTATAAGTATTCTATCATAGCCATTCTCAATTTCAACTATTAAAACATTAAATAATAATAAAAACAATCAGACTATAACAATTTGGGGGACCTAGTATTCTAGAGACCAGCAATGATATGAGTAATGCTGTCTTTTACTCTTACCCATGTTTAAGAGTCAAATTTATGGTGTTCTAATAATCACAATGGATATTTACATAGTATGAATATTCTTTCTGCTACAGTGACATCCCGTGGAGCCCTGTGACTCCTGAGTTGCAGCAGGAGGAGTAAATGCTAGGTCTCAGGTGTGGGATTCCAATGCCTTCATTCTTATTTTAACTACTAACACTCAGGTGTTATTTGTTGGATGCCCATACTTATTATATAAAGAATAACTTTCAAACTTTTTTAGAATCATGGAATTTTGTAAAGCAAAAACAAAAACGTAAAAGGGAAGTGCCCATAACAAGTATCTACCTTTTATGGGTTTTGTTTTTGTTGTTGTTTTTGGTTTTGGTTTTTACAAAATTCCATGATTCTAAAAAAGTTCAAAGTTATTCTATAATGAGTCATCGAGGGAAAACATAAACACCCATTAAGTATTGCCCCCACCTGCTTGATGCAAGCTGTACCTCAGCTAGAATGGTCTTTCCACTGTGTAAATTAGATTGTGGTCGAGCATGTGCTGGACCTTGATCATGTGGCCCAATCTGTTTCTCCAGCTTTCCTCTCCACACCCACCTCCTGGAACGTTAACTTTCAATTGTACTGATGTCTCTTTGTTCTCAGGTTACACTCTGATCATTTTCCTCCCTCAATTCATAGTGTTATTCTTTGACTTTGTCATCCATGCATGTATTTTTTTCTCAGGAATGTGATAGAGTGGCAAATGCCCAGTGGAGGACAGATTTCAAAAATCTGGATTCTGATTCTGTGAAGAAAGTCAAGGGTAGCTTGATGGGAATAGCAATGAATCTATAAATCACTTTGGACCTTATGGCCATTTTCATGACATTGATTCTTCCTATCCATGAACATGGAATTTTTTTTTTCATTTGTTTGTGTCCTCTCTTATTTCCTTGAGCAGCAGTTTGTAGTTCTCCTTGAAGAGGTCAAATTTCATAGGGAACCAAAAAAGAGCCCATATAGCCAAGACAATCCTAATCAAAAAGAACAAACCTGGAGGCATCGTGCTACCTGACTTCAAACTATACTACTAGGCTACAGTAACCAAAACAGCATGGTTACTGGTACCAAAACAGATTTATGGACCAATGGAAGAGAGCAGAGGGATCAGAAATAACACCGCACATCTACAGCCATTTGATCTTTGACAAATCTGACAAAAACAAGCAATAAGAAAAGGATTCCCTGCCCCCACCCTTTTTTTTTTTTTTTTGAAATGGAGTCTCACACTGTCACCCAGGCTGGAGTGCAGTGGTGCGATGTCCACTCATGGCAACCTCTGTCTCCTGGGTTCAAGCAATTCTCCTGCCTCAGCCTCCTGAGTAGCTGGGATTACAGATGCCTGCCACCACATCCAGCTAATTTTTTGTATTTTTAGTAGAGGCAAGGTTTCACTATGTTGGTGATGCTGGTCTTAAACTCTTGACTTCATGTTCCACCCGCCCTGGCCTCCCAAAGTGCTGGAATTACAGGTGTGAGCCACCACACCCAGCCAGGATTCCCTATTTAATAAATGGTGTTGGGAAAACTGGCTAGCCATATGCATGAAACTGAAACTGGACCCCTTCCTTATACCTTATACAAAAATTAACTCAAGATGGATTAAAGACTTAAACGTAAGACTTAAATATAAGACTGAAAACCATAAAAACTCTAGAAGAAAACCTAGGCAATTCCATCCAGGACATAGACATGGGCAAAGACTTCATGACTAAAACACCAAAAGCAATTACGACAAAAGCCAAGCTTAACAAATGGGATCTCATTAAACTAAAGAGCTTCTGCACAGCAAAAGAAACTATCATCAGAGTGAACAGGCAACCTACAGAATGGGAGAAAATTTTTGTAATCTATCCATCTGAGAAAGATCTAATATCCAGAATCTACAAGGAACTTAAACAAATTTAAGAGAAAAAAACAAACGACCCCATCAAAAAGTGGATGAAGGATATGAACAGACACTTCTCAAAAGAAGACATTTATGTAGCCAACAAACATATGAAAAAAAGCTCATCATCACTGGTCATCAGAGAAATACAAATCAAAACCACAACGTGATACCATGTCACACCAGTTAGAATGGGGATCTTTGAAAAGTCAGGAAACAACAGATGCTGGCGAGGATGTGGAGAAATAGGAATACTTTTATACTGTTGGTGGGGAGTGTAAATTAGTTCAACCATTGTGGAAGACAGTGTGGTGATTCCTCAAGGACCTAGAACCAGAAATACCATCTGACCCAGCAATCCCATTACTGGGTATATACCCAAAGGATTATAAATTGTCCTATAAAGACACACGCACACGTATGTTTATTGCAGCACTATTTACAATTGCAAAGACTTGGAACCTACCCAGAAGCCCATCAATGATAGACTGGATAAAGAAAATGTGGCACATATACACCATGGAGTATATGCAGCCATAAAAAAGGATGAGTTCATGTCCTTTGCAGGGACATGGATGAAGCTGGAAACCATCATTCCCAGCAAACTAAGGCAGGAACAGAAAACCAAACGACACATGTTCTTGCTCATAAGTGGGAGTTGAACAATGAGAACAGGTAGACACAAGGAGGGGAACGTCACACACTGGGGCCTGTTGAGGGGTGGGGACATGGGGAGGGATAACATTAGGTCAAATACCTAATGCAGGTGGGGGTTAAAACCTAGATGACGGGTTGATGGATACAGCAAACCACCATGGCACGTGTATACCTATGTAACAAACATGCATGTTTTGCACATGTATCCAAGAACTTAAAGTATAATAAAAAAATAAAAAATAAGAAAAAGAATCTAAAAACACATTTGGAATCTGGGTTTTGCCCAGATTGTCTTAATTTCAGTCGTACATTATTCCACTAGTTTTCTATTCTCAAACACACATCTGATCATTTCTTTCCTTTGTCTCAAACCCTAAAGGTATTCCTCTGTTCTTAGAATCACTTCCAATTTCTTAACTGGACCTTTTTTCAAATCTGGCTCTTAGATACCCACAGACATGATTTCTCATCTCCTCTTCCCTCAAATTCCATGTCCGTCCTCACTTACAGATATCTGTCTGGATAGTTTCATCCTCCTTGTCTCCACTTCAAGGAATCATCTGTGAAGACTGATGTGTATGCCCTCCCATGTCTCTCAAGAAACAGCAGGCATTCAGTGAAGATTTATTCACAAATTAAATGAGTGTTTTGTAGATGCTACTGATGAGGTTTCTGTTTAACTAGGAACTCTATCACTATATAAAATTAATTAATGCAATATACATTTTTAAAAGAATATAATGGCAACAAGACTATGCTTTTAGCTATGTAAATTATTTAAGTATGGTTAGCATTATACTTTGACATAATAATAATAATACCCTTCTCTAACAGTGAAAATGCTACATTTTAATAAGGAAGAGAATTACAAAGAACAAGCTGAGCTGTACAGTAATGAATTAGGGAGGGAATCACTCAGCAACAGTAAGGGAACTGAAGAATGTATCACCTCCTGATATGCTACTAATGTAAATGTAAGTATAGGGAACAGAATGCTATTTAATGCGTCTTGTGCTCTGGTAAGTCAAGGGTAATCGTTTACTCTGGGAACTTCCAAGCACAGGTGGTAAGTAATGAGAATTAGCTCGACATTCCCAGACATCCCTCTATATCCAAACGTTTAGCATACCAGTGTAATCTAAAATCATGCCGACTCTCATTCCCTGCAATAAGAGAGATGCAGCAATTCTTTCCTTCACTGATGTATTAAGAATACACTATTTGCTTTATATGGAGCTCAATTAATGACCCAGAATAGAGTCCACCCCTTTCCTGGAATCTCTTCTTTATTTCAAGACCTTTGGTTTGCTTCTGTAGTAACTTCAAAGTTGGAGGACTTGATCAAGATGAAGTGCAGAAGGACAAAGCTTGTTCAGCTAAAGGGTAAACTCTCCTGAATCCAAACATTTAAAAACTGTTGGACATATAGTCTTAAAGATATTTTTCACATTCATATTACTTAGAAAAAATAGATAGAAAATAGATATTATTTATTTTAATAAAACATTAGACAAAGCATGTTTTGATTTGTATGTAACAATTACCTTTTTATCATATTTAAAAATAACTTCCAGCCTCATCTGATGAAGGGGTGCAAGTTTCTTGCAGTCAGCCCAGCTCAGTGGTTTGCCCAGGAATCTCCATTTGTGCTTGTCCTCCTCCTTATGTCTGACATAACTATTAATAGCTCCTACTTTCATTCTCCAAGTATAATCTGTGATGGATAATATAACCTTCTTGATTAATGTGTAGATTCCTTTTAGCCTTTCCCAATTCTCAGATTACCTTGAAGTTAGATGCTTCCAATAAAAGAATCAGAAAATAGAACAGTGACTACTATTCCTGAAGGCCTCTGGTGCTTTCCCTGAGTATCAAGCTTGGACTGATTAAATTCTCATTTCCTACTAAACTGTTTTCCCTGGATGGCATCATAATCATTCACTTAGACACTCCTGACTATGCACTCGTTCCCAGAACACCCAGCAGAAGTAGACAGGAATGTCAGATAGGACATTGGTGTCATGATTTTCTCCCTTATTATACAGAGCCAACAGGACACTGACATAGGTCTGTATTATGCTAGCTTTAAAATAAACTCAGAATAGATTCACATACTCAGAAATGTATTCATGTGAATTTTGTTTTTCTCATTCGCTAATGTAAGATTCTTACACATTCATGTAATAGAGTTTGGTGACAATTCTGGCAATAGCGTTTTCTTTTTAAAATCAGACTTTGACTTTTCTAGTTAGTGTAATTTGTTTCTAAATTTATTTATAAAATTAACTTATTACTCATTTAATTGATAATTTAATAATTCAATTAATTTATCAAATTAATTTAATACTCAGGAGCCTATCTTGATTTGATGAACATTTAATAAAAAAAAAAACTTTAGTAATAGGAATAGTTTATGGCAGCCTCATTTGAAAGTTTTCAAGAGTCACTGGCATTTAAAATTCCTTACTCACAAAGTATTCTTTTGTCATGATGTGAAGGCAACACATTAGATGGCCAAATCTGACCAGCAAATGTGTGCTGTCTAATTTTACCATGTTAAAATAAAAATAAATGTATCTTTAAGTAATGTGAGATTTTGCAGGACAATGCCAACTGCTGAGTCATGAAGATTCACAAGGTGAATGAACACAGGGCTGCATCCTACCTGGATCCCACCATTAGACATTCATCTTTCCCAACTCAAGAACCCCCACTGCCTCCTACACTCCATCTTTCTTACGCGTTTGTATCACTGTTTTATTTTGTTGCCATTTGCTTTAGAAAATCCTACACAAAACTTAATTTCTAGATAAAATATGTGTGTTCTGGTAAAGGATTACTCATGAATCCTTAAAATTAGTGAGAAGGAACAAATCAATTTATACCCAAGGCATACTTTGATGAAGGAGGAAATGGAATGGATCTAAGGAACTGAGATCCTCAATGAGAGGGAAGAGGATGTCTTCCATGGGGACAACAGTCCCACGTCACAAACTGTAGCAGTGACTAGAAGGAGATTAGCAGTTGAATGGGGGTCAGTTGAGCTTTAAGATCGCTTCCAATTAAAAATAATGATAACAATGTGCAATGCTTTGGCTTTGTCATTTGTCATTCCATAATAATCAAAATTGGATTTTTTCAGGTATGACTGGCTGAGTAGGCACCCTCTGTCATTCAATGTGCATCACTCCCAGAGATGTACACTTTGGGAAAAGAGCACCTCACAGTGCATAATCCTTATTAAGTCAAGTGTTTATAAAAGTCCTACTCCCTGGCTAGAAACTAAACTTTAAATTTTCAGCATTCAATAATTCTAACATATCAGCTATAATTTTTTTAAAAAACAACAACATGTTTTCCTTCTTTTTGTATTGCAGAAGTTGATGCAGGTAAAGTATAAAGAAACATGTTTTTTAAAAACTGCTTTTTGGGGAAGAAAATGTCCCTTCAATTATAAAGTCATATCTTTAAAAAACAGGAAAATGATTGATAGACAGATACATACATAGATAGACTTATAAATAAATACTTTCACATAGTTATAGTTTTGTAGTACTACATATGTTTTATTAAAAATTGAAACTTTTTTTCAAATCGAAGCATAATTTATCTTCCATTAACAAAAACGAAGATCTTAAATTTGACACATGATTACAATTAAAATGCTGAAAGGAGTTATGAGGCATTTAAATCATTCTTGAATTAGAATGTTTGCAGCATATATCTCAGAGCTGACCTGAACACATTACCTTTGTTGCAGCATCAAAGCAGATAAATCCTGTGCTGAAATCGATTGTGAGTCCCATTAGATGACTTTCTAGCACACATGCATAGGTCTTGCACTAGGTAGAACAGAAAGTATTGTTACTTTTCATGTTATTGATGCAATATCAATATTAAGAACTATGTTACAGCTTCTGCAATAAGTACTTCATACAATATCTAATTTAATATTAACAATAATTGTATAAAGAAGGGAGTATTATCAACATTTTAATGTTAATGAAACAGAAGCTGAGAGTGTTGGGTTTTATTTAACTTGCCAAGGTGTATGCCCGGCCGAGTTTCCAATCCTGCTCCCTCTAGTTTTGTCTGTACATTGTGCTACACTGTCTGTCTTTGCTGTGTTGACAATAAAGGTGGTATATAATATAAAAAGTTTTAGGTGTAGGCAAGTTTATGTTAAGTTGTTATTTACTGTAGCCAACCATTTTCATTAAACTAAAAGAGAACTATTGTTAAATAGCACTGTCTTGAATTCTCAGGATATCAATTTCATGGATATTATTAAACCACATTCTCATGCACACAAATACAGATTCAGTAACCAAGCCAAAAGAATAGATCTTGATCTTAACAGTCTTACTCTGTTCTTCGATATTGCACGAGATATTCCTACAGATATTTACCACTTTCCAATTTATTTGTTTATAACTACAGATAATTCTTTAAAAATCAACAAGTAATTACTTTTCACAATGAGATCAGATAATATTATAATTTTTCTTGTTTTGGTTTTTTTTTTTTTGAAACAGAGTCTTGCTCTGTTGCTCAGGCTAGAGCATAGTGGTGCGGTGTCGGCTCACTGCAACCTCTGTCTATTGGGTTCAATAAATTCTCTTCCCTCGGCCTCCTGAGTAACTGGCATTACAGTCGCCCGCCACCGTGCCTGGCTAATTTTTGTATTTTTAGTAGAGACGGGGTTTCACCATCTTGGCTGGGCTGGTTTCGAACGCCTGACCTCGTGATCCACCCGCCTCGGCCTCCCAAAGTGCTGGGATTACAGGCGTGAGCCACTGTGCCCAGCCTAATTTTTCATAGTAAATACGGATACTGAAATATAAAGAAAACAGGATATAAATCAAATATGAAATAAAAACTTAAGGTTTATATACGACATGATGTATTGTTACATCTATAAGCCAGTTTTATTTGCATTTAATTTTAAATCATAGTGGGATATTCCAATCATGAAAAATATTTGTGATCCATGTACAAGATGAGAGAGAAATAGAAAGAGACAAAGAGAGAGAAGAAAAAAAGGAAGAGAAGTTTATCTGAAGCAAATTTTTAACACCTATCCTTGCATTGTATTTGTTTTTATAATACTGTGTATAAAACTACATTAATTGAATCCCATTCTGAATGTAATCAGGACTAAATACATCGGGTTGCCTTCACCAAAAATTACATTCATGTGTTTAAGCTTTATTAGCATAGAAAAATTATAATAATGCAAAATTATTCTTTTGGAGTTACATTTTTTAAAAAAAAGCAGACTAAAGAACATACTTAATGGGCCTCAAAAGTCCATTTTCAGGAGTAATTATATTTGTTTAATACATAAGCATTGTGCATGCTTACATCCACCTATTAGCACTTCATTAAAACTATTATCAACATTAAGGAATGTTTAAGGCCATAAAATTTTCTCCTAATTTAGACATAATGGTTTGCTAATTTCAAGCACTGTCATTTAAACAAGAAAATGTCAGGTGAAAATAAATTCGGTGCAGTGTATTAAAATTTTTTTATTAAGTTCAGCATTACAAATTAAATTAGATTTTCTCAATAATCATGAAATTGAAACAAATAGATGTGCTATAAATTGAGACTCATTGAAGTCTCAATTTATATACAGACTCAAGTTCTATCATTTATAATATTAATAGCATATCATGCATATAGTTAATATGTTTAATATTGAAATATTTAATTTGTTGTTTAATTTGTTTCCTTAAAAACAAATTATACAGAGAAAAATCAATAAATAAATTATCCTTTTTAAGGAAGTTTAAATGAGGAACACTTTGAAAGTCAATTCATTAATTTTTTTCTTTCTGCTTGTTTTACGATAGAACTTATATTCCTTCTTTATTTAATTCCCTACCAACTTTACTGGAAGTGATAAATTAAGAATATAGAAGAAAAACGTGTTAAGGTTCTTCATGTAAATATATTCACATACTTTAAATTTGAAAGTAATACTACAAAGGTGTTCATTGATTTCTTATATGGTAAATAAATAAGAGTTATAAAATCTGTAGAGCAACTAAAAGCTAAAAAGACATTAAATGTTTTACCTTTCACTTCTGATGTTTATCTTACACTGGCATTGTGAATGGGTAAGGAAATAGGCCAATGTATTTCACTGAGTATCAGTTTACAGAATACAAAGCCCAGATTCAGATTTTATCTCTATCTAATTTATAAATATCAGGAGACTTAAAATAAAATACTAAATTGGAACCAAAATGTTAAAATTACCATGTAGTTGTTTCCAAGCGAAGTGGACTATTGTAGAGAAATAATAATTTTAGAAACCTAAAAATATAAATTTCAATAACAAAACTGTCAACTTGCATTCCATTAAATTATATTTTAATGCTTTAAATGGTCTTGGATCTTGACTCAGAATAAAATCATATTTAATATATTTTTGTTTCCATTTTTGATATAATATCTATTTTTTTGAATTGAGGTTCTAATTGTGGAAACTATTTTTTGACTATTTAAGACTTTTTAGATGCATGAAGATAAAAGCAGAGTTATTGAAAAGAGTCAACTGAACAATTAAAAAAACTATAATTGGAGTTTTCTTTCTGTCCTCTTCCCCTGATTGTAATGTCACACTGGTACAACTTGATGTGTTGATTACAGAGGTTTGTAGTCAGAAAATAGAAATCAGTTCAACATGTTCAAAATATATGTATCCAACAATCCTGTTTTACGCAAACATTCCAGTATAGTCAATGCTAGATTATTCAACACATTTGTTTTCAAAATTAAGTGTCCATGTGTGTATTTAGGTCCTTGCTCTATGGATCTATTTGCATGTGGCAAGCGCGTGAAAATCTTTTAATTTGTCCACAGGTCTGTTTGAGGTCAGCCACAGGACCAACTTTGGGAGGCTGTTTTGTTCAATGGTCTTGTGAAGACAGAGGCTGAGGGCTCTATAAAGTTTGATCTAGTGTATAACTTCACACTTAAGAAACTAAGTTCAATAAATATCTGTTGAATACTCATGATGTGCAAAATGCACTGGACTTTGGTTGGCACATGATAAGATAATTCCAAACAACCTATAATTTAGTGCAGGGAATAACAAGCACATGTTACTGCAATACAAAACAGACCGAGTGTGTGCAATCCTTAAAAAAAAAGACAAATAAATAGAAGAATCTTATAGATGCTGCTATAAATTAGTAGAAAACACAGTATAAATTTTATCACTAAACTACACTATTTTAAAATCTATTTCCTATATTGTATTTCTAATCAGATATATTACTTTTATGATTTTTATTGTTGTATGTGTTAATGACTTCATGTAAAAATGTAATTGTTTTTCATGAGTAGTATGAATACAATTGATTAGTTTGTGTTTTCTTATCTGTAAAAAAAACCCAGAAAAGTACATTACATTGTGTTCAAAAGTGAGAAGAAGAGTTGTTTGAACAGGATAGTTGTAGAAGGAGTATTGGCAAGCATTAGGCAGGGTGGACTGGAAATCAGGGACGTGTTCCTGGATGATATGACCTTTGATAAAAAGTCTCAAAAACTCTGTGTGGCTTTGAAGGATGGAGGCAAAGGGAAAGAGCATTGTGAGTAAATGACACCAACAGGCTGGAAATTAGGAGGTCATATTTGGAGAACAGGAAGTGACCTTGTCAACAATTCATTAAATCAGAGTATTTTCTATATTAGATTTAAGTCAGAGCAATGTCTAATTAAAATTAGAAATATGTTTTTAATTAGTAGTAGGAAATAGCCTGGAAAGATCAAGTCGTGGAAAAATTAAAATTTTATTCAGAGCTGTATTACTAGTCACTAAACAAAAATGGCTAATTATAGAATGTATTTGAGGTCAAGATTCCCAGAACTGTATTTTTACACTACTTTGGAATGATATTAGAACTCTAGGGAAGTGGTCATGCATCTGAGGGAGCCACACATCCTGCAGTCCCACGGACTCTCACCTGTATCCGTTCTACTTCTAGAAAGGTTGCTGTCTGGAAGGCTCTTTCCCACTGGGCGAGGTCACTTTCCAGCTCCACTGAGAAGTACAGGTCCTCCCCAGACTCAGACTGCACGGTGAAGCAGTGTTTCCGTCGGTCCAGCAGGTCACTGTCCTGGTGAAAACCTGGAGTTACACAGACTGGCATACATCACTTCACATTGCTAACCTGGCCATTCCTGACTGGACCAAGGTGCAGAAGCCACAGGTAAAAAGACAACACTCTGCGAATTCACCAAGTCTTCATTAGACATTATACCAGAACTCCGGGCTTCAAAGCCCCAACACATGACTTCTCTGTCTTTACACTGAAGCATGTCCATAAAATAGAAGTTAGGGTTTCTGGCTTCATCTCTTACTAACAATATAACCACCAAAGCATTTAACATACAAGACTTGGTTTATTACTCTACAAAGGGGTGACACACTATCTCTTCCCTTCCTTACATAACTGTTATGATGTTGAAATTAAATAATGCTTGTGAACATGTTTGTAAATTTTAAGGAACTTTATAAGCAAACCAAAACATTCTTCTCCATGAGAAATGAAAAAGAAAATGAGTCTAATTTGTCTACAGCAATAATATTGCTTAAAAAAAACGCATTATTTACCCTACTTGTGTAACTGTATTTCATTGTATCAAAAAAACGACTTTGATGCTGGCAATTTCTTGGTCTTACCAGAAGTTTTCAACTGAAGTGTTCACAAATTTACATGTATTCCAATTTAAGAGATATTAACATGAGAAAAAAAAGTGAAGCAAATAATTTATGAAACAGAGTAACCCAATGCAACATGTCAGATATAGCATTTTAAATACAGTCATGTGCCGCATAAGGATGTTTGGGTTAATGATGAACTGCATATGCGACGGTGATCCTATAAGGTTATAAGGGAGCTGAAAAATTTCTATCCCCTAGCAATGTCATAGCCATTGTAATGTCATAGAGCAATGCATTACTCTTGTGTTTGTGGTCATGCTGGTGTAAACAAACCTGCTGTGCTGACAGCTGTTTAAGTCTAGCACATATGATTATGATGTATGCTACATAATAATAATGATGATAAGAAAGATTATGTTACTGGTTTATGTATTTACTGTATTATAGTAATACAGTAAATATTACTGTATTTACTGTACTCCTATTTTTTAGTGTACTCCTTCTATTTATTAAAAATATAGTTAACTATAAAACAGGCTCAAGCAGTTCCTTCAGAAGGTATCCAGAAGACAGCATCATTATCATAAGAAATGACAGCTCCATGCGTGTTATTGCCCCTGAAGACCTTCCAGTGGGACAAGATGTGATGGTGGAACTCATCCTGACTATATGCAGGCCAAGGCTAATGTGTGTGTTTCTGTCTTACTTTTTATAAAAATTTTAAAAAGCCAAAAATAAAAAAGTAATTTGTAAATTTAAAAGTAGAAAAAAATGTAGAGAATAAGGATATAGAATAATTTTGTACAGCTACATAATGTGTTTGTGTTTTAAGATAAGCACTTTTACAAAAAACGCCAAAGTTGAAAAAATTAACTTTGTAAAGTAAAAAATGTTACAGTAAGCTAAGGTTAGTTTATTATTGCAGAAAAAAATACTTTTTATAAATGTTGTGTAGTCTAAGTGCTCAGTATTTATAAAGTCTATAGTGCTGTATAGTAACATCCTAGGCCTTCACATTTACTCATCACTCATTCATTGACTCACCCAGAGCAACTACCATCCTGCAAACTCCATTCATGGTAAACGCCCTGTACCTGTGTATCATTTTTTTTTTAAATCTTTTAGATTGTACTTTTACTTTACTTTTTCTATGTGTAGATGTGTTTAAACAACTACTTACCATTATGTTACTTTTGCCTACAGTATTCAGTACAGTCATATGCTATACATGTGTGTAACCTAGGAGAAATAGGCTGTACTGTATAACCTCGCTGTGCAGTACGTTATGCTGTCTCAGGTTGTGCAAGCAAATTCTGTGGTGTTCATACAACAGTAGAACCATCTAACTGAGAGGCATTTCCTGAAATATATCTCAGTTGTTAAATGACTGTATATATGCTGTATCTATGCAGTGTACTGAAAATTGTCAAAGGGTTAATCACTGGTATCTGTAATCATTTCTCATAAGGAGGGGTGTAAGTGTATCATTATTAAACACCCAAAATGTTAGATGGAATTCTCTGCTCTGGCAAATGTTTAAAAAATAATAACTATTTTCATTGTTTCCTGCTTGCATTCTTATAATTGCTGGAAGAGAGCTAATGGAAGGCATTTACTTCCAGGGTTGTAGAATTTAGCTCTGACCCTTGCTGCCAGTAGATGCTCAGAAAGCTAAAAGGACGATAAACGCTGTGCTTGTTGATTTTCCTACTCTGTCTGAAGGGAGAAAAAAATGAAAACATAATATGTTTGAGAGTACAATCCAATGATAAATTGTAAATACTTTTTAGCAGTTTTGGGTTTATAATATCTATGGAGGGAACAATGAGAGATAATAACCACGCAAGTAAATATATTAGTACAAATTATTGTAAATGCCATTATAAAAAAAAATAAGAGGCTGGGCGCAGTGGCTCATGTCAGTAATCCCAGCAATTTGGGAGGCCGAGGTGGGCAGATCACTTGAGGTTGGGAGTTCCAGACCAGACTGTCCCACACGGTGAAACCCCATTTCTACTAAAAATACAAAAATTAGCCGGACATGGTGGTGCATCCCTGTAATTCCAGCTACGTGGGAGTCTGAGGCAGGAGAATCACTTGAACCTGGGATGAGGAGGTTGCAGTGAGCCAAGACTGTGCCACTGCACTCCAGCATGGGCAACCAGAGGGAAACTCCATCTCAAAAAGAGGAAGAAGAAGAGGAAGAAGAAGAGGGAGAAGGAGGAGGAGGAGGAGAAGGAGAAGAAGAAGAAGAAGAAAAGAAGAAGGAGAAGAAGAAGAAGAAGAAGAAGAGGAAGATGAAGTGGAAGAGGAAGGTGAAGAAGAAGAAGAAGGAAGAAGAAAAAGAAGAGGAAGAAAAAGAGGAGGAAGAAGAGGAAGAGGAAGAGGAACGCAAAGAAGAAGAAGAAGAAGAAGGAGAAGAAGAAAAAGGTATTATATCACAATAGATTGAAAAGCTAGAGAAATGTTCTCTAGGAAGTAAATTTTAAACAGTGGCTGAAAACGAGTAGAATATCAAAGATAAAGTATAGAAAAAGGGTGTTCTTTCCAGACAGTGGATGGGACTGGCTGGGGCCAAGTCAGGCATTTCAGAAATTCAAAGAAAAGGAGGCAGAAACATTGAGAGCTGAAGCTAGGGAAGGACATGGGATGATTGATCTGGTTATAAAGTTTGGACTTGAACACAGTATAATGACAAGCTACTATAGCAAAAATTTTAGTATGCCCTCTCTTTATACTGCAGATATTTCAACATCTACCTTAGCTTTTTAAATTGATAAATTGGCAAAAAAAAACTATAACTAAACATTGCAGTTTCCAGAAACCTTGCCAATTTTATGGTTTATTAAATTGCCCTTCATTTTCCTTATAATAAAAAATATTATCTAATGTCATTATTAGTCAGAAAATTTTGTTATTTTTTCCTTTTCATAAATCACATGTAGCAATAGGATCTTAAAATGGACTTCATGTAAGATTTTCTATTTTCTTAGCAAAACTTTACTCCTTTGCTCTTTTAAAACTCAATTTAAGATCTTCTGTTATATTACCCAAGTCGTGACTCTCTCTCAGACAAAGCATCCTCTAATCAACTCTGCAAATATAGTTTCAGCATCTCTGAAAACTTCTTGCCATTTCCTGTTGTTATTTATAATATACTTCTCATGAACTGACTCACACTGCAAATGGCATCTGAGCACCCAGGTCTCATTTTAGTGAGGGAGAGAAATATGTTAAAATAACGAGCATATGACAGTGCTATAGAGGTAACATGCTAAGGAAGCAGAATAAGGAACGATAAATCATCTTGAGGGAAAGTGGAGGGGGAAAGTTGTATTGTAGGGAGAGACTGTAGTACCATCAAGGACTTAAAGACAAATGCAAGAGCAACCTGGTGCAAGCCTGAAAAAGACCAGGTGATCCTGCTAAGAAATTCATAGAATGCACCTGCCAGGAAAAGATATTGGAGAGTTAAGTGAGAAGGGGGCAGCATAGACTCTAAGCTTTAGATGGCTAAGAGTGGATGGGTGGGAGGAGGAGAAACTTTGGAAAAAGCAGGGGTTCCTTTATCAGAAATTTAGTGAAAAGTGACTATAGCTCAATCATTTTAAAGATCTACTTTCAACGTAATCATCTAAAATCATTGACACTAGATTTCTTTTACTAGAGTTTCTACCTTTGCTGCCTATAACATTTCAAAAGATTGTGTTCCTTTATGGTTGCAGTCATTATCAAGTTATATGCAAGTAATAATATATATATAACTAACTGAAAAACTAAATAAGATACTCTTAGAGACTGGCATTGACTAGAAGCATTAGTATAATAAGGAGTATTTACACGATTATCCACATAGGTTTAAATAAGAATGTATATATTCCCCTTTCTCACCCTCATTCTCTCTCTAACATACATGCAGGAGCTGTCATAAGGTGATAAGAACAAAAGTTCTAGCTTCAGAATTCTGTCTTGATTTGAATCTCCTCTCTTTTATTTATTAGTAGGTAATCCTTGGCAAGTTGATTACCATATATATAGCTTCCTTCACTCATCACTAAAGTGGAAATAATTAATTGATCTGATGATTAAATAAGATACTATATTTAATTCTTTGCTTAGTCTCTAATACTTGGAAGTACTTAATCAATGTTGGAAATTTTTGTTGTCAGTATTGATTCAATAAAATAAATACAGATAAATATTCGTATCATTTCCTAACTTGCCTTCTATGGCTTGCTCTCTGCATGCATTTCTCTTTTGTCATAGTTTGACTTATGCCCCAGTAGAAAGAATAGCCTCCAGAATACTTTTTTGCCAACTGGAAAGTATCATTTAATAATGGTAATGATAATAATAATAGCTAAACATATCAAGAACTCATCAGTTGCATTTTTCTCAATTCTCTCACTTCTCCAGAAGTATCTTCTATTTTGTTAGATTTGTTCCAAGTTCTCTCAGATTTATAAAGCAATATTACAAAGAAACAACAGGTTTTTTTTTCAAGATGGCTGACTAGATGCTTTTCCAGGGTACTTCATCCACTTAGAAGAATGACAATGGTGTGTAGACAATCACACTTTGCACATATGAAAGCAAAATCAAATATTGGGACCCCAAACTCACTATACCAAAGGGCTAAGTTTAGGTAGTTAGTCATGAAAAAACTGCCTTCCTTTCATTCCCAAAAAGCTGTAATTTCATGTTTACTTTACTTTACGTAAAATGTACCTTTTCTGCTCATTAGTAAGATCCTCACAAGAACGTGACCACTTATCTCATTGCCTACCCAGACTTTTTTCTTTCTTCCTCTTCCTGCTTGCTTTTTCCCTGTTAAATATTGAAGTTCCCAGAACCCTTTTTTAAAAAAAGCACAGGGTACAGATCTCCTTGTGATTTGTGTTTCTTTTTCCCAGGCATGTTCTCAACCTTGGCAAAATAAATCTCTAATTGATTAAGATCCACCTCAGTCACTTTTTTGTTTACAAACATATTATCCAAGAGAGAACACAGGAGTTCAACAGTAACACATGAAGAAACTCCAGAATCTGACCAGAAAAAGAAGAACAGTCAGCCTGTGTGGCTGTGGGACTGGCTGAAAATGAGAAGAGAGTAAATTCCCAATATGGGAGAGGGTGAGTGAGTATGTTTCTGTGGTCCAATTTCCCACTATAGAATCATATAATTCAGGCCACGGTAGAGCACCATGACTTTTCTAAGCCCTAGATCTACCTTGGGGGGTGGCTGGGAGACTGTAAGAAGTACCTGCTCTGGGAAGTGTCCCATGCACTTCCCGAGACCTGGGAACATACAACAGAACACCATTCTTGATCCTAGCTCTTTGCAAGCTGTGCACAGTCCTGAAAACTAGCAGCAGTGGCAGCCTTTGTCATTAAAGAGGCTCTAGCTGTATCCTGGGGATCTGGTGCTCAAGCAGGGAAGAGGTTCCCACAGCCAGAACCGAGAATCAAGTATGGCATGGGCTCCAGCCATTGGCATGCTGGAACCAGGCTCACCCCATCTTCCACTTCACCCCCTTCCCCCGCCAGTACAGGAGGGGATTTGTTTGGGAGGCATAGTGTTGGGCTGTGCAGTGACTCCTAAGGCCTGGGGCAGCTTGTGTTGACAACTAGAAGTAAACTGCACTAACTAAGTGAATAGCCAAACCTACTGACAAAGTTGAGAAGGTGGTGAGCCCCACCAAAAATGGGGGCATGAGAGAGAATCACATCTCACTCCTCTTGGCCAAAGTAGCAGTACTGAGTCCACACCCTTATGCTTATATGCTCACAAACTAGAAAACCTAGAGGAAATGGACAAATTCCTGAAAACTTACTACTTCCTAAGATTGAATCAGGAAGAAATAAAAACCATGAATAGAGAAATAACAACATTGGATTTAAAATCCAATAAAAAAATCTCCCAACTAAGAAAAGTCTCCCAACAAAGAAAATCCCAGGAACAGATGGATCCACAACCAAATTCTAGCAAATGTACAAGGAAGAACTGGTGCCAATACTCCTGAAACTTTTCAAAAAATTGAAAAGGAATTTCTCCCTAACTTATTATACAAAGCCTGTATCACCCTGACACCAAAGTCAGCCAGAAACACAATAACAAAAAATAAAACTACAGACCTATATCCCTAATTAACACAGATATAAAAATTATCAATAAATTCTCAACAAACTAAATCCAACACATCAAAAAGATATTACATCATGACCAACTTGATTTTACACCAGAGATGCAAGAATGATTCAACATATGCAAACAAATAAATGTCATACATTACCTAAACAGAATTAAGGCCAAAAATCATATGATCATCTCAACAGACACAGAAAAAGAATTTTTTAAAATTCAACATTGCTTCATAAGAGCACAAGCTCAAAACCCTCAACAAATGAGGCATAGAAGGAACATACCTCAAAATAATAAAGGTCATATATGACAAACCCACAGTCAACATCATACTGAAAATCGAAAAGTTGAAAGTATTCCCCATAAGAACTGGACTATGAGAAGTATGTCCACTCTTACCACTCCTATTTAACATAGTAATAAAGTACTAGCCAGAACAATTAGGCAAGAGAAATAAACCAAAGTCATCCACATTGGAAAACCGAAAGTCAATTATCCTTGTTTGCTGATGATATAATCATGTATCTCAAAAAATCTAAAGACTACACCAAAAAACTTTTATATTCAATGAATAAATTCAATAACATTTCACAATACAAAATTAACATACAAAAATCAGTAGCTTTTCTACACAGCAACAATAATGCAGTTGAAAGGAGGGCAATCTTATTTATAATAACTTCCAAAAAAACCCAGAAATATATTTAAGCAAGGAGGAAAAAGAGATCTACCAGAAAAACTGCAAAACACTGATAAAAGAAATTATAGTTGACATAAACAAATGACAAAACAGCCCATACTTATGGATCAATAGAATTAATATTGTTAAAATGGCCATATTTCCCAAAACAATTTACAATTTCAATGCAATGTCTATCAAAGTACCAAAGTCATATTTCACAGATTAGAAAATAAATTCTAAAATTGATATGGAACCCCAAAAGACCCCAAATTAGCCAAAGCAATCATAAACAAAAATAACAAAGCTGGAGGCATCACATTACCTGAATTCAAATAATACTAGATGTCTATAGTAAGCAAAATAGCATGGTACTGGCATAAAAACAGACAAATAGATCAATGGAACAGAAGAGAGATCCCAGAAATAAAGCTATATACCTACAGCCAAGTGAACTTTGTCAAAGTCAACAAGAATATACACTGGGTAAAGGACATCTTATTTCATAAATGGTGCCAGGAAAATTGGATGGCCATATGCAGAAAATGAAACCAGACTCCTATCAATCACCATATAAAAAATTAACTCAAGATGAATTAAAGACCATAAGACTCGAAACTATTAATATTCTAGAAGAAAACCTAGGGATGTCTTCTGGACATTGGCCTAGGCAAAGATTTTATGACAAAGTCCTCAAAGCAAACATAGAACTTAATTAAATTAAAAACTTCTGCAAAGCAAAAGAAATAACTGACAAAGTAAATATACAACCTAAGAATGAGAAAAAAATATTTTCAAGCCATGCAACTAAGAGAGGGCTAATACCCAGAATCTATGAGGAACTCAGACAACTCCTCAAGAAGAAAACAAATAACCCCATTAAAAAGTGGGCAAAGGACATGAACAGACATTTTGTCAAAAGAAAACATACAAGTGACCATCAGACATTTGAAAAAATGCTCAACATCACCAATCATAAGATAAATTCAAATTTAAGCCACAGTGAGATACCATCTTATCCCAGTCAGAATGGCTATTACTAAAATGTCATAAAATAACAGATTTGGTGAAGATATAGAGAAAAGGAAATGCTTATACACTGTTGGTGAAAATGCAAATTGGTACTAACTTTATGGAAAACAACATGGAGATTCCTCAAAGAAATAAAAATAGAACTACTATTCAATCTAGCAATTCCACTACTGGGTATATACCCAAAGGAAAAGAAACCATTTTATCAAAACATGACCTGAACTCATATGTTTATCACAGCACTATTCAAAATAGCAAACATATGGAATCAACCTATGTGATGAATAACAAAAATTATATATATACATATATGTATATATAATTCAATACTACTCATCCATTAAAAAGAATACAATTATGTCTTTTGCAGCAATATTGATGGAACTGGAGGCCGTTATCCTAAATGAAATAACTCAGAAATAGAAAGTCAAATACTGTAGATCCTTACTTATAATTGGGAACTAAACAATGGGTAAGCCTCGACATATAGAATGGAATAATAGACATTGAAGACTTCAAAGGGTAAGAGGGTGGAATATGGGTAAAGATTAAAAATTTACCTATTTGGGTAATAGGTGCACTAGAAGCTCACACTTCACCACTACACAATATATGCATGTAAGAAATATACACTGGTACTTCCTAAGTATAAATAAATAAGAAATAAAAACAGACAAAAATTAAAAGTCACTCATAATTCCTTCATTTAGGAATAATTATTAATATTTTGGCTTATCTACTCAGTAAATAAACTATACTTGACTGTCAGAAACAGTCCATTGCTAAGCATTTTGTGTATCTATTACAAATGGTATTGTTCGATTTTTTTAAAACATTGGTTGTTAATGTAAAGAAACACTACTAATTTTTGTGTTGATATTGTATCCTGTAACTTTCCTAAATTTGTTTCTATTTTTAACGGTTTTGTGTGTGTGTGTGTGTGTGTGAGTTGGGGGATCTTGGGTTTTTTAAACATATAAGATCGTATCACCTGCAAACTGGGACAATTTAGTATTTTCTTTTTCAGTCTGTATGCCATTTATTCCTTCCTCTTGCCTAATTTCTCTGGCTTGGACCTTCAACACTATAATGAATAGGAGTGGTGATAGTGGGCATTCTTGTTTTGTTTCAGGTCTTACAGGAAATGCTTTTAACTTTTCCTTGTTGAGAGTAATGTTGACTTTTGGCTTGTCATATATGGCCTTTATTGTGTTGAAGTACATTTCTTTTATAACTAATCTGTTGGGAGTTTTTTTTTAATTATAAAAGAATGTTGAATTTTGTCAAATGCTTTGTGTTTTATAAAATAATTATATGATATTTGTCCTTCATTTCATTAATGTGGCGTATCCCACTTATTAATTTGCAAATGTTGAACCATCTTTGCATTCCAGGGATAAATCCCACTTGATCCTGGTAAATGATTATTTTAATGTGTTGTTGAATTTGGTTGGCTAGTATTATGTTGAGGATTTTCACAGTTATGTTTATAAAGTGTGTTGGCCTATAATTTTCTTTTCTTATGATGTCTTTGCCTTTGGTATCAGGGTAATGTTATCCTCACAAAAAGAGTTTGGAAGTGTTCCCTCAAGAATTATTTGGAGTAATTGGTAGAAAATTGGCATCAGTTCTTATTAAAATGTTTGATAGAATTCAACAGTGAGGCCATCAGGCCTTGGGATTTTCTCTGATGGGAGACTTCTTATTACTAATTCAGTCTCCTCACCCATTATTGTTCTCTTCACATTTTTATTTATTCAGCATTTACTCTTAGTAGGTTGTATGTGTCCCAGAATGTATTCATTTCTTCTAGGTTATCCAATCTTTTGGCATATACTTTTTCATAAATTTGATTATGATCCTTTGTATTTCTGTGGTATCAGATGTAATATTTCATTTTTAATTCCTGGTTTTATTTATTTGAGTCTCTTATCTTTTTTCTTAGTTTAGCTAAAGGTTGTGAATATGATACATTTTTTCAAAAAAAAAACTCTTCATTTCCTTGGTCTTTCTTTTCTAGTCTCTAATTTGTTTATTTATGTTCTTTATTATTTTCTTCCTTCTAATAATTTTGGACTGTTTCCTCTTGCTTTTCTAATTTCTTGAGGTGTAACATTAGGCTGCTTATATGAAATCTTTCTCCTTTTCTAATGTAGGTGGTTGTTGATATAAACTTCCCTATAAGATTTGCTTTTCTGTATCCCATAGGTTTTGGTATGTTATGTTTTCATTTTCATTTGTCTTAAGAAATTTTTAAATGTATCTTTCAATTTTATCATTGACCCATTGGTTGTTCAGGAGCATGTTGTTTAATATTCATATATTTGTGAATTTATAAAACCCTTACTGTTATTGATTTCTAGTTTCATATTATTGAGGTTGAAAAAGTACTTGATGTGATTTTAATCTTCATAAATTTGCTGAGACTTGTCTTGTGGCTTAAATGATTTATCCTGGAGAATGTCCCATATGTGCTTGAGCAGAATGTGTATTCTGTTGCTGTTAAGTGGAAGGTTCTACAAATGTTATGAGGTCCATTTGGTCTAACACATTGTTCAAATCCAATATTTCCTTATTAATTTTCTGTCTGGGTGATCTGTCCAATATTGAAGCCTCTATAATTGTTATATTGCAATTCATTTCTCTTTTCAGGTCCTTTAATATTAGCTTTATATATTTAGGTGTCCTACTGTTGGGTGCATTTATATATTTACAATTGTTACACACTCTCAAAGAACTTATCCCGGGGGAGGAGCCAAGATGGCCGAATAGGAACAGCTCGTCTACAGCTCCCAGCGTGAGTGATGCAGAAGACGGGTGATTTCTGCATTTCCAACTGAGGTACTGGGTTCATCTCACTGGGGAGTGCCAGATAGTAGGTGCAGGACAATGGGTGCCCAGCACTGTGCACAAGCCGAAGCAGGGCGAGGCATCGCCTCACCCGGGAAGTGCAAGGGGTCAGGGAATTCCCTTTCATAGTCAAAGAAAGGGGTGACAGACGGTATCTGGAAAATTGGGTCACTCCCACCCTAATATTGCGCTTTTCCAGTGGGCTTAAAAAATGGCACATCAGGAGATTATATCCTGCACCTGGCTCAAGGGTCCTACACCCATGGAGTCTCACTCATTGCTAACACAGCAGTCCAAGGTCAAACTGCAAGGTGGCAGCAAGGCTTGGGGAGGGGCACCCACCATTGCCGAGTTAGTTTGATTAGGTAAACAAAGCGGCCAGGAAGCTCGAACTGGGTGGAGCCTACCACAGCTCAAGGAGGCCTGCCTGCCTCTGTAGGCTCCACCTCTGGGGGCAGGGCACAGACAAACAAAAAGACAGCAGTAACCTCTGCAGACTTAAATGTCCCTCTCTGACAGCTTTGAAGAGAATAGTGGTTCTCCCAGAACGCAGCTTAAGATCTGAGAACAGGCAGACTGCCTCCTCAAGTGGGTCCCTGACCCCCACATAGCCTAACTGGGAGGCACCCCCCAGTAGGGTCGGATTGACACCTCACATGGCCAGGTACTCCTCCGAGCCAAAACTTCCAGAGGAATGATTAGGCAGCAGCATTTGTGGTTCACCAATGTCCGCTGTTCTGCAGCCACTGCTGCTGAAACCCAGGAAAACAGGGTCTGGGGTGGACCTCCAGCAAACTCCAACAGACCTGCAGCTGAGGGTCCTGTCTGTTAGAAGGAAAACTAACAAACAGAAAGGACATCCACACCAAAAACCCATCTGTACATCACCATCATCAAAGACCAAAGGTAGATAAAACCACAAAGATGGGAAAAAAATAGAGCAGAAAAACTGGAAACCCTAAAAATCAGAGCACCTCTCCTCCTTCAAAGGAACACAGCTCCTCACCAGCAATGGAACAAAGCTGGATGGAGAATGACTTTGACCAGTTGAGAGAAGAAGGCTTCAGATGATCAAACTACTCCGAGCTACAGGAGGAAATTCAAACCAAAGGCAAAGAAGTTAAAAGCTTTGAAAAAAAATTAGACAAATGGATAACTAGAAGAACCAATGCAGAGAAGTCCTTAAAGGACCTGATGGAGCTGAAAACCAAGGCACGAGAGCTACATGACAAATGCAGAAGCCTCAGTAGCTGATGAGATCAACTGGAAGAAAGGGTATCAGTGATGGAAGATGAAATGAATGAAATGAAGCGAGAAGAGAAGTTTAGAGAAAAAAGAATAAAAATAAATGAACAAAGCCTCCAAGAAACATGGGACTATGTGAAAAGACCAAATCTACGTCTGACTGGTGTACCTGAAAGTGACAGGGAGAATGGAACCAAGTTGGAAAACACTCTGCAGGATATGACCCAGGAGAATTTCCTCAATTTAGCAAGGCAGGCCAACATTCAAATTCAGGAAATACAGAGAATGCCACAAAGATACTCCTTGAGAAGAGCAACTCCAAGACACATAATTGTCAGATTCACCAAAGTTGAAATGAAGGAAAAAATGTTAAGGGCAGCCAGAGAGAAAGGTCGGGTTACCCACAAAGGGAAGCCCATCAGACTAACAGCTGATCTCTCTGCAGAAACTCTACAAGCCAGAAGAGAGTGGGGACCAATATTCAACATTCTTAAAGAAAAGAATTTTCAACCCAGAATTGCATATCCAGTCAAACTAAGCTTCATAAGTGAAGGAGAAATAAAATACTTTACAGAGAAGCAAATGCTGAGAGATTTTGTCACCACCAGGCCTGCACTAAAAGAGCTCTTGAAGGAAGCACTAAACATGGAAAGGAACAACCGGTACCAGCCACTGCAAAAACATGCCAAATTGTAAAGACCATCAACGCTAGGAAGAAACCGCATCAACTAACAAAATAACCAGCTAAATCATAATGACAGGATCAAATTCACACATAACAATATTAACTTTAAATGTAAACGGGCTAAATGCTCCAATTAAAAGACACAGACTGGCAAATTGGATAAAGAGTCAAGACCCATCAGTGTGCTGTATTCAGGAAACCCATCTCACGTGCAGAGACACACATAGGCTCAAAATAAAGGGATGGAGGGAGATCTACCAAGCAAATGGAAAACAACAAAAGGCAGGGGTTGCAATCCTAGTCTCTGATAAAACAGACTTTAAACCAACAAAGATCAAAAGAGACAAAGAAGGCCGTTACATAATGGTAAAAGGTTCAATTCAACAAGAAGAGCTAACTATCCTAAATATATATGCACCCAATACAGGAGCAGCCAGATTCATAAAGCAAGTCCTGGGTGACCTACAAAGAGGCTTAGACTCCCACACAATAATAATGGGAGACTTTAACACCCCACTGTCAACATGAGACAGATCAACGAGACAGAAAGTTAACAAGGATACCCAGGAATTGAACTTAGCCCTGCACCAAGCGGACCTAATAGACATCTACAGAACTTGCCACACCAAATCAACAGAATATACATTCTTTTCAGCACCACGCACACCTACTCCAAAACTGACCACATAGTTGGAAGTAAAGCTCTCCTCAGCAAATGGAAAAGACCAGAAATTATAACAAACTGTCTCTCAGACCACAGCGCAATCAAACTAGAACTCAGGATTAAGAAACTCACTCAAAACCACTCAACTACATGGAAACTGAACAACCTGTTCCTGAATGACTACTGGGTAATGAAAGGAAGGGAGAAATAAAGATGTTCTTTGAAAGCAACGAGAACAAAGACACAACATACCAGAATCTCTGGGACACACTCAAACCAGTGTGTAGAGGGAATTTTATAGCACTAAATGCCCACAAGAGAAAGCAGGAAAGATCTAAAATTGACACCCTAACATCACAATTAAAAGAACTACAGAAGCAAGAGCAAACACATTCAAAAGCTAGCAGAAGGCAAGAAGTAACTAAGATCAGAGCAGAACTGAAGGAAATAGAGACACAAAAAAACCTTCAAAAATTAATGAATCCAGGAGCCGGTTTTTTGAAAAGATCAACAAAATCGATAGACTGCTAGGAAGACTAATAAAGAAGAAAAGAGAGAAGAATCAAATAGACGCAATAACAAATGATAAAGGGGATATCACCAACGATCCCACAGAAATACAAACTACCATCAGAGAATACTATAAACACCTCTACGCAAATAAACCAGAAAATCTAGAAGAAATGGATAAATTCCTCGACACATACATCCTCCCAAGACTAAACCAGGAAGAAGTTGAATCTCTGAATAGACCAATAACAGGCTCTGAAATTGACGCAATAATCAATAGCTTACCAACCAAAAAATGTCCAGGACCAGATGGATTCACAGCCGAATTCTACCAGAGGTACAAAGAGGAGCTGGTACCATTCCTTCTGAAGCTATCCCAATCAATAGAAAAAGAGGGAATCCTCCCTAACTCATTTTATGAGGCCAGCATCATCCTGATACCAAAGCTGGGCAGAGACACAACCAAAAAAGAGAATTTTAGACCAATATCCTTGAGGAACATCAATGCAAAAATCCTCAATAAAATACTGGCAAAACAAATCCAGCAGCACATCAAAAAGCTTATCCACCATGATCAAGTGGGCTTCATCCCTGGGATGCAAGGCTGGTTCAGTATATGCAAATCAATAAATGTAATCCAGCATAGAAACAGAACCAAAGACAAAAAACACATGATTATCTCAATAGATGCAGAAAAGGCCTCTGACAAAATTCAACAACCCTTCATGCTAAAAACTCTCAATAAATTAGGTATTGATGGGACGTATCTCAAAAAAATAAGAGCTATCTATGACAAACCCACAGCCAATATACTGAATGGGCAAAAACTTCAAGCATTCCCTTTGAAAACGGGCACAAGATAGGGATGCCCTCTCTCACCACTCCTATTCAACATAGTGTTGGAAGTTCTGGCCAGGGCAATCAGGCAGGAGAAGAAAATAAAGGGTATTCAATTAGAAAAAGAGGAAGTCAAATTGTCTCTGTTTGCAGATGACAGGATTGTATATCTAGAAAACCATATCGTCTCAGCCCAAAATCTCCTGAAGCTGATAAGCAACTTCAGCAAAGTCTCAGGATACAAAATCAATGTACAAAAATCACAGGCATTCTTATACACCAATAACAGACAAACAGAGAGCCAAATCCTGAGGGAACTCCCATTCACAATTGCTTCAAAGAGAATAAAATACCTAGGAATCCAACTTACAAGGGATGTGAAGGACCTCGTCAAGGAGAACTACAAACCACTGCTCAAGGAAGTAAAAGAGGATACAAACAAAAGGAAGAACATTCCATGCTCATGGGTAGGAAGAATCAATATCATGAAAATGGCCATACTGCCCAAGGTAATTTATAGATTCAATGCCATCCCCATCAAGCTACCAATGACTTTCTTCAAAGAATTGGAAAAAACTACTTTAAAGTTCATATGGAACCAAAAAAGAGCCCGCATTGCCAAGTCAATCCTAAGCCAAAAGAACAAAGCTGGAGGCATCACGCTACCTCACTTCAAACCATACTACAAGGCTACAGTAACCAAAACAGCATGGTACTGGTACCAAAACAGAGATATAGACCAATGGAACAGAACAGAGCCCTCAGACATAATGCTGCATATCTACAACTATCTGATCTTTGACAAACCTGAGAAAAACAAGCAATGGGGAAAGGATTCCCTATTTAATAAATGGTGCTGGGAAAACTGGCTAGCCATATGTGGAAAGCTGAAACTGGATCCATTACTTACACCTTATATAAAAATTAATTCAAGATGGATTAAAGACTTAAATGTTAGACCTAAAACCATAAAAACCCTAGAAGAAAACCTAGGCAATACCATTCAGGACATAGGCATGGGTGAGGAATTCATGTCTAAAATACCAAAAGCAATGGCAACAAAAACCAAAATTGACAAATGGGATCTAATTAAACTAAAGAGCTTCTGCACAGCAAAAGAAACTACCATCAGAGTGAACAGGCAACCTACAGAATGGGAGAAAATTTTTGCAATCTACTCATCTGACAAAGGGCTAATATACAGAATCTTCAATGAACTCAAACAAATTTACAAGAAAAAAACAAACAACCCCATCAAAAAGTGGGCAAAGGATATGAACAGACACTTCTCAAAAGAAGACATTTATGCAGCCAAAAAACGCATGAAAAAATGCTCATCATCACTGGCCATCAGAGAAATGCAAATCAAAACCACAGTGAGATACCATCTCACACCAGTGAGAATGGTGATCATTAAAAAGTCAGGAAACAACAGGTGCTGGAGAGGATGTGGAGAAATAGGAACACTTTTACACCCTTGGTGGGACTGTAAAATATCAGCAAAATATCACAAGGACAAAAAACCAAACACCGCATGTTCTCACTCATGGGTGGGAATTGAACAATGAGAACACATGGACACAGGAAGAGGAACATCACACACCGCGGACTGTTGTGGGGTGGAGGGAGGGGGGAGGGATAGCATTAGCAGATATACCTAATGCTTAATGACGAGTTAATGGGTGCAGCACACCAACATGGCACATGTATACATATGTAACAAACGTGCACGTTGTGCACATGAACCCTAAAACTTAAAGTATAATAATAATAAAAAAAGAACTTATCCCTTTATCACTACATAATGTTGTTCCTTGTCTCTTTTCATAGTTTTTGATTCAGCATCTGCTTTGTTTAATACAAGTATTGCTACCTCTGATTCTGTTTAATTTCTATTTGCATGAAATGTCTTTTTCTATTTCTTCCATGTGTGTCCTTAAAAGGGAGGTACATGTATTTTAATCAGCATATAGTCAGGTTTTGTTTTTATCCATTCATTCATTTACTGGAGAATTTAATTCATTTCTACTCAAGATTAGTATTGATAGTTAAGGATTTACTACTGCCACTTAATTGTTTTCTGTGATTTTTTGTTTGTTTATTTCATTTTTTTTTCATTTTTCATCTCTTGCTGTCTTTCTTTGTGGTTTCATGGTTTTCTATAGTCATATGTTTTGAATTGCTCTCGTGTTTATTTTGTGCAGGTCATGCAGATTTTTGCTATTTGGTTACCAGAAAACTTACAATAGTCTATTTCATAGTCTATTTCTATTACTTATAATTGTCTGTTTCAAGCTGACAACTTTGATTGCATAAAACTACTTTATACCTGAAAACATTTTCAACTACTGAAAAAAAGTAACTTGTTTTTACAATTATTAATTTTAAATAAATTTTTAAATAATTGTAAATAAAACATTACATTTGGGATATTTTAAAAATCATTTTTAAAACCAAATGAATATTCATATATGCAAATTAATTCTTTATTTCTGAGTTTTAGTTGCTTTATCTGAGAAAAAGAAAGGAGAATACAAGTTTAAATTTCCTCCTCCTTCTTAGGAAAGAATCCCTAATATAAATTGACATATTCTTCAAATACTGTCTCTAGTTTAATCATTATAGTAATCCACCAAATTTGGCTATAATTTAATTTATCTAATGAGGGAAATAGGTCTCAAACACATTGATAACTTTCCCGCTTTAGAAGCTATTAATACTCGGCTTAAAAATTATAAACATTAGTTTCAGAGACATTCAGCTTAAGTTTGAATGCCAATTTTGACCACTCCTTTTATCTCATTAAGAATTAGTGTAGGCATTTTCAACAGGAGATGATACTGCCTGATAGTACCTGCCTTAAGTTCCTGTGAACATTAAAAGAATTGATTGATGTATATCACTTAGAAAAAGTGACTTGAACACATTAAGTAGTCCATAATATTTCTAATATCTCATAATGTGTCTAATAATTGTAATATTTACCATAATTGAAATAGACTACTGCTACAAAACTAGAGCATATCTAACACTGAATCCCGTACATGTTGTTGTGGTACCCATGCACCCATGAACACACACACACATGTCTCTATAGTACAGTGTGATATTACATGGTAGAATACAATATATATAAGGCAGAGACAAGAAGACTTCATCTTTTAACACAATTAGCTAACAGTATTAACACTGAAATGAAAACATGCTCACCAGAATTGTGTACTACATAGATAAATCTGACTCTTCCTCCATTCTCTAGAGATCACGTGCTGTATGTGTGTGTGTGTGCCCACAAAAGTGTCTGAATTCAGTGACAGCTTAAAATAGCTGCATAAATACAAACACTGATCTCTATAGATATGTATTTATTGTTCCTGTTAATAATAATATTTTCTATTTGAAGAATATCATTTATATTATGAAATGTTTTTATGGAAATTATTTCATTTTCCACTCTGCCTTTGAAAAAATTAAGGTTTGAAAAGACCAAATGACAAACAAGTTCAAATATTGAAAACTCAGAGATTCTGAAATTTACAGATAAAATATGTTTTTTAAAAAACATAACCACCATCCACAGTTTTTTGTATTATCAGAGTTAGAAAACATATTCAAAGATTAGCTATTTTAGGCTTGGAAATCTATGGAGGCACAGGGGCTTATATAAGGTAGATAATGGATAAACTCCTGGACACCATTATTACCCTGGAGGACTGGTAGTTTAAATGGCATAGTTCTTTCTAGCAGCGTCTCTCATGTCACTAGCATTTACCTCATTCAGAAACAAATACATTAACCAATCTCTTGGAGGAAAAGCAAGGTTATTTTCCTACGTTTGTCATAAGCAGAGAATACATTGACCACAACCATGCTCTTGTTCTTCTAACATGCCCCTTTGTTTATAGCATCCTTACTGATTTATTTGTTAAATCTATCTACACGTCATGGCTTAATTTCCTTCACTAACTTAATAAGTCTTAGATTTAGCTTTCCAACGGGCTTGGAGAAGTGAAGCTCTATTTTTTTTTAATTAAAAAAAAGGTGAATTTGAGTAAAGGTAAGTGGCACATATGGAAAAATGCTGTGCAACTTCAAAGGGAAAATACTTTTTTATATGATAATTTCTTAAAATATGGTTAGATCATATGTAGAATGTAATTATCATAAAAACCCTTTTTATCATTGTATTTTATTTGCATTCTTGAATTTTTAATTTAATATACTTAAATCAGTTTTCATTATTTTTTTGATTGACATCAGATAGAATTTTCCCTAAGACATTATTATTGAAACAGAAAGAAACTTTACTACCATAAATTAGCATTCCTAGAACCAGAAAAGCAAACAAACAAGAGACACACAAAACAAAATTAATTTCTTGTAATATTGTTGAATAGATTACTTTCAAAATTGCTTAGTGAGATTAATCCAAACCAGGATTAATAGTTCTAAGATTCATCTTCCAGATTTGAACTCTAATATTCTATCTCTGAGACTAATTGTATCATAATAAAAAACGTTCTCAAATTCATGTTTAGAAAACACACAGGTAGAGAGCATGTGGTTTTCCAGAGAAATAGCTATCCAGTGATATACTGGATATATACTACTTGTTTATGTAAGTGGGGATATCAGAGGGTCACAAACAGTAGGAATTATGGTTGGTCATTTGGCCCTGCCTCCAAAAAATAATTCAAACAAACCCACACTTAAATGTCTACTAAGAATGAAATTACAGTTCTTAATCTTTAATAATTTGTATGTAGAATCTGTTCTTCAATGTTCCAGTCTTCCTTTTTGAAAACTTTATCCTCACATAGCAGCTTATACCAATTTTTTTCCTAATCTTTCTTCAATTGTGATTAAAAACAGGTGGTCACCACTTTTTGAAAAGTAACCTTTTATATCCTTGAGGACAATTATGAAATCACCTTTCAGCTTTCTCTTTATAAAATCAAATGAAGCAAATGATTGGACCTTCCTCACAGGTGCTACGTTTTAGCTATTTAATTATCTTAGTGTCCCTCCATTGCAACTTATTCCACTTTTCCTAAATCCCTCAAGTAGTAAAAGCCATAAAGTAGCAGAATGGACTCATATGGATCTGGCCACCATGGGATATAAAGGGAATACTTGTGTCACTTGAAATTGCTCTCCTATTTATATACCCTAGTATACTGTATTAGTATCTTGCCTAGGGAGATGTAAAAAGTGCAGATCATTGTGGGAAATGGTATCTGGCAGCAAAACCTCTCATAAAATGTGTTCAATTAGTCCTGCACATTTTGTCAGATGAAGGGGAAGTTTTTGGCCAAACTGTTCACTTAGTGCTCATTAATATGGATGATATCATCTTTGGCCTGGCTTCTGAGTCCTCTTCTAAAGAATGACTCAGGACTAAAGAATGTTCATTCCATCCCAGTCCCATTCGATACTGTCTTCCCCTTACCCCCACCCCATACATGCCTATAGTTATTTCTTTCTTTTAAGCAAATACAAATAACTTTCAACGGGGAAATATTTTCAAGCAAAGTTCTCACTACTCACTACTATTTCAGAAAGTGTTTTATTTGGGGGCTACAGAAATATCCATAGTAGGCATTCAACCAAAAAATGGATTGCAAGCCTGCTGTGTGCCAGGCGCTGTTCCAGTGTGGGGACATAGCACTAAGCAAAACAGATGACATCTCTGCCTCCTGGAGCTTTGGTTTGAGTGGGACCAAGACAAACCATAAAGCAAATAAGAAAATGCTTAATCATAATATGTCAGGCAATGATAAAACCGGTTAAATGCAGTAGGGAGTACTAGCCTTTGGGGCATTGCCATTTATAAAGCATAATAGGAAAAATGATCTTCAGGAGGTGACATTTGAAAATAGGCATGAAGTAAAAGAGTAAACTATTTAAGCTATTTGGAGAGGAAGGCAACAAATTCAAAGGACCTCAGGCTTGTGTATGCCTAACAGGACAGTGGAATTGGTCTGAGTTATTGGGTGGGTAGCAAAAGACTAGAGCAGATAGGGGATGCCTGAGGGTGTTGGGGGAAGGATCTTACAGAGGGCCCTGAGAACTTTGTATTTTACTTGGAATCAAACTGGAAACTGATAGGAGGCAAAGGTCAAAGCGGGAACCAGGTGGGAAATGTGAGACTGACACAGTTGAGGGCTGAGGATGACCAGTGTTAGAATATAGTGAACTCCAAGGTTCTCTTCAAGGAATCAGTATGTCAGTATGTTCAGCTCTCTTATTCTTTGATTCTCTATTTTAAAGTTTAACTTCCTGGTCCTCTTTGACCCCTTGCTTCTAGTTTCACAACTTTCCCACCAGCTGTAATCAGTAGTTCACATCTGTTCCCCTGGTCACCTGCTTTGACCTGAGTCACCTCTGGTCACCTGCTCTGACCTGAATCATCCTGAGTCACCTGTTCTGTAACTGCCCTTCCCACCAAACTACCCACCCTGCCACTCCGGCTTGTATCCCTGCTGTCTTTAAAATAGCCAATAAGAATTAGCTTACACTGTGGGGTCCAACCCTAGCCAATAGGGGAATGACACAGCAGTAGGGACTACCTGCATCAGGAATAAGAACCCCTTACCCTCCCTGTCCATGTGTGCCCTCACCATTACTCCATCTGCAAGTCACACCCTTCTATAGAAGTAAAGATTGCCTTGCTGAGAAAATTAAATTTATGTTCAAATGCTATTTCTTCTTTTTGGTACCAAGGAACAAGCATTTGTTTCTAACACCAGTGTCACAACAGTGGTTCCAGATATGTTTTGCTGATGTGTCAGATATGGGTCATGATAAAAGATTTCAGGAGTGACTCCAAGGTCTTGGGCAAGAGCAACTGAAAAGTCAGAACATCTCTTGACTGAGGTGTGTGTCTGCAGAGTCAGAGGACATGTTGTGTTGGTTGTATTTGAGGTATTCATTAGGCATCCACATGGAATCATCCAGAAGGCACTAAAAGTATTTGTTTGAAATGCAAGGGAGAGCTCTGAATAAATTTAGAATCATTGGCATATAAATGGCATTTAATGCAAGGCAGTTGGAAATAGGTTGGGAATTCCTAAAGAGTGAGTTTTGACAAAGAATTCTTAGCATTGCTGGCTCATTCTGAGGCTTTCGGTCCTCCTCTCTCGTTGTTTTACAAAATAGTACAACACTCAAAAAATACTTCAAAAATAAACTTCTTCTCACAATCCAAAAATAGCATTGCTGTCAGTTTTACACATTTCAGTTAAATAGTAAACAGGTTATGTATTATGTATAAGAACTACAAATAACAATGAATAATTTTAAACTATATAAAATTATGTGATGTGTACATATACCCTAATGAAATATGTTTTTATTTACTTAACATTACTGGAAAAATAGATTATGAAAATGATTGAGCATGGTGTAACTCAGAGCCATTATTTATATATGTAATAAAACACATCCCTCTCTCCTTTTGTATGTAATTCTCTTCCATAAATGACATTTAAAAAAAACTATATCCTCTATAATGTTCAATGTATTAGTTAATATTTCAACATCAAAAAAACATAAGCATGTAACCTGCATAATTCCAATCTTATGTAAATACAAAGCAAATTGGTATTCTGGCCAAAATAGGTTATTATTTCTGCACTCAAATTTGATAAAATTTTAATGTCTATAATTTATTATATTAGTTCAAAAATTATCAGATCAATTAGTAAATATTTTCTATGGCATTTAATCTTTTGTTGAGATGAGTATGACTTTTTTTTATTTGAAAGCATTTCTCCTAAAACAAAAGTATAAGGGAGAAGATAAACCAAACGAAATTTAAGTATTTGTTTAGTTTTATTTACATTGTGTTTGCACATTACTGTAGCGAATAAACACCTGTTCTCAGAGTTATTGGGATGGATTCCCAATGCAGATGGGAAGGCTGCTTACCTGTGGGTCATTTACTGTCTGCAAGTCTTTAAGCTGGTTGGAGCTGCGAGCACATACCTGGATCTGGTCTCACCTTTGTTCTCATTCCAGGGCCGCAGCCCAATGCTTCCACGTCACCAGAGCCCTAGGATGCTGCGCTTGAGGACCATTGGTCAGATTAGGGGCTGGTAAACAATGGAAAACAATAGAGATAGACTGCCTCCGAAGGGTGTTGGTAGAAATGGTAGACAGAGCCACTACCATTTTGTAACTGTGCTCTAGTTTGTAGCACTTTGCTCTCATACATTTCAATGTGTGCAAGCTTAGAGCCTCTCCAAGCAGAAAAAGAATCTGAAAATGATGCCTACTAAGAACAACACTTAAAGTCCAATGAGAAAAATTGAAAATTGCATTCTTGGTGTTTTGATCCCATTCACATAATTGGTATTGACCAACTACAGCTTCATCAGCTATATGCCCCTAAGTCGAGAGGCTGAAGCCCATAAAGAGTGTACTGAACAAAGAGTCCTGACAGGATTTGCAAATTCAGTGTGAGAATGTGGACAATGGATAATACTATCTTATTCATTCTGTTTGAATTGTTTTATTAAGCAAGTTTTTACAATAAAATTGCCTGTCACATACACTATCCTTTTTGAAGAAGCTATCTGCACTGCATGACTGGCCTCTTTCTCCCACTGACATACAACATAAGCAGATGATTCAGCAAGTTTTAGGAATTGTACATGATGGAGTCACTTAGTATCCTCAGAAGACTTCTGGTGACTGAGGGCAGTGGAGAAAGAAGAGAACTCTAAGCGTTAACAGGCCAAGGCTATATGTCCATTTCTGCTCTTGATTCCATGCAACAGAAGGCCCAAGGGAGGCCATGTAAGCTCCCCTTGCCCAAATACAGGCTTCTGCATATTACCTACCACTGAGTAGTACCCTTATTTCTGATCTTGACACTCTCTCAATTTCCTTTACATACTGTATGTAGTTGTAATTGAGTTTATACCATGCCCAGAGAAAATCAATCTTCAAAAGTTACAAATATGATCAAATGTCATCTCACCACCAGAGAAATAAATCCATTCTCTCAATGTCAAGCAAGCACTTGCTCAGAAGACAGTTCTCTGATTCCAAGCCTGGGAGGACAACTTATTCTAATGCCTATTTGGACTAAGGTAAAATAAATCCAAGTCTTCAGAATTGCCAGAAAGTTATATTATTCAGAAAAAGTGAGAATGACACTGGATAAAAAATAAGGGAATTGCCATTGTTAGCATGACTGATATCACTTCAAGGGTAGCATTTATTCCACAAGCAATTTAGAGTCAGAAATCACTAACATGTATTGAATGCTTACAAAGTGACCAGTTTAAACAGACTTATTCATAATAGTAACCCCATAATGTGGCTATAATTATAATTCCTGATTTAAAGGTAAGGATTCTGAAGATACTTAAGATAATACACCATTGAGATATTGTTGATATTAATTGGGGCCAGAATTCAAGTTCAGGTAACATCAGGCTAGTTCATTCTATTAACACATCACTACTCTTTCTCTTGACCAACTAATTCAGTAATCCATGTTAATTAGACATACAACAACTAAGTAATACTTAGTACATAATGAATAACTGAAGTATAAATGCATTTACAGAAACAAAAATAAGATTATTTCCAGAAGTGAATGGTAGCCATGAATAAAGTCAGAAAACTTGTCTTAGTTTCTATGAAGTCCACAGGCTGTTATCCAGAGCAAACAGTTAATAGATTATATTGTAATAATACTACAGCAAAATTGAATATTATTCCATGTTTTGATTTAAAAACTATCAAAAATGTAGCTATTATTTAAAAACCATTTTAACCAATACCTCCAAGACACAATGATAAAACACACATATACACATATAGTTGTGTATGTATGTGTTTATTTATCTATATCCTTAGATATATCCTTGGAAAAGAAAACATTCCACAGGAGTGCATTATTTCTCTCTCAACTACTCTTCATCACAATGAATTGGAACACTATAAAAAATTTTCTCAATAGTTTTACAAAAAATTATGAACAACTTCAATTTTGACAAGAGCCAGTTATGGGATATAATCCCAAAGGTAAATTTTGCATGCTTCTAATTTTATTATTTACATAAATATGAGTTAATAGGAAATATTTCAGATAAAGTTTGGCTGAACATTCCTTCAATCATGTATGTGACAAAATTTTAAAGTCCCCAAGCTGGAAGGGCAAAAACAAATAAAAATGAAATTGTATAACTTAAGGTTAGTAAATCAAGTACATATGTTCCTTAAATATTCAAAAACTTGACTTGCTCCAAATCCATTTCAAACAATATAAATATGTTGACACACTTAATGTAAACATTACAGTCCTGTGCAACCACATTTTCCAGAAATAGGACTTGTCTGGATATGGTAAGAACACAGAGCAACTTGGTCCAGAAAAGTTGGGTGCTTATGGATATCAGCAGATACTGCTGAGCACATCTGTAATCTCCACTTTCTCTACTTTTAATAAAAATGAATGTTGAGCAATAGAACATATCAATTCAATTATTTAAAATATGCAAAAGTTAAGTAACAGGAGGTAGAGAGTGTTTGATATATGCTGCTGAGTTTCCATAAGAAACAATATTAATCATAGATTTTGATATTATTCTAAAAAATAGCACAAATAGCAAGAACACTATTATTATTATTCTTTTCTTTTCTTTCTTTTTTTCTAAATTTTACTTTAAGTTCCAGGATACATGTGCAGAAAGTGCAGGTTTGTTACATAGGTATACATGTGACATGGTGGTTTGCTGCACCTATTGATCAGTCCACTAAATTCCCTCCCCTTGCCCCCCTCCCCCAACAGGCCCTGGTGTGTGTTGTTCCCCTCCCTTTGTCCATGTGTTCTCATTAAGAACAATACTATTATTGTTAATAAAATAATGCATGACAGTTAAAATATTGTTAATTTCATTAGTAGTGAAATGATGTATTGAAAACTGGCACTGCAAACTATGCCACTGTATCATTAAAAATATATTCTAAATCAATTTGAAGGCCACTGGAAAACTTTTCCATAACATTTCTTAGTGGATGAAGGCTTCAGAAGGAGATGACATCTGGGCTTCTTCTGACATTAAAATTATATTTTTACTTTTAAAACAGTAATATAAGGTTTTGGAAGGTCAAACAGTTTTATAATCATATACTATGTAAATTTGCAAGGCAGAACATTTCTGTAAACAGAAATCTAAACAAATTAAGTCTAGAAAGGTTATGGAAAAACCTGAAATAGACCTGAAGGAATTTAAACTAAATAGAGCATTAAAAGTAATTCTCATCCTAAGGGATGAATCCTTGAGATTGGCACCAAATTATTTGTGCAACAAAACCCATTTTCTAGCTTTTTTCTTACATTAAGGATAGGTTATGTTATGGGTGTCCATATAAAATTTTACTAACCAGATATTATTATGGAGGATGTCATTATTAAATATAATATTTTTAAGCATTCGATTTATTCACAATTCATAAAGATTTATTTGCATATGATAGGTAGATTTTCCTAATATAGATGTACTCTCACATTTTTATTAAAATTATTGCAGTAAGTTAAAATGTTAGGATTTAAAACAGCAATGCTTTTCCAGTGCTTATTTTCAATATATTTGGATTATCTTCTGACTCAGCTTAAAGGGGAATAAATTTCTGTAACATGGAAATCCATAATCATTCATAAACATATTGCTTTTAGACTCACTTTAATGAGGAAATAATACCCCAAAAATAGATTTTGAGAGAGATAAATATAAGATGTTGGTTTGTTTTGTATATGTGTGAATTTTTTTCACTCTAAATATTGGAAAACAGAATTAGATAGCTTCTGTGTACATATTAAATTCTTAATGAGATAAAGTGACTGAATCTTTCTATTACCAAATCACATTGCTGATAAATACTTATTTGACCTAAATAATAATCTTGCATTGTTTGAGAAATATCTTTAAAAAATAGTGAGAATATAACTTTTTAAACAAAAGAATAAACAAACATCTTGAGAATTATAAGATAAATTACAGAACAATATGAAATTATTTAAAAATATTTTGACAAAATCATGCTTTACTTACACCTGCCATAAAAAATGGAGTGCAAATGACATTATTTAAAAATAATAGTGTGAGAAAGATAATAAATAGGTGTCACTAGATAAGAATAAACTAAAAGAATCAGAAACGTATGTTGAGCTAAAGGAGCATGTTTTAACACAATGCAAAGAAGCTAAAAACCTTGATAAAAGGTTAGAGGAACTGTTAACTAGAGTAACCAGTTTAGAGAGGAACATACACACAAACGAACTGATGGTGCTGAATAACACAGCACGAGAACTTTGTGAAGCATACACAAGCATCAATAGCCAAGTCAACCAAGTGGAAGAAAGGATATCAGAGTTTGAAGACCACCTTGCTGAAATAAGCCATACAGACAAAACCAGAGAAAAATGAATGAAAAGGAATGAACAAAGCCTCTGAGAAATATGGGACTTCATAAAAAGTCCAAACCTGGAGTACCTGAAGGAGACAGGGAGAATGGAAACAAGCTGAAAAACACACTTCAAGATAATATCCAGAACTTCCCCAATCTAGCAAGAAAGGCCACCATGCAAATTCAGGAAATACAGAGAACAACACTAAGATACTCTACGAGAAGATCTACCCCAAGACACATAATCATTAGATTTTCCAAGGTTGAAATGAAGGAAAAACTGCTAAGGGCAGCCAGAGAGAAAGGCCAGGTCACTTACAGAGGGAAGCCCATCAGACTAACAGTGGATCTCTCAGCAGAAATTCTACAAGCCATAAGAGATTGGCAGCCAATATTCAACATTCTTACATATCCAGTCAAACTAAGCTTCATAAACAAAGGAGAAATAAAATCCTTTCTAGACAAGCAAATGCTGAGAGACTTCGTTACCACCAGGCCTGCCTCACAAGAGCTCCCAAAAGAAGCACAAAATATGGAAAGGAAAAACGGGTACCAGCCACCACAAAAACACACCAAAATATAAAGACCAATGACACTATGAGGAAACTGCATCAACTAATGGCCAAAATAATCAGATAACATCATAATGACAGGATCAAATTCACACATAATAATACCAACCTTAAATGTAACTGGGCAAAATGCCCCAATTAAAAGACACAGATTGGCAAATTGGATAAAGAGTCAAGACCCATCAGTGTGCTGTATTCAGGAGAACCATCTCATGTGCAAAGACACACATAGGCTCAGAATAAAGGGATGGAAGAAAATTTACCAAGCAGATGGAAAGCAAAAAAAAGTAGGGGTTGCAATCCTAGTCTCTGAAAAAACAGACTTTAAACCAACGAAGATTTAAAAAGACAAAGAAGAGCATTACATAATGATAAAGGGATCAATGCAACAAGAAGAGCTAACTATCCTAAATATATATGCACCCAATAGAGGAGCACCCAGATTCATAAATCAAGTTCTTAGAGACCTACAGAGAAACTTAGACTGCCACACAATAATAGGAGACTTTAACACCCAGTTGTCAATATTAGAGAGATGAATGAGACAGAAAATTAACAAGGATATTCAGGACTTGAACTCAGCTTTAGATCAAGTGGACCTAATAGACATCTACAGAACTGTCCACCCCAAATCAACAGAAAATACATTATTCTGAATGCCACTTGGCATTTATTATAAAATCAACCACATAAGTGGAAGTAAGACACTCAAGAGAAAATGCAAAAGAACTGAAATCATAACAAACAGTCTCTTAGACCATACTGCAATAAAATTAGAACTCAGGATTAAGAAACTCACTCAAACACACACAGTTACATGGAAACTGAACAAACTGCTCCTTAATGACTCCTGGTTAAATAATGAAATTAAAGCAGAAATCAAGAAGTTCTTCAAAACAAATGAGAACAAAGGTGCAATGTACAAGAATCTCTGGGACATAGCTAAACCAGTGTTAAGAGGGAAACTTATAGCACTAAATGCCCACATCAGAAAGCTAGAAAGATCTCAAATCTACACCCTAACATCACAATTAAAAGAGCTAGAGAGGCAAGAGCAAACTAATTCAATAGCTAGCAGAAGACAAGAAATAACTCAGGTCAGAGCAGAATTGAAGGAGATAGAGACAAAAAAGCCCTCCAAAAATCAATAAATCCAGGTCCTGGTTTTTTGAAAAAACAAAATAGATAGACTGCTAGCTAAACTAAGAAGAAAAGAGAGTAGAATCAAATAAACACAACAAAAAAAGGTTAAAGGGGATAACACTACTGACCCCACAGAAATACAAACTACCATCAGAGAATACTATAAATACCTCTACACAAATAAACTAGAAAATCTAGAAAAATAAATAAATTCCTGGACACATACACCCTCCCAAGACTAAATCAGGAAAAGTCTAATCCCTGAATAGACCAATAACAAGTTCTGAAATTGAGGCAGTAATTAATAGCCTACCAACCAAAAAAAGCCCAGGACCAGGGAGATTCACAGCTGAATTCTACCAGAGGTACAAAAAGGAGCTGGTACCATTCCTTCTGAAACTATTCCAAACAATCCAAAAGGAGGGACTCCTCCTTAACTCATTTTATGAAGCCAGTATCATCCTCATACCAAAACTGGAAAGAGACACAATAAAAAAAGAAAACTTCAGGCTAATATCCCTGATGAATATTGATGTGAAATCCTCAATAAAATACGGCAAACCGAATCCAGCAGCACATCAAAAAACTTACCCACCATGATCAAGTCAGCTTCATCCCTGGGATGCAAAGCTGGTTCAACATACATAAATCAATAAATATGTTCATCACATTGACAGAACCAATGACAGAAAACACGTGATAATCTCAATAGATGCAGAGAAGGCCTTTGATAAAATTCAACATCACTTCATGTTAAAAACTCTCAATAAACTAGGTATTGATGGAACATATCTCAAAATAATCAGAGCTATTTATGACAAACCCACAACATATATAATATTGAATGGGCAAAAGCTGGAAGCATTCCCTTTGAATACCGGTATGAGACAAGGATGCCCTCTCTCACCAATCGTATTCAACATAGTATTGGAAATTCTGGCCAGGGCAATCAGGCAAGAGAAAGAAATAAAGGGTATTTGAATAGGAAGAGAGACAGTCAAATTGTCTCTTTTTGCAGATGACATATTTCTATATTTAGAAAACCCAATCATCCCAGCCAAAAAATTCCTTAAACTCATAAGCAACTTCAGCAAAGTCTCAACATACAAAATCCATTTGCAAAAATCACAGGCATTCCTTTACACCAACAATAAACAAGCAGAGAGCCAAATCATGAATGAACTCCCATTCACAATGGCTACAAAGAGAATAAAATACCTAGAAATACAGCTAACAAGGGATGTGAAGGACCTCGTCAAGGAGAACTACAAAGCACTGCTCAAGGAAATAAGAGAGGACACAAACAAATGCAAAAATATTCCATCCTCATGGATAAGAAGAATCAATATCATGAAAATGGCCACAATGCCCAAATTAATTTATAGATTCAATGCTATTCCCATCCAACTACCATTGACATTCTTCACAAAATTAGGAAAAACTACTTCAAATTTCATGTGAAATCAAAGAAGACCCTCTATAGCCAAGACAATCCTAAGCAAAAAGAATGAAGTTGGAGGCATCACGCTGCCTGACTTCAAACTATACTACAAGGCTACAGTAACCAAAACAGCATGGTACTGGTATCAAAACAGGCAATGGAACAGAACAGAGACTTCAGAAATAATACTACACATCTATCACTGTCTGATCTTCGACAAACCTGACAAAAACAAGCAATGGGAAAAGGATTCCCTATTCAATAAATGATGCTGGGAAAACTGGTGATCCATTTGCAGAAAAGTGAAACTGGACCACTTCCTTACACCTTAAACAAAAATTAACTCAATATAGATTAAACACTTAAATGTAAAACTCACAATCATAAAAACCCTAGAAGAAAACCTAGGCAATATCATTCAGGACATAGGCATAAGCAAAGAATTCATGTCAAAAATGCAAAAAGCAATTGCAAAAAAAGCCAAGATTGATAAATGAGATCTAATTAAACTAATGAGCTTCGGCACAGCAAAATAAACTATCATCAGAGTGAACAGGCAACCTACAGAATTGGAGAAAACTTTTGCAACCATCTGACAAAGGTCTAATATCTAGAATTTACAAGGAACTTAAACAAATTTACAAGAAAAAAACAAACAACCCCATAAAAAAGTGGGCAGAGGATATGAACAGGCACTTCTCAAAAGAAGACATTTATGTGGCCAAAAACATATGAAAAAAAATACTCAAGATCACTGATCATTACAGAAATGCAAATTAAACCACAATGAGATACCATCTCATGCTAGGTAGAATGGTGATTATTAAAAAGTTAAGAAACAATAGATGGTGGAGAGACTGTGGAGAAATAGGAATACTTTTACACTGTTGGTGAGAATGTAAATTAGTTCAACCATTTTGGAACACAATGTGGCAATTCCTCAAGGATCTAGAATCAGAAATATCATTTGATCCAGAAATTTTTTTTAATTATTATTATACTTTAAGTTTTAGGGTACATGTGCACAATGTGCAGGTTAGTTACATATGTATACATGTGCCATGCTGGTGTGCTGCACCCATTAACTCGTCATTTAGCATTAGGTATATCTCCTAATGCTATCCCTCCCCCCTCCCCCCAACCCACCACAGTCCCCAGAGTGTGATGTTCCCCTTCCTGTGTCCAAGTGTTCTCATTGTTCAATTCCCACCTATGAGTGAGAACATGCGGTGTTTGGTTTTTTGTCCTTGCGATAGTTTACTGAGAATGATGATTTCCAATTTCATCCATGTCCCTAAAAAGGACATGAACTCATCATTTTTTATGGCTGCATAGTATTCCATGGTGTATATGTGCCACATTTTCTTAATCCAGTCTATCATTGTTGCACATTTGGCTTGGTTCCAAGTCTCTGCTATTGTGAATAGTGCTGCAATAAACGTACATGTGCATGTGTCTTTATAGCAGCATGATTTATAGTCCTTTCGGTATATACCCAGTAATGGGATTGCTGGGTCAAATGGTATTTCTAGTTCTAGATCTCTGAGGAATCACCACACTGACTTCCACAATGGTTGAACTAGTTTACAGTCCCACCACCAGTGTAAAAGTGTTCCTATTTCTCCACATCCTCTCCAGCACCTGTTGTTTCCTGACTTTTGAATGATCGTCATTCTAACTGGTGTGAGATGGTATCTCATTGTGGTTTTGATTTGCATTTCTCTGATGGCCAGTGATGATGAGCATTTTTTCATGTGTCTTTTGCCTGCATAAATGTCTTCTTTTGAGAAGTGTCTGTTCATATCCTTTGCCCACTTTTTGATGGGGTTGTTTTTTTTTTCTTGTAAATTTGTTTGAGTTCTTTGTAGATTCTGGATATTAGCCCTTTGTCAGATGAGTAGGTTGTGAAAATTTTCTCCCATTTTGTAGGTTGCCTGTTCACTCTGATGGTAGTTTCTTTTGCTGTGCAGAAGCTCTTTAGTTTAATTAGATCCCATTTGTCAATTTTGGCTTTTGTTGCCATTGCTTTTGGTGTTTTAGACATGAAGTCCTTGCCCATGCCTATGTCCTGAATGGTATTGCCTAGGTTTTCTTCTATGGTTTTTATGGTTTTAGGTCTAACATTTAAGTCTTTAATCCATCTGGAATTAATTTTTGTATAAGGTGTAAGGAAGGGATCCACTTTCAGCATTCTACATATGGCTAGCCAGTTTTCCCAGCAACATTTATTAAATAGGGAATCCTTTCCCCATTGCTTATTTTTCTCAGGTTTGTCAAAGATCAGATAGTTGTAGATATGTGGTGTCGTTTCTGAGGGCTCTGTTCTGTTCCATTGATCTATATCTCTGTTTTGGTACCAGTACCATGCTGTTTTGGTTACTGTAGCCTTGTAGTATAGTTTGAAGTCAGGTAGCGTGATGCCTCCAGCTTTGTTCTTTTGGCTTAGGATTGACTTGGTGATGTGGGCTCTTTTTTGGTTCCATATGAACTTTAAAGTAGTTTTTTCCAATTCTGTGAATAAAGTCATTGGTAGCTTGATGGGGATGGCATTGAATCTATAAATTACATTGGGCAGTATGGCCATTTTCACGATATTGATTCTTCCTACCCATGAGCATGGAATGTTCTTCCATTTGTTTGTATCCTCTTTCATTTCATTGAGCAGTGGTTTGTAGTTCTCCTTGAAGAGGTCCTTCACGTCCCTTGTAAGTTGGATTCCTAGGTATTTTATTCTCTTTGAAGCAATTGTGAATGGGAGTTCCCTCAGGATTTGGCTCTCTATTTGTCTATTATTGGTGTATAAGAATGCTTGTGATTTTTGTACGTTGATTTTGTATCCTCAGACTTTGCTGAAGTTGCTTATCAGCTTCAGGATATTTTGGGCTGAGATAATGGGGTTTTCTAGATATACAATCATGTCGTCTGCAAACAGGGACAATTTGACTTCCTCTTTTCCTAATTCAGTACCCTTTATTTCCTTCTCCTGCTTAATTGCCCTGGCCAGAACTTCCAACACTATGTTGAATAGGAGTGGTGAGAGAGGGCATCCCTGTCTTGTGTCAGTTTTCAAAGGGAATGCTTCCAGTTTTTGCCCATTCAGTATGATATTGGCTGTGGGTTTGTCACAGATAGCTCTTATTATTTTGAGATACATCCCATCAATACCTAATTTATTGAGAGTTTTTACCATGAAGGTTGTTGAATTTTGTCAAAGGCGTTTTCTGCATCTATTGAGATAATCATGTGGTTTTTGTCTTTGGTTCTGTTTCTATGCTGGATTACATTTATTGATTTGCATATATTGAACCAGCCCTGCATCTCAGGGATGAAGCCCACTTGATCATGGTGGATAAGCTTTTTGACGTGCTGCTGGATTCGGTCTGCCAGTATTTTATTGAGGATTTTTGCATCAATGTTCATCAAGGATATTGGTCTAAAATTCTCTTTTTTGGTTGTGTCTCTGCCAGGCTTTGGTATGAGGATGATGCTGGCCTCATAAAATGAGTTAGGGAGGATTCCCTCTTTTTCTATTGATTGGAATAATTTCAGAAGGAATGGTACCAGTTCCTTCTTGTACCTCAGGTAGAATTCAGCTGTGAATCCATCTGGTCCTGGACTCTTTTTGGTTGGTAAGCTATTGATTATTGCCACAATTTCAGATCCTGTTATTGGTCTATTCAGAGATTCAACTTCTTCCTTGTTTAGTCTTGGGAGAGTGTATGTGTTGAGGAATTTAGTCATTTCTTCTAGATTTTCTAGTTTATTTGCGTAGAGTTTTTTGTAGTATTCTCTGATGGTAGTTTGTATTTCTGTGGGATCAGTGGTGATATCCCCTTTATCATTTTTTATTGCATCTATTTGATTCTTCTTTTTTTCTTTATTAGTCTTGCTAGCGGTTCTATCAATTTTGTTGATCCTTTCAAAAAACCATCTCCTGGATTCATTAATTTTTTGAAGGTTTTTTTTGTCTCTATTTCCTTCAGTTCTGTTCTGATTTTAGTTATTTCTTGCCTTCTGCTAGCTTTTGAATGTGTTTGCGCTTGCTTTTCTAGTTCTTTTAATTGTGATGTTAGGGTGTCAATTTTGGATCTTTCCTGCTTTCAAGACTCTTGTGGGCATTTAGTGCTATAAATTTTCCTCTACACACTGGTTTGAATGTGTCCCAGAGATTCTTTTAAATCTTATTACTGGGTATATGCCCAAGGGATTATAAATCATTCAGCTATAAAGACACATGCACACGTATGTTTACTGCAGCATTATTTACAATTGCAAAGTCGTGGAACCAACCCAAATGCCCACCAATGATAGACTGAATAAAGAAAATGTGGTACATATACACCATGGAATACTACATAGCCATAAAAAGAAATGAGATCATGTCCTTCGCAGGGACATGGATGAACTGGAAGTCATCATCCTCAGCAAACTAACACTGACATGTTCTCACTCACAAATGGAAGTTGAACTATGAGAACACATGGACACAGGGTGGGAAATAACACACATCAGGGCCTGTTGAGGGTTTAAGGGTCAGGGGAGGTACCTTAGAGGACAGGTCGATAGGTGCAGCAAATCACCATGGTACACGTATACCTAGGTAAGAAACCTGCACATTTTGCACATGTATCCCAGAACTTAAAGCAAAATAATAATAATAATAATAATAATAATAATAATGTGAGAAAGATAAAGAACATAGGTATCTCTAGACAAGATCCAGCTAAAAGAATCAGAAACCTCTCCTTGGAAAAAAAAACAAAACAAGAAAAGAGTATGAAACAATGATGTCTTTGAACTTTTAAGAGCAAATATAGGTCAATGAAACAAATTTTGAAACATGAGAATTAATTAATTAATACTTGGCACTTGAAAGATGTCTTGGTAAAAGGGAAATAAGTACTTTATATAACAGATGGGGAATTTATGGGAGTCACTTTCACAAAAGGATATGTGATAAAATATTAATAAACCAAGAAAATGTTATTAGATAACAAAAATAAAAAATAAAATTATGTTTTTAATCAAAGATGATTATTATATTTTTAAGATATGAAGCTGGATTTGAAGTTGCTGAGATTAGCTTTGTGGATGGCAGTGACCTCCTTCTGATGTGTTCTCTCTGGCATGTTCATAGACAGAACGAGGAATGACTGAATCTTAGTTCTCACCCAGAGCAGCAACACTAAAACCTAAGTGCACGGCCTGTAAAGTTTTTTAAAAATCACCAGGGAATTAAAGTTCTATTATCAGAGGAAAAACTAAAAACATATTTTCAGAAGCTTGTAGTTTAGGAAGAGACTAAACTTTTATACTAATTTAATTCTAAAGTGTTACAGTAAAAAAAGAACCATATTAATTTTAAATTACTTAATAAAATGTAAAGCAATCAAACTTTTTAAGAAAAATTACTTTAAAAATGAAAATAGATATAAATATAGTCAGAAAATGCAGAGACACCTCTTTTTACTAAGGTGGTACTATTGTTTGAATATGTCTCCAAAACTGTATGTGTTGCAAACTTAATAACTAAATTTATATGTTGATAAGAGGTAGGGACTTGGGGAGGCAATTAGAATTAGATAAGGTCATCAGGATGGGGCCCCGTGATGGGTTTATTAGCTTTATAAAGAGAAGAAAAAGACCTGAGTTACTACGCTTGCTATCTCTCCTTGTGATGCTTCCCTCTGTGTTATGACACAACTGGTAGACCTTCACGACATGCTAGCATCATGCTCTTGGACTTCACAGTCTCCAGACCCATGAGCTAATAGTTAAACCTCTGTTCCTTATAAACTACTCAGACTGTGGTATTCAGTTATAGCAACAGAAAACAGATAAAGACAAATGGCCTCCCTAAAATGTAACTTTTTAAAAAAGTGGTTACTTTGGCATTCTTACAATAGTTTCTACTAATACCTGCCATTGATATAAAATTCTATTGTAAAATGATTCTTCACATAAATTACAGTCTGCTGGAAATATTTTGGTTTCTCCCAAACCTTTAGCATTTGCCTAATAATGATATCGATATACTCTTACATCATGTATTATCTTCCGTTATATCTTATGTGTATATTATATATTTCTATATTTTGTATATTGATTTATTTTGCTTTTATTTTAAACCATATTATAAGAAACATACTCTAATTTGGAGCATCTCTTTTCTATTAAAATGCAAGCAGTTGCGATAAAAGAAATAATAATATTAGATTTAGCTTTTCAATCACAAATAAGTAAATATGGGGTATGGGAAAATATATATTTGATATCAAAATATATGGGTTATAAATAAATTGACACATTATTTATTGAAGATGTAATTATTCCATTATTTTAATTTTAAAAAGTTATTTTTTCTATTTATGGCTTTGTTTATTCTACTTATTTTTGGTAGTATTTCTTCTTAGCTATTCTTAATTTGAGCACAGTTTTAGCACTGTCTTAGAATGTTGTACAAGCCTGGTAGCCTTTAGGGATTTCTATAATAATTTACTGTGTTGTCTCTATATGAGGCAGGTTCACTTTTTCTTGTTTGCTTGTTTTGCATTTCTATTTATATAGAAACTCCTGACATGGAATAATTTTTAATACAATCAGATTTAAAGAACATTTGCAGGTGAATTACAAATACTTATTTTCTGAACTGTTTGTTAACTACCAATGTGATACTTCATTACCTCCCACCCTCATACTTCAGTGTGTGTGTACCTTCTACAAACAAGAACATTAGGGCATTCACCTACATAAACACAATGCAATCATCAAAGCAAGGACTCTGATGTGGTCTAGTCCTTGGGCTTCATTCATGACTCACCAGTTCAGAATCCTCTGCTGCATGTGGTTGTTCTGTGATGCTACTTGCCTTCAGTGAGAAAAATGCCTTGATCTTTTCCTAACTTTAATGACTTTGACACTATTGAAGAAAATAGGACATTCATTTTATATGAAATGTGTCTCACTTGGGTTTGTTGGAGATTTTCTCAGGACTAGAATAGGTTAAATCACATTAGATTCAGTTAGATTACATTGGTTTTCTCCTGTACATTACATTAGATAGATGTTTCCTCCTAGTTAGATTTCATTTGTACCCAGCTTTAGTGGGAATGTCATGAACCTGCTATTTTGCTAATTATTATAGTCTGTCTCCCTATCAGACATGCATAATTTTTGATGTGTTGCTTTAATGAAGTGTTCACTTTGATCAATTTGTTAAGGCAATGCTGTCACTTTTGTGCCCTGTAAAGTTCTCCTTTATTCTTTTATAATTACAGTAAGTTATTTCTGAGGAGGTACTTTGAAACTAAGTAAGTTCTTTGTCCCTTGTCACATTTTTCACTTCTTTATTTTTATGAAGATAGACTTAATGGTTTCCTATTTTATTTGCTGAGTTATAATCCATTGCTAACATTTATTTTATCCCAGAATTGCTCAATTTGTCCCGAATTTGCCCAATAGACGCTCTTGAAAGTTGCTTTTATGTCTTTTCATCTATCTCCATCATTCTCTGAACACCTCCTTATTTCCTAGCACAGTAATATGACTTAGCCTCATCTTTGACTTTCTACGCCACAACCCAGCCATCAAACATTTCTCTACAGAGTTCTGGCTTTTTGCAGTGGAGAATAATATTGAGAAATGGAGAGCTTTGCTGAGTGTGCTCCTTGCTATTGAGAACTCTCTGACCCCAGATATTTTGGGGACAGAGTAAGGTACAGCTGCACACATATACATGCATGCACACACACACACACACACACACACACATTACAAATTGAGGCTGCTACCAATATTTCTAATTGTAATCCAATACTACAGAATTTATTCTTGGCTTCTTTCTTTCTGTATTTATGACTCTCATCTCTAACAGTGAGAAATAAGGCTCCTATTTCACCTTCCGCATAACATATCTACTTAGTTGATCAATCCCTCTTTCTCCTTCCCCATCTTCCACCTGCATTCACTCTGAATACCCTCCTTATTCAACCCTGCCAGGCATGTTTTCTCCTTTTTTCTAAAAATGATTTTAGATGAATATCAGTGTGACGGTATTGCTCACTATGTATATTTTATCAAAAATGTAAACTTATTTGTAATACCAGGCTGAAAAACAGTATCATGAAAAATACTGTTTAAAAAAATAATCTCCATCATCCAAAGACTTGTTCTTGCTAAATCTATTGCTAGCTCTGAAACGGGCAGTTGTTGAATATCTACAAACAAAATGATCCTCTAGTTTTTAAGGGTTTCCTGGCCAAATGACAGGGAGTACATTTTTATACAAATGATACACTGCTCATCTATTATGAATGAAGACAGATATTCCTTTCACTACTCCTCTATGTTTCCCATGTATGTTCTGTTAGCATAACAACTACTACACTTGGGCTTCAAGTCATGCAGTTACGTCCGATCTTCCTCTCACTAGGAAGAACCTGATCATTGCAACTGTACTCCTGAATTCAGCTGTAGGATGAGATCTAAGTTCCATTGGTAGCTGTCCCTGGGCTAAAGGCCTTGGGTATCCTCTGGGAGGCAGGTGATCATGGTGCCCAGAGAGATGAGGGCAAGATGCAGGGGGTCTACTTCTTTTTCCCATAGACACTGGTTTACAAAATCCTTTTTATTCAAAGAGGTGATCAAAGAATACACAGCCCCCCAAAAATATAGGAGAAAAAGTACTCAATAAGTGTCTTAGTGAATTAATTACAAATATAGGGTATTTTTCATAGATTTTCAATGTTTGTGGTATTTGCCAACTTTATTCTGCATCATGAGCTTTTTCTCATTCTTGATATATATTCACTTTCATGCCTAATTTTATATTCCTAGTTTTGCATTTTCTTAATTATTAAAGTCCCAAAGTTGAATAAATGACAGTTTCCCTAACAGCTCAACACACCCCTGTTGGCAGGCACCAGAGGTCTGTAATGCTAAAATGTACTCCGTGCTATAACTTAGTATCATCTCAGCTAATTGCCATGAGTTTCTAAAAAATAGCCGAACTCTAGTTTTCGCTTTTGTTTTTCTCTTTTCTCTAACTTCCATGTTGCTTTACATTCTCTCCAATTGTTGATCCTAAATTTTGAGACGTGTAACATGGACATTTCTACTAGGTATGTCAGTAGGCAGAAATATAAACTGTTGAATACTTAGAGTTCGGGGACAAGATCTGGGCAGAACATATGCATTTGGAGTCATCAGGATAGAATTGCTGTTTATGTAAGTGTGGTTGAGATCTGTTACCCAATGGGAGACTTAGTATTAGATAAGAGCAAGGATAGTTATCTGTCAGGATAGGGCTGCCAGGAGGCATTTGCAATGCTGAGAGAGTTTGCATGTAAGAAGTAGGATCATCTCCTAAAAGTGAGAATGGGAAGTATATATTAATTTCAAAAAAGAATGAAAAAGGTTTAATATAAGTTCCAGTAGATTAGACAAGAGAATAGGCTAAGAAAATATGACATAACAATAGGAAGAATTAGAGGCTTTCTTGAGATTTTAGTCTGTAATTGAAAATGCAGGTTGTCTTTTTTCCAGCCATGCACCACTACAGTGCCGTGTTAGGGAGTTACAGCTCAGGCTAGAATCAGAGCAAAACGAGTCAAACCAGAGCGGTGCAAGAGGGCTGGTCTATGCAGGTGAGTAGCTACTGTGAGGGCACTATCTATTCAGGCCCGACTCCTCTGCCTCTCTCCTCCTAGCCCGCTGTCCATGCCCTGGTTGACCAGAAGATGTCCCAGGAGCACTCCCCTCTGGCCCCTTCATCTCCATCTCACGTTGCATTCGAAGAGGATTTTTAAATGGGTAACCTCAGTCCCTCCCTATGCTTGACATGCTTTAGTGGCTGTCCTTTGTTCCTCAGATAAAGTTCATGTGCTTTATTAAGGCCTTTTCCTATGATCTGTTCCATCCAAACACCAACACCAACCTCATACCCAAGCTGACTACAGCTGTAACAAACTTGTTTGCCTTGTTGAAGGGACACATACTTCTTTGTAGCTCTGGGCAAGTTTATACATTATTCCTTGTACCAGGTTGCTCCTCCCCTCCTACTGGCTGGACTCCAACCCCTGCCATGACACATCTTCCTCTGTGGAGCCCTTTCACAGTCACTTAGGTTTCAGTTCATTAAAAGCCTCCTCCAAAATGCCCTTCCTAAACTCCTTCATCAGCTGGAATTTTTGTGAGTTCAACTCTCTTATACTGTTGTATTTATCCTTAATACCTAGTGGAGTGCTTGGCACATAGAAGGTACTCGAAGTAACTGATATGAATTAACAGACAAAAATGCATTCACAAATCAGTTAACCAATTCCTAATCTTCACAGCACCCTCTGCATCCATAGCTGCATTTCACAGATGAAGAACTGAAGTTCATAGTGCCCAATACACTCATAAAGGGTAATGTTTTAGTAACAGAAGTGGCATTTGTTGTCAAATTCCTTTTTCTGAAACCTTTGCTCTCTCATCAGTTCCAGGCTGGCTCTCTGGTTCCCATCTTTTTCCCCAAATTATCAATATTTACGCTGAGAGACAGAGACAGTGTAGTATCATGTGCAAGAGCACAGAATTTTGACACATTGCAAGATTCATATATTTAGCTCTGATATTTACTAGCTGTGTGACCTTAGGCTATTTACTTAAACTGCTTTTTGCCTCAATTTCCAAATCTCTAAAATGGGAATAACAATAACTGACAGATAGTGGTGCTGTAAATACAAACTGAATTCATATACTAAGCACTTAGGACAACACCTGGCACATACATATAAACTATATGTACCAGATAAACCTTATTGCTTCATTTTTGTTATTACTGGTGTAGCTTCATTATGAACACATCAGAAGGGACAGGATTTTCCTGATTAATGGTCACAGGCAAGTTCTTCTGTGATCCAGACATTCAAATCTGACTTTTAATTAGCCTCACCTGAGGGATCCATTTTCTGGAGGCAGAAGTCTACAACTTGCACAGCTTGCATCAGAAGTGATACCTCATGGCAGGAGAGGGCTGGGCTGTAGAAGACTCCCCCTCTGATTTAGGCTGTAGAAGATGCCCCTTCTTATTTGCTCACCTGCCCCACCTATCTGACTGGCTTCCTTATCAACCAGTGATCCTGACACAGGAGAAGGCCAGAAGGTAATCTGCATGCAGGAAAATAATCCATTTAGCATCGAATCTAGAAGCCACTCCTCTGTTCTCATGCTACATGAAATTTTCCTTTGGGAAAAGGGATGCTCGAAGGATGGCTTTATGTGTCTAATGTCAAGCCACAAAGCATAAAGCACCAGCATTGTACTTACTAAGGGGAGGGGGACTTCCTTGATTACATACAACAACTGAAGGTAGATTTACATTGTATTTGATGTGTGAGAATACTTATCACCAGGCCTCACTAACCTATGTAAACATTTTCCCAAGTAGAACATCACACACCAGGGCCTGTTGGGAGGTTCGGGGCAAGAGGGGAGACAGCATTAGGACAAATACCTAATACATGCAGGGCCTAAAACCTAGATGATGGGTGGATAGGTGAAGCAAACCACCATGGTACATGTATACCTATGTAACAAAACTGTACGTTCTGCACATGTATCCCAGAACTTGAAGTATTAAAAAAATTCAAGTAAACTAAGGCTTATAGAAAATTTTATATAGAAAGTTAAAATGAGAAGTAGTCTTTGATTTTAATTTGGTCAGAATGTAAATATACAGGCACTCTCATAGACACTTCTGATGGCCACATAAGTTAAGATGACTTGTAGGAGGCAATTTGTACACATGGATTTAATATCTTGAATATGTTAAAATATTTTTCCACATGGGATTTCCAAAGCTCAGAATTTAGACTAAAGGAAATAAGAATTTGCATAAAAGTCTGAGCAAATATCAGTCCTTCCTACATATTATTATTTTGTCTCATTTATTTACTTACTATTTTTGTCTTCTTTATTGATTTACTTAACATCATATCACCTAATAAAATGCAAGCTCAATGAAAGCAGTGGCTTTTTCTGCATTTTTCTCAGCCACATAACAAGTGCTGAGGTTACCTGGTATATAGCAAACATTTAATTTTCTATTAAACCATTCAAATAATGATGGTTGTGATATGCCTGATAGCAAGAACAAGTGGGGGAAAAAACTAAATGTAAAATTTTAAAGTGGACTCAATGAATATAGGCAAATGATGGGATAGATGAAATCTATCAAAAAGTTATCAGTGTTTTTTAAGGAACATTAACTGTCATAGAAAAAAATCTCAAGACATATTTTTATACAAAATAGCAGATCATGAATTGCATAATCTTTGTCAAAAATTATAACAAAGAGATATAAAATATTGTTTGTATATCTTGATAGAGGTAAACATAATGTTTATTATTTCCTTTAAAATTATCCTTTTTAACTACTATAGTAAACTGCATTATGTTCTAATGTTTAAACAGCTTTTTTTAAAAGAGAGGATTTAAAAGATCATGCAGCTACTTGGAGAGTGGTTAGAAAATAATTTAAGTCTAAGTAAGACTATATAAATATGTGTTGCATTATTACTATGATAAAAGTTATATTAGTGTACAGATAGAGAATAGACAAAGTTGATTTGTTGAGGCAGTTTTCTTTTTTCCCTCCTTCCTTCTCCCTCCCTCCCTCCCTTCCTTCTCCCTCCCTCCCTCCCTTCCTTCCTTCTCCTTCCTTCTTTCCTTTCTCCCCTCTGTGCCCTCCCTGCCCTTCCTCCCTTTTTTCTCTTTCTTTCTTTCTTTTTCTTTCTTTCTTTTATTTCTTTCTTTTTCTTTCTTCCTTCCTTCCTTCTTTCCTTCCTTCCTTCCTTTCTTTCTCTCTCTTTCTTTCTTTCTTTCTTTCTTTCTTTCTTTCTTTCTTTTTCTTTCTTTCTCTCTTCTTTCCTTCTTTCTCTCTCTCCTTCCCTCCTTCCTTCCTTCCTTCTTTCCTTTTCTTTTCTTCTTTTCTTTTCCTTCTTTTCTTTTCTTTTCTTTCTTTCTTTTCTTCCTCTAATTACATGAGTAGCTTTCCTAAAAATACACAGTTCACCCTGGCGCGGTGGCTCATGCCTGTAATCCTAACACTTTGGGAGGCGGAGGTAGGGAGATTGCCTGAGCTCAGGAGTTCAAGACCAGCTTGGGCAACATGGGGAAACCCTGTCTCTACTAAAATGCAAAAAATTAGCTGGGCATGGTGGCATGTGCCTGTAGTCCCAGCTACTCAGGAGGCTGAGGCAGGAGATTTGCTTGAACCTGGGAGGTGGAGGTTGCAGTGAGCCGAGATCACACCACTGCACTCCAGCCTAAGCAACACAGCAAGTCTCCATCTCCAAAAAAAAGAAAGCTATCTCATTAGCCATTTTGGCAATTATTTCATAAAACTGGAGTCGGGTATGATCTCCTTTTCCTCAGATACTAGCATCTGTTTAAGAAATTGTCAGACCCTTCTTTACTAACAATACACTCAAGTATTTCAGGTTGTCCTTCCACCATTACGCCTACAGAAGAACTCAAAGCATGCACAGTGATGAGCAATCAATGAACTATACTTTTAGCTGGATTTTGCACTTCAGAGAACTTCAGCTTTAATCCAAAGTTCTCTATAAGGAAAAGAAACTATGAACAATTTTGAGGTAATTATAATTTTTGTCTCTCTGCCTTCAGACACTTTTGATGCATTTTATTATATTTTAAATGTTTCAGCATTTTTTTACTCTGCTAAGTCTTTAACAGGAAGAGAAATAGCTAACATAAAGCAAAGGGAAATTAGCTCCCCTTGGATACAGAAACAAGGTCAACCTTATGCAGGAATTTAATTATCAATCTGTGGTGAGTCCAAGCCTACAAACCCTAAAGTAGAAAGTGAATATATATTAGTCTTCATGTTTTATAGGTTATTCCAATTTTAATTTTTTAAAAAACGCTATAGAAACCATGTGACATTTTATAGAATTTGTGATGGCTTGCTATTGTAATAATCTGCATATGGCACGAAATTCAACTGATATATGACAATCGAATGTTCTTTTACATATGCAAAAAGATGGTCAAGCCATGAGATTAAGAACAAAACAGCAAAACTTTTCTTTGCATTTTTCCTGATATTTTCTATATTTTCTAATTCCAAGTCTCACCCAAATCTTTCTCTTTTGCATTTTATTCAGAAAAAAAGAATTAAAAAAAAAACATGGTAACAACCGACGTTTAAATTCAGACTACTTTCAACTGAATTTTCTTCTTCCCCAGTGAACTCCTGAGGAGCTTCTCCCTGTTCCCTCACCCACGGCGGGACTGCAGAGTCTGCTTGCAAGTTATTTAAGCAGATAGCTGAGTGCCAGTGCACTTCTGTGCATTCTATATTTTCTCTTTTTTGTCTAGTTTATTTTCTTTCTCTTTCATTTGTCTTTATCGTGTCTCTTCTTTCATTCCATGAATGATTTGTTTTCATGAGCTGCTTATGAGCCCAGAGGCACTATTTTCTGAGGAAAAGCCATTCAAATACTGACTACATATTGATCATACCTTGAGGATCTTGCACATAATCTCATAAACTGAGAATGTTTTCTCTGCTCTTGTCCAGTCCCAGGTGGTCACCTTTAAAAGATAAGAAAATAATGTTTAATTTGTTTTAGAAAGTTATTTACCACTGTATTTGATTTGCATAATATAGTGAAAAATAAGAAAAAACTTTCACAGATGTATCTAGTTAGTCTCTCATCTGTGAAGCCATGCTCATAAAGGACCCTACATCATGCTTTTGTTTCCTCTATTCCAAGCTTTGTCACCATTTGTCTTATGCTTTCAGCAAATGATTTATATTATGTGCAACAGTTCTCATTTGCCCAGTGTCCTTATATATCTTAAATAATGTACGCATTCTCTACCTATAAATACTAAGTATTTACATTCCACACTCATATTTTTTAAAATTTACCACTAGTTAAATACAGAGAATACCAGAGCTCAACACAGCTCTATTTTTTAAATATACATCATTTATGTGACATTGCAAACATACCCAAAGCATAATGCAGTTATTTCACTTACTTAGGTTGGAAACATACATTTAACTGTCTTGTCAAATAAATTATTCAGAGTAGGAATAGAGTAAAATATATAAATATCAATTTTTCCTCTGTCTTCCTAGTGCTTTAAACTTTGTGTAGAGACAGACATTTAAAACAGCAGCAAGTTAGACCTGATGATTTCTAAATCTTATGTATTATTAGACCTGCAAGTGACTGGTCTGGCATTTGGTATTTACATTCAATAAATATTTATTAAGTGTCTTCTGAGCTGCAAGGTACATGTTTCCAAAAGCAAGACTTGAGGTACAATAGGTATCTATACATATCTAGTACAAATCTCAATAACTAGGATATAGAATATAATAGAAGATGAAAATGTTATTGATTTTATATAGAGAGACCTGTACAACATAGATAAGCAAGTTCGACTGTCATAAATGATAGCTTACCAGAATGTATTTGTGTTGTTTGCCAAGGATAGAATCCTCTAATTTAAATGTTGAACACCATGAGAGTTAACATCATCCTATGGGATTACCATAGGGTGAGACAGACTTAATAGTAGCTAGATAAGATGCTATCATTTTGAAATTTCCTTATTATTCTTTGCTAATAATAAATTACTAGTAATTAAAAGTGCTGAATAAATTTAAAAGAACTTTCAAAAGATCCTTGGAAAATAAGAGTTTAGTAAACATGTTCATTCAGGTATAGCCCTAAAACAGTTTATTCTTTTTTATTTCACTTTTGATATATTCATTTCTTTAATTTTTATTCCATAAACAAAATACACTGACATATGCTTGAAAATGTTTCTTAAAATCTCCTTTCCCATGTCGTCATGAGATTTGTAATGGCATTATAATTTGGTCCATTATTTTATAGGTTCACTATTTATAAAGAAGTAAGTTCCAGACTTTTCAAGGGTGTTAAAGCAAATGTTTAATGTCAGAATATATATTTTAGTAAGTTAAATCAGATAAACTGATTTCTACTTTTTCTCTATATTATTTTTTAAAAATATTGATGGTATACTATTTGGTGCTGTTAAGTTGGTGTCAATCTCTTGCGATAATATGGAAAAGACCAATAAATTTCGATAAAACACGTACTGGAGGTGCCAGAAACTTGTAGAGACATGAGCCCCTCAGGGCCAGGAAGGTCGGGGAGTACACTCTGTCCTGGAGGGGGTCTTGCTCCCGGGCTTCACACCAGCCCATGTAGACAATCTGCAAGAAAATGGAATACAATCAACTGTCAAAACTTCTTATTTTAGATATCTTATATCTAAAAATATTTAGATGTAAATATTAAAAATATTTTAGGTATTTTTCATGTAGTATTAAAAATTCACATAAAATTATCAAATTGATTGATGCAAAAAAGTACATTAAACCAGATTTGTCTTCAGTAAATGAATGTAAACCTCTCATAAGAATTTCTTATACGTTTCTACCAGCATTTATCAAGTGTTTATGCCATCCAACCTGCCATGGATTATATTTCCCACTCTATCAATTCTTACAGAAAAAAATACTTATTTGTAATAGAATTCATTGATGCATCACACTTGTTTACCAATTACTGACATTTTATTAATTGGGAATGTGCTTTAATACAGAATGTTGAAGTGAGTAAAGAAAGCAAATCAGATAGACATCTTATGGCAATACCACTAGGGCGGCACACCACTTCTCCTCTGTGCCTGATAGGGGAGAATGATAAATGTCCTCCTTTTAATCATTGATCTTAGATGAATACAATTTATGCTAGTGTATTCATATATCAAATGGCATTGAAATCAACTCTTTAGCCTCTAGTGCTTAATAAAGGCAGATCGATTTCCAAACAAAGATTTTGTGAGATGAGCCACTCCTCTTTTTATGATCTGATTTTCTTGAGAGTCAAACATATACACAAACACTTAACAAATAAGTATGGCATTTCTAACAACATATTCATGTGGCATTCAATTTCTTTCTCATCACAACTCTGTGCGGGAGGATATACTTCCCACTTCATATAATTTACGTTGGCTTTATGGTTGGCAGAGTTAACTCCTCCTCCTAGATATTTTTTTCTTTTTTTGGCTCATGAGACCTTCTATCATCAATAGGATATTAATGAATGTGTCGCAAGTAGAGTTAGCTTAGTATCTTGTGCTTTTGCCATTATCATGAAAAATTCATACCCAGGATAGGAACACATGCCAGCAGACCAGAGCTCAGCTTAACACCTGGACCAAGCCCAGCTAGCTCCAAATTGGTGGCTAATGACAATCAGTTTACTTTCAGAAAGAAAGAAATACTTATTGTTGTATTCCAGCTAGTAAGGGGGTGGTTTGTTTTGCAGCATTAATGTGGTGACAGTTGACTAATAACAATGCAAGAATTTGAAATGCAAGATTTGAAATATTACTGTCGTCTACTCATAGATCTCATCTTCTTTCCATTAATTATGTTTACTCTCTAAAATAATTGGATTATTCACCATCTCATTATCTCAGTTTGTCTTACAATAAGCCTATGAGCTATAAAGTCCCTGAATTAACAAATTAAGGGATTGTGATTTAAATAAATTAGCTTAACAAATGAATCAAACTTGATATAAGTTAGAATTGGAATTTGAACCAAGATGCCTTGCTCTTTTAATTATATAATGTATTCTGTAATCTTTTAGGTTACTAACATATGCATTACATAGAGACTTCACTGGTTAATAATAACATAATAAGAACCAGCTATAATAACTGATTATTTTGTATTGCTTATATGGCCAGGTATAGTTGATCAGATAACAACACAGTTTTGAAAAAGTAAATGAAGCTTAATAGATAACCATCCCATAAAGAAAACTATGACTTAGTTTAATATATATTTACTGTGTCAGAATAATTACAGGAGTTCAAATGAAAAGGATATTATAGCTTACACTTCCCGTAGTTGCATATTAGAGAATGTAGACAACCCACCATCTAATGTTACCTTAGGAAACTGGAAAAGAATATGCTTAAAGCACTAGATGTTTTACAAGCTATTAAAAGACAACCAGGAAAAATTTATAGGAATATGAAAATTGAGAGAGGTTAATCATTAATACAAATGCGGGTCAACTTTTGCCATAGGTGTGCTTTCTACACGGAAATGTCACATGGGAGAATCAGCTACATTGGCCAGTCTCACAGGTTTGGATCAAAATGTTAAAGTCCAGAATCTTCCACATGTGGAGGCCTTAGTAAACATGCTCTGCTTTTACTTAGGATCAGAAATGTCTGCATCCTAATTACAAAGTTAAGGCAGAAGTCATCAAGCCCTTGCCAGGACTGGAGCTCAGATTTAAGCCATTGAGATGATCCAGAAAATGCCAAGCTTTAAATGGTTTATGATGATCCTGGAATTCTGTCAGGCTCCTGACTAAAGAAAATGGAAATTCTTTCTGGATGACAATAACATTACTTATGTCAATATATTTTCATAAGACCTGTTTCTTGGAAGAGAATAAAAATAACCAAGAATATAAGGAAATAAAACTTCATGAAGTACATCAGGAGAATAACATGAAGAATAAAAACAATAGACAGCAGAATTGAATATTTAGGCGTTTCAGATATTGGAATTTTCTAATACAGACATTAATTAAGTTTGCTATGTATATGAATATAAGATACAAAATTGAAACTTTCATCAGGGTATATCTGAGATAATAGATTATAAAATGTTCCATTTAGAAATTAGACAAATAAATATTTATGAAACGTAAAGTTGGGTTTAACAACATATTAAAAAGCAGCTAAAGAAAGAATTAGTGAATAGAAAGATGGCTCAGTAAAAAAGGTCTAGAATGATGATTGGAGAGACAAAAGTTTGGAAAAAACATATATGAGAATAAGAGAAAAAGGTGTTACACTGAGAAGTACAAAACTTCAAACTTGAGTCCCAACCCAAGCACAGCAAAGAAAGGGAATGAACAGAAGATATATTGAAAGAGATGATGGCTAAGAATTTTCACAAATTGATAAAAAGAAGTCAATACACAGATTCAGAAGACAAACAAAACAAAAGCTAGATAAATATAAGCACACCAAGGCACTTTGGCATGTGTCTTCAGAGAACCAAAGACAGCAAAGAGCATAGTAAAACTGGCAAGAAGACAGGAAAAAAAAAACGTGTACATTAATGATTGGTTTAATAGAAGGCAGACGATTTATAATATATGTTTCCGCATTTACTCTCCTGTAATACCACACATCATTTAGCTTCTGGAAAACTTTAACTTTATACCTATGAATGAATGAGAGTGAAAGAGGCAAATACCATCTACATTTTATTATGAAAATAGTTTTGACCTTCTAGATCCTTGAAAAGTATCCAAAGAACATTCAAGGGCGTACAAAATACTCTGGGCCACTGTTGTAAAGTAAAAACTTTAGCAAATGTCGTGATCTTTCAGGTAATCACTTATTAGAAGTATAAAAGAAAAGTAACTACGTTAGTGAAATGTATAAAACTTCAAAATAAACATATAGAAAAAAATAAACAATTTGTTTCATAAACAATGCAAAAGCAAAGGAGATTAAAAAGAAACAAATGTGGCGGAAAAATGTAAGGCACAAGGTAAGGTGGTAGAATGTAATCAAAACAAGGTATTAGTTATATAGCAGATAAATAGAATAAACGCAATCTTATAAAGTTTTTACTAATATATTTTTTTAGACAGTATCTCACTATCAACCAGGCTGAAGTGTGGGGGTCACAGTTCACTGCAGCTCTAACATGACCTCCCCAGCTCAAGTGATCCTCTTGCCCCAGCCTCCTGATAAGACTACAGGCACACACACCACCACTTCTGGCTAATTTTTGTAGAGACGGAGTTTTGCTATGTTGCCCAGGCTGGTCTTGAACTCCTGGCCTCAAGAGAGCTGATCGTCTAGGACTTTTAAAGTGCTGGGATTGCAAGAATGACCCATCATGCCTCGCTTCTTAAAAAGTTTTTTACACTACACTAAATAAATAAATAAATAAAATAAAAACAAAAGCAAAAGATAAACCCTATATTCTGTCTCTGTAAGGTTTATCTAAGACATAAAAGTACAGAAAATTTGTAAAGAAAAGAATAAAAAAATTATACCAAACAGAGACCAAAAATCAATTGATTTAGCAATACTGGTATTAGAAAACATAGATCTAAGGCAAACATTATTTCTAGAAATAAAAAAGGACTTTTAATAATGATAGTGTCAAGCCTATCAAAAAGACATAATAATGTTTAGATTTTTTTATATCTGATAACATACCTTTTATTTATTTATTTATTATTGTTTTTGAGACAGTCACACTCTGTCATCCAGGCTGGAGTACAGTGGTGTGATCTCAGCGCACTGCAACCTCCACCTCCTGGGTTCAAGTGATTCTCCTGCCTCAGCCTCCCGAGTAACTGGGACTAAAGGTGCCCACCACCAACCCCGGCTAATTTTTATATTTTTACTAGAGGCGGGTTTTCACCATGTTGGCCAGGTTGGTCTGAAACGCCTGACCTCAAATGATCCATCCTCCTTTGCTTCCCAAAGTGCTAAGATTACAGGTTTGAGCCACTGCCCCGGCCTGATAACATACCTTTAAAATATATAAAATGAAAAACTGATGGAACTACAACAAAAGAAATGAACAAACTGATAATTGTAGAACAAGTTTAGCACAATTCATTGAATAACTATAAAATAAGAGTTAAAAATCCATCAAGCCATAGAGGTTTTGAACAATTCAATTAATACAATCTGCTTAATTTATTATGTTTAAGACACTTGACTCAACAAAAATTGAGTATAAATTATTTTCAAGTGCACTGGAAATGACAAGAAGTGATTACACCTTTATAATAATTATATCATTATATTTAGGTAATAAAGCAGGTATTAAATATGTTTTGCCATTCAAATGACATGTGGTGTCCTAAATAGAATGAAATGAGAGAGCAATATTCACAAAAAATTAGAATATGCCCCTCCAAAAGATTTGAAAATTAAGCTACATACTTCCACAGATCAAAGGAGAAATCAAAAATGAAGTTAAGGCCAGTTGTGGTGGCTCACGCCTGTAATCCCAGCACTTTGGGAGGCCAAGATGGGAGGATCACCTGAAGTCAGGGGTTCAAGACCACCCTGACCAACATGGAGAAACCCCACCTCTACTAAAAATACAAAATTAGCCAGGCATGGTGGCACATGCCTGTAATCCCAGCTACTCAGGAGGCTGAGACAGAGAATCACTTGAACCTGGGAGGTGGAGGTTGCAGTGAGCTGAGATCATGCCATTGCACTCCAGCCTGGGCAACAAGAGAAAAACTCTGTCTCAAAAAAATAAATAATTTAATAAAAATAAATAAATAAATAAATAAATAAGCCCAGGTGAGGTGGCTCATGCCTGTAATCTCAGCACTTTGGGAGGCCAAGGTGGGTGGATGACCTGAGGTCAGGAGTTCGAAACCAGCCTGACCAACATGGAGAAACCCTATCTCTACTAAAAATACAAAATTAGTTGGGCTTGGTGGCTCATGCCTGTAATCCCAGCTACTCGGGAGGCTGAGGCAGGAGAATCGCTTGAACCTGGGAGGTGGAGGTTGCAGTGAGCCAAGATCAGGCCATTGCACTCCAGTCTGGGAAACAAGAGCAAAACTCCATCCCCCCGCAAAAGAAAACAAAATGAAGTTAAAGAATAGTTTGAACTAAAATACAATGAAATATGAAATCTCAAACTTGAGGGATTCAACAAAGGCTAACCTTGGGCTTTTATATCTTATATATATGCGTTTGTTTAAGTCTCAACATCTGTAATCCAGGAATCCAGTTCAAGAATTTAGAAAAAGTTTAGGAAGAAAGAGAGAAAGTATCAGGGATAAGGAGAGACCCAAAAGCCAAAATAAAAATTAAAAAAAAAAGGAAGTATTGGATGCAGGCACTAATGAAATAGAAAAAAAAATACAAATAGGTATTCAACAAAACAAAAAATAATTGTTAAGAGAGAATAATAATATAAATACTCATGGCAAGCATCAGCATAAATTACTAATATCCATGATATCAGATCCTACAGATATTATAATTATGTTAAAAATCTTATAAATGATATTTTGCAAGTTACTTTTAAAATTTAAATGAGAGGCCAGGCGCAGTGGCTCATGCCTGTAATCCCAGCACTTTGGAAAGCCAAGATGGGTAGATCACTTGAGGTCAAGAGTTCGAGACCAGCCTGGCCCACATGGTGAAACCCTGTGTCTTCTAAAAATACAAAAATTAACCAGGCATGGTGGCGGGTGCCTGTAATCCCAGCTACTCGGGAGGCTGAGGCAGGAGAATCACTTCAACCCAGAAGATGGAGGTTGCAGTGAGCTGAGATGGCAACAGAGTGAGACTCTGTCTCAAAAAATAAATAAATAAATAAATAAAATGAAATATATTAATTCTTAGACAAATGTCAGAATAGACGCAGAAAGAAATTTGTTTTAAATATAGAATCCTATAATTGTTAAAGTAATTTAATCTGTAATTTAAAACATTCCAACAAAAAACTTGAGGAACTAGTGAATCTTTTTAATTTCTACTCATTGTTTTTTAAAAATGACCTAAATTCTTGTAAGGTCCTCCAGAGAATAGAATAAAAGAGTGATCAGTCCCAACTTAATTTATGGACCAGCCATAACTTTACATGAATGAGTGAACAATGCGAATGAATCTCAAGGAACAGCACCTGACAAGAATATTTATAAAAAGGGAATTTTACATTTAAATCATTCTTTATATGAGGTCTGAATTTATTAATTAAATAAATACCTTGAGATTTAAAAGCATCAATATAATTCACAATATGAACCAAATGAAGGATTAAAATCACATACTCAAAAAATGAAGAAAAAATGATGAAATTCAACATATATTCATGATAGAATCTTTAAATTATAAATAGAAATTGTCTTTAAAATAGAATTTTTTTAATTTATAATCCAAATACGGGTATTTGTATTTTTAAAAAATGTATTTAATGGTGAATTACTTAAATTATTCTTTGGAGATCAGTAACAATACAGGAATATACACTACCACCACTAACAATCAATGATTTTCTATTTTTACCCAATGTGCTGAGAAAAAAAAAGAAATTAAATGTTAGGTTTAGAAGATAAACGTCCACCATTTTTGTTGATAATATGAATTTATATATAGAAAACACAAAACTTTCAAATAAACAAAATTATTTTGTAAATTTCTCAATGTTGCCAAATATAAAATTTTATCCAAAATAAATTATATTACTGAGTAACCTAAATTAATAGTAAAAAAATAGAAATTTTAAAATAAGACAATAATAGACTAAAACTAAAAAAGACGAGCCAGTAGAAAAGTGGGCAAGAGCATTAATGAGGCTTTCAGAAAAGAGATTTTGGCTTATTCAACTTAGAGAAAGTATTCAACCAAAGTGCTCATCAAAGAAATGCAATTTAAAACCACCGTTGTATATCCTGTGTTTATCTTCCAAAGAGGCTACAATTAAAAGGACAGAAAGAGCTAAATTTTGGTGAGTAACTGTAGTAATGGAAAAGCTCCAACACAGCTGGTGAGACTGACTCCTCACTTCTTTTTTTGAGAAGGAGTCTCCCTCTGTCGCCTAGGCTGGAGGGCAGTGGCACAATCTCAGCTCACTGCAACCTCCAGCTCCTGAGTTCAAGTGACTCTCCTGCTTCAGCCTCCCGAGTAGCTGGGATTACAGGCATGCACCATAACGTCCGGCTAATTTTTTGTATTTTTAGTAGGGAGGGGGTTTCACCATGTTGGCCAGGCTGGTCTTGCACTCCTGACCTCAAGTTATTCACCCGCCTCGGACTCCTCACTTCTCATGTGAACTGAACATCGGTGCATGCAAGTGCACTAGAGAAGTATGTGTACCAGTGTTCACAGCAGCATTCTCCTTAGTAGTCCCAACTATGTGCCGATGTGGAAAATATCAATAAACTGTGCCACCAATATATTTTATGTAGATGAATACAGTAACATGCTGTGTTATAGTATGAGTATACAGTAAGTACAATTATCAAATTATAGTTACATGGAACAACATGAATGAATCTCAAGGAACATCATGTTAACTGAAAGAAACCAATATAGGGTCATATATATATATGATTTGATTCAAATAAACTATAGTATTTGGAATGCATTCATGGTTGGAAAGAAAAAAGTAGTATAGCAAAGCAAGACCATTATTACCAAGACTTTCAGGATAACAGTTATGTGAGAGGAGAGCAAGTCAGTTGTGCAAAGTAGGGAGCAGGCAGCACAATGGCTAAAAATAGACTCTCTTTGACATGCAGCTTGTTTACGGAGGTTTGATTTTTTAAAAATAATTAAACTGTATGCCTAAGTTTTAGGAACTTTCTATATATGCATTATATTTTATTAAATCCTGTTTTTAAAATGTCATACAATGTGTATTAATAACAGTTTTCTACCACTATTTTATTCAAATAATGTAGAGTTTTGTAAGTTGTATAGGAAAAAAGTATTCTAACAAATATTGTTAGATTGTCATTCTGGGGTCATTGTAATAAGATGAAATTTTAGTTATTGTAAATTATATCCCCATAAGCATTATTTCTCAATTAAGTCAGGGTTTCTAGTTTTAATTCAGTCTGATAAAACTTACAGTTTCTCTATTAATGACTCCTCTGTTTTGGCAAGAAAGAAAAAAAAGAATGCGGTGGTGTACATAATCACAAAAAAGAATATGTTCGAGACTCTTAAGACTATGACATTTGAGTTTGTTGTCTCTTCCAACCTCTATACTTTGCTGCAGGCTGAAATATTAAGGGTGGTGTACTATTATTCTTCCAGAAATATCATCATTGTATGCAGTTTTATGATTTTGAACCGAGTTTAGCTTTGGAAATGAGCTGAGAATATACCTAATAAAAATGAGATTATCAAATCTGTGAGGGATATATCTACATGTTTGCTCTCTGAGTCAAACATTCACCTTCCTGTTTACTATGCCAAACAGGAAAAGGGAGTTCTTTTCAATTGGTCTCAGATGCCAAAAAGTACCTTTCCTTTTCCATCATTGCCAGGACTTGGGTATAATAATTACGCAGTTGAAGAGACATAAAGCAGTTTCAGTACATTCTTCCTATGAGTATCACAGAAAATAATAATTCTAAAGAAACAGTGTATCTCTTAATTTCTAAAAAAAATGTAAAAATGGGAATTACAGGCATAACAGAAATAGGATGTTTTAGAAAATAGTAGAATTAAGAGGAGAATTTCCCTAAACACATTAAATGACAAGAGGACTTCCAAACATCTATCATTTTAAGATAAATAATTTGGAAGCTTGTTCACTTTAAATTAAACGTATCATTATCACAAAACACGCCCCATATGTGAAGCTTGTATTACACAGCAATAATTTATTTGTTATTATTCTAAAATGTATTTTAGTTTGTTATTTTTTCTTCAATAGAATTTCTTTTTTAAAGTGGTTTTGGGTTCACAGCAAAACTGAGTAGAAAGCACAGAGCTCCCATCTACCTCTTGCCCTAACTTGCACAGCTGCCCCACTTGCAAAATCCCCAAACAGAATGAAACCGATTTGCCATTTGTGTGTGTATGTGTGTATGTGTATACATATATATGTATATATATATGTGTGTGTGTGTGTGTGTGTATTTTTTTCATGAGGTGCTTGTTCGGGTATTTTGCCTGTTTCTAATTGGATGTTTCCTTTCTAACATCCAATTAGAAAGAGTTTGAATTTTAAGAGTTCTCTGTGTAGTTCAGGGAACAGTTCCTCATCAGATGCCTTTTGCATATATTTTCTTCCAGTCTGTAGCTTGTATTCTCATTTTCATGACCCTATTATTCATAGAGCAGATGATTTTACCTTTAATGGGGTCCAATTGATTAATTCTTTCTTTCATGGATTATGCTTTTTGTGTTGTATCTGAGAAGTCATCACCATACCCAAGGTCATCTACATTTTCTCCTATGTCATCCTCTAGGAGTTTTATTTGCCTTTCAAATTTAAGTCTATGATCCATTTTGAGTTAATGTTTGTAGAAGGTGTAAGGTTTGTGTCTAGATTATAATTTTTTTATTCCTCATGTGGATGTCCAGTTTTTCCAGTACCATCTGTGGAAAACATCACCTTTTTTGTTGTATTTTTTCCTTTTTTAAGGATTAACTATACTTGTTTGACTTTATTTCTTGGCTTTCCATTCCGTTTCATTGAGATACTGTCTGTCCTTTCACTGAATACAACACTACCTTGATTATTGTCACTTTATACTAAGACTTGAGGTTGGATAATACGAGCCTCCTGACTTTGCTCTTCTCCTTCAGTATGGTGTTGGTTTTTCTGGGTCTTTTGCCTCTCCATATAAACTTTAGAAAGAGTTTTTAATATATATCTACATCATAATAATTACATTTGTACATTTATCCCTAGTTTTTGGAAGACAATAGGAAGGAGGGAGCATTTCAGGTGTTTTATAAGAAGGAATCAAGATAACATGTAACATGTTCATAATAAATAATAAAACTGAAAAAATGGCAAATTCTCACCGTCTAATTTTGATAGCACACTACGTCCTTTACTTTTATTAAAACAAACCCACAAATTTATCTGTAAATTTTTTCAGCTAAAGTGAAGATGGACAGCATGCTAATCTAATATTACCGTGGTTTCCAGTCCAGCAACATCAGCATCATCTGAGAACCTATTGGAAATGCAAATTCTCAGGTCTTAACCCAGACCTACTGAATTCAAAAGAAACTTTAGGGGTGGAACCTACCTCTCAATATTTTAATGAACCTTCCAAAGGACAGAGATGCCGCCTCAAGCTTAGTGGAGAAGGCCATCTAATTATGTTATAATTCCAACAGCTGGTAAGGCTGTGTATTAATGAGAACCGTGTTTATTACTTAAGACAGAGGAAACCATTAATGAAAATGTCCTAGAACTTGAAAGAGAAAAAGAAATGATGGGCTCTTGATAAACATGGTATTTCCAAATACGACATATTGGAACACTTTATTACAAATCAATTCTACTTCAGGGACGATGATTAAAACAGGAAATATTCTTTTTTAAACAAGTATAAAAACATTTTACAAAGTGCTGCAATGTTACCAAGGCAACACAGACTTGACCAGCCAAGCTGCCTGGGAAAAGAAAAGCTCAGAGATGTGCATCCCCTCCGAGACACTTTCCCCCTCGGCATTTCCTCATTGTAAAATCATTGCCGAGAGGCTAAAACAGAGAATCCCAGCAGTATCAAAGGACTAAGTAATATATATTTGATTTCTGAGCCCTCCTAGAGAAAAACATCAGGCAAAATATAACACAGGAGGAAAAATAAATGAGTAATAACCAACACCTCATAAAGGTTGCAGCCTAAGTGTTCCACGAGCCCTTCATAAGCACACAGTCCTTAGTCCTCTCATTACAGTGAGATAAATTGTACCTGTTATTTTATTTTGCCAGGAATAAAAGTAAATTCTCTCTGGAGGAAGATAATATCCCTATGAACCCCAAATTATGTCTATATATTTATATGCAATGTCTTTTCTTGAACCAAAATTTATAAGCCATACAAGGAGATAAGAATACAACTTAAAAAAACAGAGGATAAAATGGACAAGAGAAAAAAATCCACACACACATAATATATTTTAATTTTGGAGGGACCAGACAGACTTTAAAACTATCATGCTTAATATGTTCAAACATTAGGTGGTTAGTTAGAAAAATATATAAATAAAAATTACAAAATAATAAAATGGATATCTACAAATAAAAAATAGAAAAACTAAAACTATAAACCCAATATATGAATTTACCAGAAGTTTATACACAGTTGAAGAGTAAAGAATTAAGTGAATTTAACTGTTACTGTATATAAAATAAACATAACAATTCTGTTCTATATTAAAAAGAACAGTTTTCTGATCTTTGATGTGTGTGTGCTAGCAGAAGTTTAAATGTTACAACTAAAAGCAGCTGAGGGACAGCAGGGTGGCTCAGGCCTTTAGTTCTAGCACTGTGGGAGGCCAAGGTGGGCAGATCGCTTGAGCCTACGTGTTTAAGACCAGCCTCGGCAACATAGTGGACCTCATCTGTAGGAAAAAAAAAAAAGCACCTGGGCATAGCAAGTGTTTCTTTAGGCCACAACAGTCCAAAATGCCTACAAAAGGCAAGAGAGTAATGTTAAAATTATTTGCCAAGGAGGCCTGGTTTGTTAGCACTGTCACCCCACAACACTCCTTACCCTGCAGAACTCAAGAATTAATGTCAAGTCTCTAAATCAAGGGAGGGTACATGTATCTCACAAATGACAGTAGACCCTTCAACAACACAGGAGTTTGGGACAGAAATCCCCTACCACTACCACACCACAGTTAAAATTTAATGTATAACTTTTGACTCTCCCCCACATTTTACTATTAATAGCCTACTGTCGACTGGAAGCCTAACTGAAAATATAAGCAGGAGATTCACACACATTTTATTAGTTATATGTAATATATACTGTATTCTTACAATAAAGTAAGCTAGAGAAAATGTGATTAAGAAAATCATGAAGAGAAAATATATTTACTATTAATTAAGTCGGAGTGGATCATCATAAAGCTCTTCATCTTCATTGTCTTCATGTTGAGTAGGCTGAGAAGAAGGAGGAAGAGGAAGAGGAGGTATTTGTCTTGCTGTCTCAGGGGTGGCAGAGGTGGAAGAAAATCCACATTATCAGTGGACCCTCGATGTCCAAACCTGTGTTGTTCAAGTGTTCAAGGGTCAACTGTACAATCATTTTCATGTTTCACCTGGCCTCTTATTCTTCCAGACAGTGAGGTCCACAGCACCTAACAAATCCAGACATCTGCTTTTGATGTTTCCAGGAGATTTCTGACAAAAATGCACCCATAGCGATGACATTGCATGGCCACTGCAACCACTGTTTACTCCACTGCTATCTTCCCTCGGCATCCAGGGAACCTGTCTCACAGTTGGATTCCCTCTGTGGAGCCCTGCAGTTGAGCTGTGATGGACTCATTTACTTTCAAAGATGGAGGCATCCTTTACTCTCCTTCCATGGTTCCCCATTCAGGAGCACCATTCCTAGGGCTTAAAGCCATTCAAATAACAAGCCAGACCAGGTCTCATCAAAGCTATTGATACTCTGCGACACCCATGTTCACCCTCTCGGAAACCAGGGCTCAGCCTCCTCTAGGCTCTCCAGGGCAGCAAGCAAACCCTCCCTCCATCCCTTCCAGGAAATGCTCCCCTCCCCAGCCCTGCTGTTACTGTGAGTCACTCACTGATATACATTTTATCAGATAATTTTATTTTTGTCCGGTTTCTGCAAGCCTTTTCCTGTGTTAATATTTCTGTAAGAGGAATCTTAATCAAATAAATTTCAAAAAGTGCTTCAAGTGGAAAAGAAGTTACAAAATGAACTAAATATACCATGAGTGCTCTGTTACACTCAGAAAGAAGTAATCTTCACTTTGGGGAAGGGCACATAGTTGGTTGCGAGTTTACAAATGGACTTATTGTCATTTTATATCAGCTGTAGAAACCTTCTCCTTCCCCTCTTGCCAGCTGCTTCCCTGAAAACCACTGCTGAGCCAGCAATTACTGCAGCAGCACAAAGCCCCTCAAATGGGGAGACCACGGCAATTACCCTGATTTGTCACCACAGAGGGCTGGCTATAAAAGCTTCTTTCAAGTCATTGAAATTAAGCAGTTTGGGACTATGCCAGGGCCTTTTGGAGAGTAGCAATCAGGAAAGAAAAAAGAGACACCAGTGTCAGCACAAGAAAGCAGGTAGACTTGGAACAGTGTGCTAGAAGGAAATAGGATGGCTATTTTCTGTCGACATGTTTCAGTGTTATCTAAAATGCATTCTTTATCCGAGTTTGACTTTTCCCTGACAATTAAAATAATTCCAGGCCATCTTGATTCATGAGAAGGAGTAAAACCCAAGGTTGTTTGTTTTTTTGCCAAGAGGAATATCAAATATAATGGCATCTACAGTGTCCACATATAAGGGTGACATTTTCAGATGATTGGTAACCTGAACATTTTTTCTTCTCCATCTCCCATTCTCTCCGAAATACAGTAATTCATTCAGGCCTCTGTCATAAACACTGGACACACAGCAGGAAACCAAATAGATGGAAATACCTGTGAAAATGTAACTTAGATTCTACTTTGGAAGCATGAGAATATAAAAATAAAAGTAAAATACATGTTATGTTAAATAGTAAGAATCCTAAGGGGGAACCATAAATAAATAAATAAATCAAGGAAAAGAAGACAGAAAATACTGGGAAGGGCTGAAATTGGAGCTGTGATTGCCCTAACATCACACCAATGGGACATTTGAGTATAGGCTTAAAGGAAGTGAGTTACCTGTATGGATATCTGAAGGAAAAGCATCAAGGCTGAGGGGACAGCAAGGAAAGGGCTGAAATACAAGGGCTTGCCAGGACAATCTTGGGGATGATGAGTCCATTATGGTTATGGTTACTGAAAAATTGTTTGAAGAGAGTAGTTGATAATGAGATAAAATGGAATGTGCCTTCAGTTGCACACATCCTTGTAGGTCCCTGACAGATCTTTGGCTTTAGTCTGAGTCACCCTGCAAGCCATTGGAGGGTTTGAACAGAGGAGAGATAGAATTTAATGTGCGTTTTGACTGGATTGCTTGCCTGAAGAGAAAGAAAGAAAAGAAGCAAGAAGGCCTGTTTAGAATGCTCTTGTAGCAAAGCAGGTGAGAGATGATAGAGGCTTGAAACATTGGCAGCAGGGAAGGCTTTAGAGAGTAGTTTAACTCGATATATTTCGAAAGTAGAATTTTACTTCTGGTGTGAAATAAAAATGGAAGTTAAGAGTGATAGAAAGTTTTCGATCTTTGCAATCAGAAGAATGGAGGAGGCCATTAAAAGATAGGATTTTGAGAAAATCAGCTTTGGAGATAAAACCAGGAGCTCAGTTTTAGACATTTCAAGACTGTGGTTATTTTAGAAAGAAATAGAAAATACGAAGAAATAAATTTGATAAACCATTCTGGAGTTCTAAGGCATGGTCTAATCTTGTCAGATAGACTATTCAGTTTAAGACTGTCTCATCAGTTTAAGACTGATATTTAAAGTCTTGAAACTGTGAATGTGTACAAAGATAGGAGACCCAGTGAATGGCAAGGTCCTGAGACAGAAAACATTGTGCGGTAATAGAGAAGAGGAGAGAACCACAAACGTGTAAGAAAAAACTCAAGCAATTTTTACGTCATGAAAGACAAATGAAAAGAAAGCGACTAGCTGTGTCAAATGCATGGATGACTCAACTATCACGAGGACCGATAATTGATTATTTGATTTAGTGAAACAGTGTTCATTTGTGGTGTTGATAAAAGAAGTTTGCCCAGGAGTAGTGGGGGCAAATGGTTATTGGATTTGATTCAAGAGAGAAGGGAAGGAGGCTAATTGGAGACAGTAGATATAGTCTGTCTTTTAAATAGGCTCTCTCTAAATGAAAGCACAGAAAGTGTTGGTCATTAAAAGGATTAGGGAGAGAAATGCAAGGACAGAGGAGAGACCTGCTGAGCAATGTGCTTGAGTGAGCAACAGCAACAGCTGGGAGCACGTGCAGGTCCTTTCCAGCCACAGCAGAACACAGATGCAGGGAAGTGGGCAGATGTGTTCAGTTCTCCTCTGATTGCTTCAATTTTCTCAATGAAGCAGGAAGCAGAATTATCTTTTGAGAATGGGGATGAGGGCAGTGGTATTGGAGGCTTAAGGTGACAGCAGAAATGTATTTAAAAGAAATGGAGAGAATAGACTGGGGAAAGAAAGAATAATTGCAGGTTGCTTTAGGCGTGTACTTCAGGTCAGTGATCATGAATTTAATGTGGGATGAGTCACTATGGCTATTTGTTTTTCTTCATCCATGTTTAGTTAAATGAGTTCAGGCATATAGCAGAAGGAAAGTTGGAGTTAGTCTGAATTCAGGGAGAATAAGGAAGAGTAAAGAAGCAATTGAACTGAGCATGTATGCTGGGGAATGATAATACTTGATTATGGAACTTAAGCTGGATAAGTGGCATAAGATGAATACGCTAAAATGAAAGATGATGGATTAGGAAATTGAAGTTGGGATATTAAGAGCTTGGGGCACAAGAGGGGCTACAGTGGAAGGTTTGAAGGTATCATTCTAGGGAAGATTGTTTGAAATTTAAATTATGTTCACATTGTAATTACTGGTAATGACAAGGTGTGGGGTTTGAACATGAGAATGTGTTAAGGAGACATGAAGACTAAGGTCATCGGAGAAGAGCAGATCAAGAGCAGAAAGGCCAGGAGACATTCATGTACAGTTTTGTCATATGGAAAGTATTGAAAGAAAAACGTTAGAGATTTAATAATGATCCAGAGATTAGAATCATCACCAGGATGGGCAGATAGGTGTCCATGTCTGAGATCATGGATGGTGGAATTGGATTGAATGTGTACCTATGTGTGTGATGAAGGCATGAAGAAAAGACTGAGGAGCAAGAAGAATACCTATCCATCTCCAAGTTTAGTAAGATTATAAACAGGAAATGAAATCAGATACCACTTGAGAGAACTGCAGGATCAAACAATTCTCCGCAGGAAAGCCAGCTTTCAATTAGCAGAGTAAGGTGAAAAGAATGTAGATTAACAAGCTAGAGGAAAGAGAGGCTTTGTAGATGACTGACCTTGTTATTATAAATCTTTCAACCTGTACTATGTTCAGAATAGGACAGTGGGGAGGGAAGAAAACAGCCTGGGGTGTAAATAGAGGAAATCAAGAAAAGCGATTTCTTTTCATAGGCAGATGCACCATACACAATAAAGGAAGTCATACTTCTTTCTTTCTGTGTAACCATATTCCTCAGACAGCTAAAGTTTTCATTAAGCAAATTAATTGATCCATAGTATCTAATTAAGTTTTCTTTTGCAATGCTAAATCAACTTCTCAAGCAATTTGTCAAATTCATTTTTGGTGGTAAAATTAGAATGTGTTTAAGTCCACAATGATAGTACCTAAGAAATTTTATGACCAAATAAGAACTTGAAGTGGCTGAAGGATGAGGATATATATGATAACTGGTCCTGAAAAAAGTAAAACCTATCATGTCACCTATTTTAATAAATACTGCTTACAGATGGGGACATTTTTGTTGATAATTACTTATGGAGAAAATAAACCCATTAGAATAATTTGTTGAAAATACCAAGAACATTACAAAATCATAATATACTAAAAGGTAAGGCTTGTTAATTGTTACACGTTTCAGTTTATAATACTGAGGCTGAGAGTTTACTTGATATATTATTTAAATATAAGTATTTTAAAAATGTATATTATTGTAGCGGAGGTGTAATTTAATATTTTTTTCTGTCAGTAATCTGTATTAATCTGCAGGTAGGACATTATAAGCATGATTGCAGACAATTCTGTTGATATCAATAACATATGTGTTAGTACTTTAGGCAAATATATATTTGAAAATAATATGGAAGCAATAAAGTCAAATAATATTTCTTATAGTTCTTTTTAATTTATACTGCTAAAATGGCATTACATTTTTTCTCCTAAACAAGTTCATAGAAAAACAAAAAGGCAATAATTTACACCCATAAATATTTCAGAAATGTGTATTAAAGAATAAGAAGCATATGAAGGGATGCAAATTATTAAAAACATAGCGAGGCATTAGTCACAATTTCCCTATTCTGGTAAAAGCCAATGAGTAAAGAACCACTGTAAAAATAAAGAAGCCACTGAAATACAGAAATAGCTTTTTTTTTTTTAACTGAAAAGCATTTCTGTCACTATCATTATTTTATAACACAATAATGAACTGCTCTTACAGAACTTTAAACTTGTATTTCCATTTTATTCTTAGTTTTTACTTTTGTGTAAATAATGTCTCCTTCTTAATATCAGGTTGTAGTTAGAATAAGTTATTATACAATTAAAATGATATTATATAAACCTCAATAATTAAATAATTTGAAAGTTTAAAAAACAATAGCAACAAGCATTTTTCAGCTTTTAGCATAAAATGATCTTATTTGCTAACCATTGTAAAGTAAAACAGTGATAGATTTGGGTCTAGTTGGATGTAATCTGCTCATATGGTGATATTTAAGTCTTTATAGACATCTGATATTTTGTTGGTGCAGAAAAACTGCTACTGTTATACCCTATGCTAAACTCCATGATTTGATTTTTGGAGAAATCCTCAGTGAGGTAAAATAGTGACTTATGGGGCAAACTTGAGAGGGTTTTCTTCTTTTGGAAAGAATGTCTACTGAGACACACCGCCTCTTCTAGGGTGGAGGGATGTATTCACAGAATCTCAAGAAGACTCTCAAGAATACCTTAAAACCTCAAAAGTAACTGCTTTGATTCTTCATCTGAATATATCACTATTTTGTAAGGTATTTTCTGTTAAGACATAGAGGCACAATTTTCTCCTGCTCAGCCTTCTTCATTGGAGCACCCAGTGCTATAGAAAAAATTTTTGTAACTCTACTTCTTGATTTTTCACTCAACCATAGCAGAAAGCAATCCAGGAAAATCAATTTTATTATATGATAGCTTTGAATATATAATTTATAAATAATTACAGGCTTAGTACATTATAGTGGCACCTCACTTTCAGATACTTAAGTCTGAATTCATTTCCTATTGTGGTTATAAAAATTGCCACAAAACCTTGGTGGCTTATAACAGCACAAATGTATTATCTTACAGTTCTATATGAAATATGAAACAGGTCCTACTGAGCTAAAGTCAAGATATCAGTAGGCTTCATTCCATTCAAGAAGCTCTAGAGATGAGTCCATCTCTTTTTGTTTTCTAGTTTCTAGAGACTGCATGCACTCCTTATAGCATGGTCTCTTCTTCTTCCATCTGGAAAGCCACCAGTGTAACATCTCTACCCAACTTCCTTTTTCCACATAAGGTAACATATTCAGAAGTACCTGGGGTATGGACGTGGATACATCTTTGGGGGTAATTCTTCTACCTATCACATAGATAAGTCATGTTTTGAAAGCAAAGTTATAAGAATAAGTATGTTGAGAAAATGTTCTTGCAAAACTTAACCTTAATATTTGGTGTGGTTTAAGATACTTATCTCACAGAGAATTACACTATTTGATGTTTAATTAACTCTTGTACCTTACAGTAATTTAATTGAACAATAAAATAATATTTATACAGATAAAGATATGTACTTTAGATACATTATTTTAAAAATAAATAAAATATTGATATGACTAATTTAAATATATTCATAAACAATTCAAATTATTTCTGGGATTTTATGTAACCTATCTTTCCTTCATCAATAAGATAATGCATCCAATTCTGCGCATTGCTTGGATCAAAGGTAAAATAGGAGTGAGTGATCTACTGGAGTACTATACTAAAAATTGTACTAAAAACTGTAGTGGAAGAAGATTTAGGATACCTGAAACCTAAGCCTGTTTCCAAAATTCATGTGCCTTATGACCTTGGGTAAGCCATTTAACCAAGACTATATTTTAAGCTCCTTAAAACTAATAATGATTTATTCATTTTGGGCATACTAGAACCTTCAAATTTTATCATACAGAAATAATAGCAAGAAAGGTTACCTAATTGAAATAACTTCGTGGGACATTTTTTCTGCAAATAAGAAAAGTAAACTCATGAATTGAGACAGCCTACTCTATATAAAGAGTTCATGAGTTTAACGGACATGATTGTATAACAAGAAAATTTTAATCATCGTAAAACACCTGAGCCCCAAGCAAGCAAGGACAAAATACTAAGATTTAGAGATAATTTTAGTAAATTAAAATGACAAATACAGTTAGGTAAACAAAGGTACTACATGTCTCATGCTTCTTTGCAGGTAGATATGACCATGCAATTAGATTTCACCAATGGGATGTGAGCTGAAATGATGCATGCACTTTCAGGCAAGGCTTCCCTATTTTATTCTTTTAATTTATTGTCTTTTGACAAAAAGACCCTGGAGGATGGTAAAGCTACAAGACAAATTTCTGAATTATGGTATGGAGGGAAGTTGACTGCCAATCAAGAACACCTGTTTTAGTCTGTTTGGTGAGAAAAAGTTATAAACACTTACATAGTGTTTAAGACATTATACATTTGGGGACTTGGAATGGAGCAAGATGGCTGAATAGCAGCTTCCATTGATTGCCCTCCCACAGGAACACCAAATTTAATAACTACATTAAAAAAGGACCTTCATAAGAACCAAAAATCAGGTGAGCAAACACAGTACCTGATTTTAACATCACGTTGCTGAAAGAGGCACTAAAGAGGGTAGAAAGAAAATCTTGAATTGTTTCACTAAGTGCCATCTCTCCTCCATACTCTGTCAGTGACAGCTTGGGAAGAGGAGAGAATCTGTGCTCTTTGGGGAAGGAGAGCATAGTGACTTTGGGAATTTTCATTGGAAGTCAGTCCTGCCAACATTAGTAGAACTCAGCTGATGCCCACGGAGGAAGCATTTAGATAAGCCATAGCCACAGGGGAATTGCACATCCCAGCAGACAAAATTGAGTTTTGGCAAGCTTTACTACCGTGTGCTAAAGTGCTCTGGGGTCTTAAATAAAGTTGAAAGGTGGTCTAGACCACAAGAGCTGTAACTCTAGGCAAGTCCTGGTGCTCTGCTGGGCTCAAAGCCAGTGGATTTGAGGGCATATGACCTAGTGAGTCACCAGCCAGGGTGGCTAAGGAAGTGCCTGCACCATCTGTCCTCGAACCCCAGGCAGCACAGCTCACAGCTCTGAAAAAGAGTCCTTTCTTCTGCTTGAGGAGAGGAGAGGGGAGAGTAAAGAGGACTTTGTCTTGCAACTTGGATACCAGCTCAGTCATAGTAGTCACCTCAGGCAGAGTCATGAGGAACCCATTCTAGGCCCTAGCTCCAGGACATTTCTAGACACACTCTGGGCCAAAAGAGAACCTGCTGCATTAAAGAGAAACAGCAAATTCTGGCAGGATTCATCACCTGCTCATTAAAGAGCCCTTGGACCCTAAACTATCAGCAGCAATACCCAGGCAGAGCTCACTGTGGGCCTTGGCTAAGACTCAGAGCCTTGCTGGCTTCAGGTGATACCAAGCACATTCCTAGCTGTGGTAGTTTTGATGCTTTTTGCTTTAGAAGAGCAGAGATAAAAGTAAAGGGGACTTTGTCTTACAGCTTTTGTACCAGCTCAACCACAGGGGTTAGAGCATCAAGTGGGCTCATGGGATCTCTGATTATAGGCCTTGGCCCTTGGATGGCATTTCTGACCCCAGGCCAGAGGGGAGCCCACTTCCCTGAAGGGTGAGTCCCAGGCCTGGCAGCATTCTCAACAAGCTGAGTGAACTCGGCAGTGGCCTGGCCTTAAGTGAACATCGGCAATTGCCTGGCAGCACTCCCTGTGCGCCTCTGGTGGTGGTGACCATGGGGAGAGACTCTTCTGCCTGTGTAAAAGGGAAGGAAGAGTGAAAGGACTTTGTCTTGCATTTTGGCTGCTGGCTCAGCTGCAGTAGAGTAGAGCACCAGGTAAATTTCTAAGGTTTCTGACTCCAGGCCCTGGCTCCTGGAAATCATCTCTAAACCAGCCTAGGGCCTGAAAAAACTCACTGCCCCTAAGGGAAAGACACAAGGCTGGCTGACCTCACCACCTACTGATTGTAGAGTGCTAGGGCCTTGAGCGAATGTAGGAAGTAGCGAGGAAGTGGCTTTTGTTGGCCAAACTAAAGTTGTCACTTTAGTTTTACAGATCCATAGAGGGACAGGTATTGAGTCCCAGGGGCAGTGCTTAGTGTATTATGCCAAGAAATCTCATCTGCACATGATTTATATGCTTTTGATGATGACATTTTGGACTTTGAGATGATAAGATTTAGATTAAACTTGGGAGTTTGAGCTGACGTTAAAATGGGGTGAGACTCTTGGAAAGCTTTGAAAGGTTGAATGTATTTTACATTTGGGAGGAGCATGAACCACTAGGGCCCAGGATACCACAGGTCTACTGCGGTAGACCAATCCCAAAGGTGCAGACTGCGGCTGTCAATACCAAAAAGTTACATAATATGTAATTGTGTTTATATAACATTTTTGAAATGACCAAATTGTAGAAATGGAAAACATATTTCTGGTTACAAAAAAGTGTGGGGACAGAGATGAGGATGTTTATACAAGGCAACAGAAGGTATTAGGGTGGGGCTGCAAATGTTCACTAGTTTGACTGGTGGTGGATATATGAGCCTAAACATGTTCTATAATTGTACAAAACTAATTACACATACTCATACCACCAATGTGCACAAGCAAAAATTAAAATAGACAAAAAAGCTAAACAATATGAAGAGGTTTTTATCAATTTCAATATCTTTGTTGTGATATTGTATCATATTATACTATAGTTTTGCAAAATGATACCACTGGGAGAAACTAGGTAAAGGGTACACAGGTTTTCTCTTCATTATTTCTTAGAACTGCATGTAAATGTACAATTATTTCAATAAAATTTCAGTTAAAAAACTGACTTAATAAGATAAAGCAAGGTGGTTGAAAAATCACGTTTGAAAAGCTCAAAGATGAAATGAGTTCAAAGATTTAACTGCACAAGACAGGACCCAAGTCTCAGCAGAGGGCATCCGGATGCATGACCCAGACAATTTGACCAGCAAAGGTGATTTGTGCCACAGTTAGCCGCCCCACAGAAAAGGAGGCTTTAATCTGCCATTTGTAGCTTTCCAAATGGCAGACCAAACAGCAAAGCTATTGGCAACAGATTAAATGTCAGTAAAAATATAATGAGGTTTATTTAGGGGTGTATTGACAACATCCGTGAGAACAGCCTTGTGTTTGTCCACTGTGGAGACTACCATGTCAGTGTTTGACTCCGCATGGTGGGTGCTGAGGCTGGACAGCTATGGCAGCCCAGTGGACACTGCTAGGCTTCAGCTTAGCTGAACCACTGGTAGCCCAAGCCCAGCATATGGGGAACCTTTGTGAATATATGCAGCTATTCTCAATTAAGAGACTCCCCTTTGGCACTTATGGAAGAGAGAATCATAGGCATATAATGCAACAATTTCTACTGCATACACAGATATAGGAATAAAAAACAACCTTCCATGGAATCCCAATAGGCCTAAACAGCAATGTCCCATTAGCCTCTCCTACACTGTGAACACTTCCCAAATCCCACTGATTAAATACTGGCACTCCTCACCCCGTAGGAATAGGAAGATGATAACATGGGTACCTGTTTCAGCGCCATAGAATTTGGGGTTCATTTCCTACACGAAGTTCCCCAGCTCGTTTGGATGGTTATGTATCAGTTCCTCTTAAAGACAGAGACTTTAGTGCACAGCCCACCTCAACATTCATATTCCTCCTTAAGGAAGCTGGGGTCAAGGTAGTAAGGCAGGGAGGGATGAGGGCCCAAAAGTTGAAAGACACTTCATGCTAGTAAGCAGAGCATATTTCTTTTCCTTTCTGAGCACAGCCCTTGTTATCCATCTTTAGGAAGCTTTATGCACCTGCTCTCTCATCTCTCTGGTGAGCCAGGTAAAGTTCTAACTATTCCACTGGTTTTTACCCAGAGTGGCTATGAATTTTCCTGCTTTAATGCCCAGGGCAGAAGCATAAATGTACCTGTTGTTTGAAAAGAGATAAATCTCTTAATAGCAATTTCAGAGTACCAGGCCTGAGACTGACTGCAAGACTGGGGAGCAAGATGGCCCCACGTGAAGAACCATTAGAAACACAGAAGACATTGTTCAGAAAGCTGTTTTTGAACTTACTTTTCAATTCTCTTCCTATACCCTTTTCTCAAATTACTCCACATTAATAGGCAATGAAATGGAAGATAGCTTTATAGCCTGGTTGAAGGAACAATTTGATCAATATATTTATTACTAATGCCCATGAATGCTCTCAAATCCAGTTAATGATTAATGAGGCCCTCATCTTTATTTCTACTGCAAAGCTATGTCTCCATCAGCATTTCAGCCGCACTGACAAATTGTTATAGGCCATGAAAGGTCTGAGGCTTTGCAAGAGAATATGTTAGCTTAACACAGGTTTATAGGTACTGGTAGAAGACACGGTATTCTTGAATCAGAGACAAAGGACCTTTATTAATTATGGCACAGCTGACATCTTGGGCCTGCAAATAGACACTGATAGCCTAAACCTTCCCCTGCCACATAATCACATTTTCTTTTTGAATATAATAGTCTTCAGAATTTTGGTTGGGAAAGGCATGCATCTTACTAGTTTTAAAATATTTGATTTACAGCTATACATGATTTACTTGTTTTACTTATTTATTATTTCATAATAGTAATAGCATATAAAATATATTTTTCTTAACCTAATAAGAGATTATAAAAATAGGGCTGGGTGTGGTGGCTCATGCCTGTAATCTCAGCACTTTGGGAGGCCAAGGTGGGTGGATCACTTGAGGCCAGGAGTTCCAGGCCAGGCTGGCCAACATGGCAAAACCCTGTCTCCACTAAAATACAAAAATTAGCTGGGTGTGGTGGTGCATGCCTGTGGTCCCAACTACTCAGGATTCTGAGACATACGGTTCACTTAAACCCAGGAGGCAGAGGTTGCAGTGAGTCGAGATTGCAACACTGCACTCCAACCTGGGCAACAGAGTGAGACTCTCTCTCAAATAAATAAATAAATAAATAAATAAATAAATAAATAAATAAAACTAAAAAGACTATTAAAATAAAATACATGCCATGATATTTATCATTTTATCATATGTTACCCCAATTCCTAAGCTTTTACCCATCCTTTAAGGCTAGAATGTAACTATAAATATAAATATAATGTACTTGACACTTCTGTATTTTGACCTGTTTTGCCCTTTAGTGACTGCCATATCCTATGTTTGTGAAAGTTAACTAGTGCTTAAAAATGTGTTTCCTAAACAGCACAGTAGTTATTTCAAGTGACCTCGTTTTGAAGTATTTCCTAATGACAAATCGCTTAACATAGTCATATACTCTGAGTTACTTTAATGCTTCAAATAACTCTAAAAACTAGACTAGTAAAATATAGCAGATGTGAGGATTGATTTAGTGTCTAATCATCAAAAATGGGTAAGAAGGGTATTCCAGCAGTATAGAAAGTTTCTGCAGTGTCTGCACTACAGAGCGTAGAGTCAATCCATTAAACTGCAAATGGGATGAATAGGTCTCTTAAACCATAGATTCACACTGTGCTTTTCTGTGGAACAAATCACATTTCTCTTTATGTATCAAGGAGGATGAATTACACAATATGGTCAATTAAATCACACTTAAAGAAGTAATAAAGGAAGCAGAATACAACAGTTGTCCTATCAATGGATTATTTAAAAATATAAAAGTTCTCACCCATGGGGCTTCTCTTTACTTATCCTTCTCAAATTTGCCTATATAACATGTGATCACCCCCTTGAATAAGTCCTTTGGTTTTGCGATTCAGAGTAATTCACTGTTAATTTGATGAGGTCAATCAAGTGTTAAAAACTATTCCAAAAAAATAAAAAGAATGTTGCTCAGGCAAGCACACAAAATGGGTTCTGGTTAAACTAGATTCATGTCTCTATAATATAATGTAATATAATCAGGATCACAATTGGTGCCTATGAAGAAATGGTGTTCCAAAAATTGTTGCATTTACATTATAAATATTTGTTCCCATTTATGGTACTGTGAGGAAATGAAACTTCTCTAGATTTCTGTGTGTGCTTATACAAAGCCCCAGCTTCCTGAGACAGGAACTGTATACAGAAAAAGACAAGAATATTTGCCTTCACTTCTACTGGAAACATTGCTTTTTCTTTTTACATACCACAAGAATTACATCTGGAGATATTTTTCTAGTGAATTGCTCTCAACTGAGCAGAAAAGATAACAACACTTCTCCTATCCCCCTGAGAGGGCCAAGAGGTTACAGCCCAGACTAAATTCCTAGGTTTAGCCCTGAGGTCTCCTGGAAAACTAGGAAGCTTTCTCCCTGGATATGTACATCTCACAAAGGAGAAATCTTGGAGGCATCTCTAGTTCATAAAACCCAGAGACGTTTCAGATGTATCTGACTTTTGGAGAGTCTTTGGCATTCCAAAAGGTTAGGCAGAGAGCCTAGGATCCTTTCCATCCAGTCTCCAAAGGACAAGTTATCTCTCTCCTTTCAGGAGTGGAGTGCTGTTTGACAGTTGTCCTTCACTTGCACATAAATAAAGAAAATTCATTGTTCTTCATCTGTCTTCTTGCGGTATAACTCTCAAGTAAAAAAATTCCATCAGTTCTCATCACATTACCTGCAGGTCTAGGTGCAGGTGACTGACATTGAGATTACTTTGGCTGTAGATATGGTTGTATAAATAAAGAGGAGGTGCTCTGTGTTTCTGTAGTATTTATATATAAAATTAATTCTGTGCTATTCACACCTGTTAATTCACATTATGTTTTAAAACAACCCATCTTATAGATGAGGCAATTAAAAGACAAAGTATAGCTCAACTACTGAGGACATTTGGCCAGTAAGAACTGAAGAACTGTGGAGAAAAGATTTGGTTGGCATAACTCCAAAACCCTTGGCATTAATTATTAGGCTGCCTTTATCACACATGGCATTTATTAGGATTTAAGAGCTCAAGGCATATGATTGCTGCATTCTATTTTCTTAAAAACCTTAAACTAAGGTAAGCCTACCTTTTTCTCTCTCTCTTTCTCTTTCTCTCTTTGAAAGCAGAGTAAATGCATGATATTCTTTCTTTATCACTCAATAATAGAAAAATACAGATATAGACACAAATTAATATTTAAAGCCTCATTTTATGATCTTGGGTAAATATTAAGATTATATAAATAATTTAGGTTTTCCATAAATTCCTACTTACCTTTTATCACCTGTACTTTTTTACCAACAACATGCAAAATAGAAATTTAATCTTGAAAGTAATTGAAAAACTATCCAGATGTTAAAAATAATCCACTGATTTACCTATTGAACAAAAACATCAAATGGCTATCATTGCATAGGCCCTGGCCTAGGTACTAATGCCACATGTATTTATAATATTGAAGCAGCACTGTTATGCATTTCTTTTGACACAGTAGCTAAATTCATCAGACAATTGGTCGTCCCTATAGTTTTGGGTTATAAGATGTATCAACTACCATACAGCATTTTAAAAAGTAGAGAAAATAAGGAATGTATAGTTTACATGAACAGAGGTAATGATACAACCAATATGACTCTGAAGTCACTAAAATAAATGCTATATGTAAATCTTACAGAGGTGTAACAAGAGGAGAGCAAAAGAATCTTTTATGAACAGAAACTCCAGTTTTAATTTTAAGGATTTGACCACTCAGGTTCTAAAATTAGTCAATATCATTGAGGACACACTTAAATAACCTCCAGACATGAGAAGCATACAAGATTAGCAAACATCATGTATCTTACCAGAATTCTGTATCAATTAACTGAGTATGGACAGTAAGGATTTGTTAGATTACATAGTGTGATATACTGTTTCAGAGAATTATCCTAATATCTAAATTGAGTTATCTCTTTCTCTATAGATTTGAGTGGAAAAAAATCATCTCATTTGAAGGAACAAGCATAGTCTCTATGTAAACTTACTACAACATAAAGGAGATGATGAACAGAAAATATTATTTCAAAACAAAAAAAATTCAACAGAAAATATTGCAATAAAAAATCTAATAGTGATAAAAAATTGTATACATTAAAGAAATTTGAAAAAAATCTCTGCTGTAGAATAATGAAACAAAGAAGATATACCACAAGTGAGCAACACGGTATTGTTAAGTATAGTCCTCATGCTGTGCATTAGATCCCCAGAAATTATCTTACAACTGAAAGCTTATTCCCTTTGATCAACATCTCACCATTTCTGCCTTCCCCTCAGGCTCTGGCAACTACTATTCTACTGTCTGCTTCTATGATTTCAATGTTTTTAGCTTCCACATATAAATGAGATCATGTAGTACTTGTCTTTCTGTGGGGAAAAAAATCAGACCATGGATTACCACTGGGAGCAAGAGACGAATTCACTAGAAAGAAGGTATGCAGGAATATTCTGGTAATATTCTACATGTTGATAGGGAATTGTGTTACACAAGCACCTGAATTTGTCAAAACACAACAAAGATACCTCAATATTTGTTCATGTCATTCTAAGTTTTACTTCAAAATAAAGTAAGTAAACAAGCAAAAATAAACATATATTTTGCTTTACTTGTTATTATTAAAGACCACAAGTAAGATAGTAAAGCAAAAAGGAAAAGAAATATAGCTTATTAAGTTTTAGAAGAGAAGCAGAAACAAAAGTTTATAAATTCACATAAATGAAGGTGAAATTGAAAGTTACAACAAGAATAGATTCTGATGAACACTCAAAGAATGAACAACAGGACTGAGAAAATGAGGGGAAAAAATGGAAGTAAAAGATAAATGTAAAAGGATTGACTAGAACATGACAGTTCTGGAAGAGAAGCAAAGGAGACCCTCTATGTACATCATTAGTGACCCTAAATAAGATCAGAACAATTAACGGGAAACAAACATAAACAAACAATTAGAGAAAAAATGCACAAACTATAAGATGATTTGCATCTACCAATTAAATGAACACATCTTGTTTCAAGAATAGTGAAATTGGAAAAATCAATTCCGAGGCTCAAATCAATCAAGTTATTAAATTTCAAAAAGGACAGAATCTTTTAGTCAGCCAGGTCAATACAAAAATCTCATAAAAGAAAAAAAAAAGTGGCTTCATTAATCCAAAGAGCAAAATGTAACATGATAAGATAGTAATGTTCTGGAAGAAAGAAAATATGAACTTTTTTAATACAGTGATACTGTGAAATACATATTTGATCTTTGTTTCCATGAGATGACTGGTGGCTGGTAGCCCCTAGGCAGCTTCAGGATGGGGCTGGTCACCAGAAAGAACAAGTCTTGATTAGAGGGTTAGGACTTTCAGCCCATGCTTTAATCTTGGGGAGGGGAGAGGGGCTGAAGGTTGGGTTGATCATTAATGGCCAATAATGTAATCAATCATACCTATGTAATGCAGTCTCCATAAGAACTCAAAAGAACAGGCTTCATAAAGGCTTCCAGATAGCTGAACGTGTTCCTGGAGGGTAGCACCCCATGTTCCTGAAGGAGACATGGAAGCTCCATTCTTCTCTCATGCCTTGCCCCATGTATTTCTTCCATCTGCTATTCATCTGCGGACTTTGCAACATTCTTTATAATAAACTGATAATTAGAAGTAAAATGTTTCCTGCATTCTGGGAGCTGCTCTAGCAAATTAATCAAACCTGAAGGTGGGGTCATGGGAACCCTGCTTTATAGCCAGTTGACTAGAAGTACAATTGATGTTGTAGTCTGTTTTGTGCTGCCATAACAGAATGCCTAAGGCTGGGGAATTTATAAAGAACAAAAATTTATCCCTCACAGTTCTAAAGGCTGGAAAGTTTATCATCAAGTCTCTGGAAAGCTGGGCCCACTTTCTCTGATTCCAAAATGCTGTTGTGAAAGCTGGGTCCTCCATAGAAAAGGAACACTCTGTCCTCACATGACAGATGAGCAAGAGAGGACCCACTCCTGCAAGCCTTGTTTATAGCAGCTTTAATCCATTCATGATGGTTTATTATTATCTATGATAATCTATGATTCAGAATAAAAGTAAATTTATCTGTTAAAATATAAACTTGAGTTTTAGTCATTAAACAAAACTCAACTTTGTAATACCTACAAAAAATCACAGAAAACAAAGTGACTCAGGAAAGTTGAAAATACAAAGATGAGCAATGGCAGTCATGCCTGGAAATGGAACAAAATGAAGAGAGGTGTTTAAATCAGAAAAAGTAGAAGTCAGACAAAAAGGATTAAATGAGGCTAAGAAAGCCACTTTAAAATAATAAGCTGTGCAGTCGACAAAATCAATACACAAATAAAAACATCAACATCAATAGTGAAAAATAAATAGGGATTGTAATGACATATAAGATGAGACCTTAATATATATATATTTTTTCCACAATGACTCAGAAAGATAAAACATAAATAATAACCTAAAAGAATTTGCTCTTTCCAGTCCTGTTTGGAACAGGCTCCCAAATCTGGCCAAAAACTGGCCCCAAAACTGGCCATAAACAAAATCTCTGCAGCACTGTGACATGTTCCTGACGGCCATGACGCCCAAGCTGAAGGTTATGGGTTTATCAGAATGAGGGCAAGGAACACCTGGCCCACCCAAGGCAGAAAACCGCTTAAAGGCATTCCTAAGCCACAAACAATAGCATGAGCCATCTGTGCCTTAAGGACATGTTACTGCTGCAGATAACTAGCCACAGGCAATCCCTTCGTTTGGCCCATTCCTTTGTTTCCTGTAAGGAGTGCTTTTAGTTAATCTATAATCTATAGAAATAATGCTTATCACTGGCTTGCTGTCAATAAATATGTGAGTCAAACTCTGTTTGGGGATCTCAGCTCTGAAGGCTGTGAGTCCCCTGATTTCCCACTCCACATGCTATATTTCTGTGTGTGTGTCTTTATTTCATCTAGTGCTACTGGGTTAGGTCTCCTCAACCGAGCTGGTCTCGGGACAGTCCAATAACAAATTGTATCTAGTTTCTCAAATTGAACTATGGAATCTCCACTTGCACTTCTGCCTTTGTTGTCTACTTCAATGAGTGGTCAGTAACTGCCTGCAACAAATATTCTCATCATCCTTTTGAAATATTTTGATAGATTCTAAGAAGAAATTCATAGTAAAACGAGTGTTATATAAAGGAAGTTCAGCCCATATATTCTCATAAACATAGTAATGCCCAAGAATATACGTAGGAAGCCCACGGATCTAGAAGAATATTACAAAAAAGCATATGCTGGCAGACCAGGCAAACCTGGGTTTGAATTCTCATATCAGAAAAAACTTTGAACAACTTATATAATCGGTTTGAAGACGTGTGTAGCTTTTGGCTGTGTAAAAAAATCCACCACCATAGTCTCACTGGGAAGGAAAGCACACATGGGGTGTCCATCTTCCAAAAGGAGTTTTAAAAATAATTCAATAATATGTACTCTTATCTCTATTCCAACTGCCTGTATCATATCTACATATATCAGAAAACTCTTGTCATTTTTAAGAATTTTATGACAAATTTAGATGAAAACAGAAAATATTCTATCAAAACTGCCTTGGTACAAAGTCGGGAATATTTGCTAATGAATTGGAGTTAAAAGCAAGAATTGAATACTTTTTGTCATACTGAAACAAAGTGATGGGATTTAAGAGTATTTAAAGTATTCATTTACTTTTAGCAAATTGACTTCACAAGTATAAGTGGGATTATCTATGATAATCTATGATTCAGAAACAAAAGTAACTGACAATGATCAAAACAAGCAAATGATTTGTTCTTTTTTGGTCCTTATTTACTGATTTTTTAGTTGACAAAAATTGTATATATTTATGGTGTTCTGCAGGGTGTTTTGCTATATGCATGTGTTATGGGATGGTTAAACCAAGTTGATCAGTATATCCATGACTTCATCTTGACATAGTCATCAGAACTGCTGACAGCATCCTTCACAACGTTCATTAAATACAGTGCTTACAAAAAGGGAAGTGGGAAACCTCTTGTATCTGCATTGATCTGCCACATCTGGGGCAATGCCTGCAGAAAAATTTAGGAAAGGATGTATTGATAAAGCCCAGCAGCTAATCATGTCAACAACTACCCATGTAGTTCTGCTCAGTTTCTTCACCTTCATGTGCTGTAGGGTCTTACCTGTAAGTCGAGGTCATTGAACTTAGCGTATACATGTGATGGGATTAAATGAGATAATATATGTGAAGAGCTTAGACAAGGCCCTTGGTTATTGTCATTAATCTGTAGTGATATTATAATAGAGAAATTGACCAGTTAATGTATGATTAGGGAAGAGCAAAAGAAATGCTGAAGCTTTTGGAAAGCAAGTGGCAAGGAAAACAGGAAAATAAATTGAGTACTTTGGACCACAGAAGAGAAGGTGTAGAGGAAGGGACATTTCTTTGACTCTGTGAACGTCTCCGTGTGGAAGACAGAGTCACTTTCCTTGTGTCTTGCAGTATGAACCTCAATGCCGTTGGAACCTGACTCTTGTCATTTCAAGAAAGCTTTCAAAGTATAGATTTTTCAGAAATAGACAAAACTAACCTACAAATAATGGAGTTAGTTGTGAAAGTGTAATGCATGAACTAAGTACTGTAAGCTTGAAAGACGGTGATGTTAAGGAATGGAGGTTAGCTCACAAAACGTGTATGACTTTTTCAAGGCTAGAGTGCTGTAGCTCAATAAAGAGATGTCAATACTGCCTCAGACTACTTTAAATCAAAACCATTATATTTCTAGTAGCAGTACTACCAAGGTAACTTTCTTAGCTGGAATTGGCTTCATTCTCTCGAGAATTTCAAGTACCAAATTCCATTTATGCCTCTTCTGACTTAAAATGACATCCAGGGCCATTTTGGTCATTTTAGTAACCCAATAACAACAAGAAATTCTTGACATATGAGCAGATAAAACTCTCCTTTACAGCTGCCGAACAAAATTATAAAAAGCTACTTGCTATTGTTGAAAAAAAAAATTTTTTTTTGTTTTTCTTTCAGAGGTCAAAAGCTAAATTATCTCACCAAAGGAGAGTAAATGCATGAATTCTAGTGAGAGGCATTAGAATTAAATGTCAGTAGTGGTTACTCTAACATAGCTGTAAAGAAACATTTTTTGTATTTCTTTAGGAGCTTTCTGATATATGACTATGTGTATAACCATAGCCATGAGAAAATCATCTCTGGCTCAAGAATTCCACTGTTAGAGAATTTCTAAGGAAATTATTAGAAATCCATACCACCAAACACAAAAGCCTGTTTATTGAATTAGTATTTGTAAGAGGGAGAATATAGAAAAAATGAATTTACATTAATAGAGGATTACTTCCAGATAGCTTAACATAACCACTGAAAATCATATTTCAAAAGAATATGGGAAAAATCTCACAATAAAGTAATTGAGTATAATTTTAAGAGTTATAAAAAAGAGATAATAAAAACAAAAGTATGATCTCAATAAAAATTACATATGATATAAACAAAACAAATCCATGTGATTTTTAAAACATTACTAGTTCTGTATGTTGATATTATGAGACCAACACTTTATTTTATTTGGATGTATTTTTCAACTTTTCATAATAAAAACATTTATTTTAAAATCAATATATAAAAACAAATATTTTCAAATACTTCATGATATAGAGAAAGAAATTTTCAAAAAGTCATGATATATTTTATGTTAAAATTGATGTGAAGAATAATAGTTTGTGAACATTCTGAAAATGTTTTTGTGGGGTAGAAATGGGCACATACAGTGACATGGAATCTGGAAATTGAATTTCTTGATCATTGAATTAAATAGGTTCTTCCTATTCTAGAACTTCATTGCTACAAGATACTCAGATGTTTTTATATAAATCAACTATATTCTACAAGAAAATAAATTGAAGAAAAATTACATTTGAAAAATTCAACACCCTTTTATGACAAAGACAATCAAAAAACTGGACATAGAAGCCAAAGAGGAAATTTTTTCAGCAAAGCAAAGGCCATGTATAACAACCCCACAGCTACCATCACACTCAGTGGTGAAAACTGAAATTTTTTCCTCTCAGATCAAAAACAAGACAAGGTGGCCCACTTTTGTCACTTCTTTTAAAAATAATACTGGAAATCCTTGTCAGAATAATTGATCACAAAGAATAAATGCATCTAAGTTGTAAAGGAGAGACTAAAATTATCTCTATTCGTAGAAAAGATGATCTTACATGTACAAAATCCTAAAGATTCCACACACAAAAAACAAAACCAAAAATTGTTAGACTAACAAATTCAGTGAAGTTTCAGGATACAAAATCAATACATAAAAGTCAGTCGCATTTCTGTGCATTAAAAATAAATTTTTAAAAACACTTATAAATGGAATTTCAGAAAACATTTTCACCGAAAACATCGGTAATTCATTTTGAAAGAATTCATTATGAGGAGACATATTTACCTTTGAGGAGATGTAACTGAAATCTTCAAAACTCCTAACTATTTAAAGATTTCTATTTTATTATGTTCTTAGAAATTTCATCTGCTAATGTCTTTGAAATTACAAGAAAGCAACAATATTGCCACCGACTTTTTTTATTATAATCTCATCTGTAATGCACTATTAACTATCTGTATGATTATAGGTAATTTAATATTTACATATATATTCTTTATTACCAATGGTCAGATTCACAATTTCAACAGAAATATGGAAATGTCATTGATAAAGTATAATTTTAAATGTAAATTGATTATGGTTAATTTACAAATAAAGAGAACTTACAGTTTACCCTAACTAAACGACTACCTTAAGACATAAACTTTAATGGTGAGCTTCCCAAGGACAAAATACATATCATACATTCAAACACTATTTTCCCTAAATTAAGTTTTCTATAACAATTAAACTTAAGGAAAAAAACCTACAGATTATTATCAAAGTATATTATTAAACATTAACTCTTTCTATACAAGTTGAGGTGTTTGGAAGTAATATAAATGGTATTAGCATCATTTATGGAACACTATTTATTCTTACATTCAGCAAGTGTTTACTAAACACTTATTATTTTCCAAGCACTATTTTAACTACGTAGGATACCCTGGTGAACCACATTGACAAACTTTCTTCCACTGGCAGTTTTTAATGTTCTACAGGAGAGAAGAGTAGATCAGCATATGGGATGTGGTAGTTGCTAATAGGGTAAGCAGAGAGATTGGGGCAGATGCAATACCTATGAGGAAAATCTTGAGGCAAGTTGGAGAATTAGCATGAATATATCAGGTGGAAGAGCACTGCTGGCATAGAGGGTGAGCACAAAGTCTCAGAGAATGAGAACCCTCAGTGCATTTGACACCTAGCCCATATAGGAGCAAGGCTGGAGCAGAGGAAAGAAGATAGAAAGCATCTGGGTATGAAATCAGAGATATATGACTCTTCATTTAGTGCAAGTCATTAATTATTTCTAAAAGTTATTTTATTGACTAATTATTTCTAAGAGTTTTATACAACTAAAATAAAATCAAATATTTATAGGTTATCATGATGCTAAATTTCATTTCCAAGTTGATTTCTAAATCAATAAAAGCTATCTATGTGTACTGAATTACCTACAAATCAGTGGCTCATATAGACTTGTCAGGATAATGCATTAATGAGGCTTGGCAGTTGTCTGTTGGCTGTCTCAGGCTGAGGAATTACAAACCAATAGTTTCTTTTGGACAAACACCTAAGTTTGTATTAGTGCTTACTTATTTCATTGTTTGTATTATCGAGGCTCTACTCTAAAAATAACTAGAAAGCAATTGATATCTTTGCTTTTTATTACCTCTAAGCTAATAATGGCTATCAAACATTAGCAAAGTCTGTTTAAATTTGTCTGAACAAAATATTAAAAGGAAATAACAAGAACTTTCTTCCCCTGCTTCTACACCTCTTCCTGTTGTTGGAGGACTTGTGATGTTACTTCATGAATCACCTACTTTGTGCTTGTAAGGCCGTATCTTGGGGTAGTGACAGCCCAGCCATGTGGGAATAATCTGTTTATCTTGCCTATGAAAGTGTGAACTATCTCCCTGGAAGCATGGTCTGAGTCACAGCCTGTGTTCAGTTTTAGGACCAGTGTGGCATCTCAAAAAATGCTATATTTATTTGAAAGATCTGAGAAAAATAGAGTAAAAAACATATAAAATTATGATTATACTCCACCAAAAGAAAATGGTATAGAATGTAAAACTCTAACCACATCTCAAAAAAAAAAGTTATCTCTTTATGGTTACAGCCCTGCATAACTATATGTGTTTCTGTTTCAGTTAATTGCCTCCAACCCCCTTGCTCTGATGGCAAATTCTGCATGGCCTGGCAATAGCCTATGTCTCCAGGCTCACTAGAGATCCTGCTTTCTATCATCCATGCCTCTCTAGCCACAATCACTTTATTTATTTCTAGATAAAGGCCAAGATCATTCACCTCTGAACAGGGTTGCTCCACCCTTCTTATACTTCTTTCCCAAGCTGGTGACTTCTTTCTATCTAGAAGTCAGTTTAAAAGATAACTCCTTGAGTGAGACTTTTATTTAATATACAAGCAAAAGTTGCTACCCAGTCTCCTCCACATGGAACAACCTGTTACTTCTCCTGTAAATATGTATTTGTTCATTGTTTACCTCTCTTAACTGGAACTATTATGCCCATTCTATAGATGATAACGTGGAAGTGCAGAAAAATTAGCTACTCTCTCTGAGGCACCCCAGCAAATATCTGGAGCTATGTCTAGCTCTGAATTCTGTATGTGCTCTTCACTCCTACATCACAGCAATAGAATAGTACGCCTGACACATGCCTGTCTCCCAAACCCCAGAACATGGGACTGTGTTCCTACAGGTGCCAAAGGGACTTTTCAAGTGTGATTAAGATGAAGGAGTTTGTGCTGCTGACATGACCCTGAATTTCAGGTAGGATCCATCTAATCACATAGACCCTTCACAGCGGGAGAGGGAAGCAGAAGAATCCATCAGAGAAGTGACAGAAAAATGAGCAGAGATTGAAAATATGAGAAGGACTCACCCCACGTCACTAGTTTTAAAGCTGGAGAGAGACAAGGGATGCAGTGAACCTGGAGAGTCTTGGAATGGCCCCCAGATGACAGCCAGAAAGGAAATCGGGACCTCAGATCGTCAACCACAAGAACAGCAGGATGCCAGTCATAGGAAGCTAGGAAACAAGTCTCCCTTAGATCCCCTGGAAAGGAGCACAGCCTGCCCACACCTGGATTAGCCCAATGAGACTCATGTGCATCTTCAGACCTACAGGAACATAAGGTGAGAAATCTGTGCTGTTTAAGCTGCTGAATTTGTGTCAATTTGATATGGCTGCAATGCAAAACTAATAGAATCATGCTTGCTTTTTTTTTTTTTTTTCTGCAGACATGCCTGGAAGAGAGGCTGAAGAGTAGAAGCCAATATATTTCAAGTAGAAAGGGGTTAAATCAGGAGTCTATGAAAGGAAAAAGATAATAGGAGTCTTAGTAGCATGGGTAAAAGGCAACTGACTCTGATTTCTGGGAACCATGTATCTTTCTTTCTTTCTTTTTTTTTTTTTGAGACGGAGTCTCTCTCTGTCGCCCAGGCTGCAGTGCAGTGGCACGATCTCGGCTCACTGCAACCTCCGCCTCCCGGGTTCATGCCATTCTCCTGCCTCAGCCTCCTCAGTAGCTGGGACTACAGGCGCCCACCACCACGCCCGGCTAATTTTTTATACTTTTAGTAGATACAGAGTTTCACCGTGTTAGCCAGGATGGTCTCGGTCTCCTGACCTCGTGATCCGCCCGCCTCGGCCTCCCAAAGAGCTGGGATTACAGGCGTGAGCCACCTTGCCCGGCCCCTGTGAGCCGTGTATCTTATAATGGCCCAGAGATGATAAAAACTTTGGGAAAATATTTAAAAATTAAAATAAGAGCACCCAACACTGAACAGAAAGCAGAGAAATAGGTACTTAAGCATATATAGGTACTCCAGATGGGTGTAAGCACCCTTTCTGAATCTAATTTTGCTATTACTATCATAAAAATTAAAATATTCATCATACTTAAAATAAAATCTATTCCTAGAGTGAATCTTAAATTCTTATCTGAGAAGTAGAACATTTTCATCTGCCATGATATTCAGCATAGTGCTCTAATAATAGCAGAACCACTGTGATGCTCTATCATAGAAAATCAAAATTTGCACATAATATAAAGCTTAAATTATAGAGAACAAAACATTGTTTTATAAAAATGATAGCAGGAAACATAAAAATAAACAGCCATATGCACAAGACAGACTAGGGAAAATGCATGTTTATAGTGATTGTCCTTGGGCAGTGATCAATGTCACTTGATCATTTAATTACACACACACACATAGACATATATATATATATACACACACACAAACACATATACACATATATAATTCCATCTTGCTAGCACACTCTAAAATGCATTTCCTGCTGGCCTTGAAAAGCAAAGAGCCATATTGTGAACTCTCTATACACAGGGCCCCATGACAGAGAATTGAGTGTGGTCTGTAAAATTTAGAGGTCTCCAACTGACAACCAGTAAGAAGCTGGGCCATCAGTCATACAGCTACAAGAAACTGAATTTTGCCAACGACCTAATGGGCAAGGATGCAAATTCTTCCACAACGGAGCCTCCAGATGAGAATACAGTCTGACAAACAACTTGATTGCAGCCTTGTGAAACAAGCTTAGTTTTTCAGGAATCTTGGCCTTTGAGAACTGTGAGCTTATGTAATGTGTGCTGTTTTAAGCCTCTTGGTTTGTGGTAATTTATTATAGCAGTGAGAGAAAACTAATCAGGCTTCTAGTCAAATATTTTTTCTTGAAATAAACATTTTACCATAGAGATAAATGTAGTATATGGTAGAATTATAATGTGAATAGTATGTAGATACCAAAATAGTGATTATGCATGCAACAGTAAGAAAATACTTTCAGTATGAAATAAAAACATAGAAAGTAAAATTGCTTGGTGAAAATGAAATACACAGAAAAAATATTAGGGGAGAACAAAGGAACAGTTACAGGTATATTTAGGTATTTCTAAGTTTTTGTCATTGCTGTGGTAGTGGTACTGGTTGTTTCTCTTTTGACTATATTCCAGTTACTTGTAATTTGCAGCTTTGTGGAAATCACAAAATTATAAGTAGTTTAATGCAAACATCATAACAACTTAGGCGAAGATAAGTAATGTCTTTCACTTTCATTTTTATAAATTAAATTAATTCATAATTGAGAAGTTGCTGTCTGCCAGACTTTCTTCCATATACTGAGAGTAAGGGAGGAGACCACCCCTCATATTGTCTTATGCCCAATTTCTGCCTCCAAAGAAAGAAAAAGTAAAAACTAAAAGGCAGAAATGAAATCCACAAGCAGACAGCCTGGTGCCACACCCTGGGCCTGGTAGTTAAAGATCAACCCCTGACCTAATCGGTTATGGTATCTATAAATTACAGACATTGTATAGAAAAGCACTGTGAAAATCCCTATCCTGTTTTGTTCCGATCTAATTACTGGTGCATGCAGCCCCCAGTCATGTACCCCCTTCTTGCTCAATCGATCACGACCCTCTCACGGGAACCCCTTAGAGTTGTGAGCCCTTAAAAGGGACAGGGATTGCTCACTCGGGGAGCTCGGCTCTTGAGACAGGAGTCTTGCCGATGCCCCAGGCCGAATAAACCCCTTCCTTCTTTAACTTGGTGTCTGAGGAGTTTTGTCTGTGGCTCATTCTGCTTCAAGAGTACAATGAAGAAAGGGCAACAAGATTTCTGTTTCCACAGGCCTTATATTTTCTTAGCTCAGCTTAGCTTTCCCAGTGGAGCACATTTTTATTATTTTTCTTGTTTTTCGTTATTTATGTGTGTGTGTGTGTGTGTGTGTGTGTGTGTGTGTGTGTGTGTGTGTGTGAAATGCTTACTTGATCTTAATTGGTGTGGTCATATTAACCTTTTATGCATGCCAAGATTCATTTGCTCATTGAACAAATTAACTGAGGATTGAAAAAATGCAAAGCACAGTTATAGGTCAAAGTTCAGTGAACACAAATTAGCAGGTTCCTTCCCTTCCAAGCTTGTATTCTTGCAGGTCAAGTAAGCAATAAAGGAGTAAATGGATGTATACTGTGGTTTCAGGCAGTGATAAGTGTTATGTGGAGTAGTAAAACAGGATGAGTGAGATAAACAATCACAGGACAATAGAGATGATATCTCAGATACAGTATCTGGAAAAATGTGGCTTAGGGGTGATATTTGCTGAGAAACAAATGAAGCAAGTGACTGAATCAAGTTCCTGTCTGATAGAAAAGCTTTATGAGCTGAGGCAAAAGCAAATGCCACATCCCTGAGTTGGGAATGCAGCTGTTGTGTAGATGGGTAGCAAGTAGATCACTACAGCTGGGGCTTGTGTGTCGGAGGAAGAGAATAGTTAAGCACTAATGCTGAGTGAAATGCAGAAGGCAGGGTATTTAAAGCCTTAAGGAGTAAATCTGCCACAATCCTGCCTCTGGTCTGTTAATGCTCCTGCATTTTCTGTAATATGTTCCGCAGAAAGGCACAATTATCTAATCATTCTGCACATGAAACACAGGTCCACTACACTGGTGACATCTTGTTGATTGGCTTTGGCTGTGTGCACTCTGAGAAGCTGAGGAGGAGGGCTCAAGAGAGAGACTGCAAGAGTGAAAAAGGACTTGGTTGTTCTCATCCATGTCCTATCGCCTGCCTGTGGCTTCCTGCCTGCTCGTGCTTCCTGTGAACATCACTCCAGCAAGGCTTTTTCACCTTTTCAGTGGCAATTCCTTTCTGTAGCAGCAGCTGAATCCTGTTCTTGCTTTTTTCCACATTTTCAGAACCCAGTTCATTGTATGCTCATCTCAGGGATAGTGTCAGTGGCCCTTTACACAAGTCTATGACCCTGACCCATAAAGTCCCTTCTCTGAGCTCAGGGACACCAGCACTAGCTAAGTACCGACTTCTCTTTCTTAGAAGCCCGAATCTCATTTCCTTAAAACACTTTATCATCTAAGGTTTTATGTTTTAACTATTCTTTTAATTATTCTTACTGTAACAGTTAATTTTATGTGTCAACTGGGCTAGCTGTTTAGTCAAACCGTAGTGCAGATGTCGCTGTGAAACTATTTTGTAGATGTGATTAACATTTACAATCAGTTGACTAAGTAAAGCAAGTTACTCTCAATAATGTGGCAGGGCTCTTCAAACCACATGAAGGTTATAAGAGCAAAAACTGAGAACTCCTGGAGAAGAAGAAATTGTGCCTCAAGCCTTAATACAGGAATTCTGCCTCCGCTTTCTGTCTGCTGGCCTGTTTTACAGATTTCACACTTGCTCAATGCTCACATAAGCCAATTTCTTAAAATTTGTCTGGATCAAGTGATTGATTGATCAGTATGTGCCATGGTTCTGTTTCTCTGGAGAACACTGACAGATGCGTTGCCTCTTTCCTGTATCTTTGCAGCCCCAGATGTGGTGTCTGTTTCCTATAGCTGCTATTTTTGTGGCACACAAGTCAGCTGTGTCTTTTCACCTTTTCAGTTACGTATTTAACATGTTATATATCTAGGTACAATTCTTTACATTAAGTTCTCTCTAGTTAAATAACTGGTGTGATTTCTGTCTCTTGATGCACTCTGATGCTTTCTTGTAAAGGCTTTGAGCATTATTCTAAGAGTGACTAGAAGCTTTTGTAGAGTTCCTATGGCATGATAATTTCTTATCCCTCTGCTTCCAACAAGTCCCTGGTCACCTAGTAGAAACATGGTGTCGACTGTTTCTGTATTCGGTTATGCTTCCTCCTCATCCTGTTTTTTCAAGGTCTTTATAGAAAGTACAGCAGAATAGTTTTCTCCCCATGGAAATCCTAAGATGCTTTAATTAAACTAAATGTCAAAATAAGCTGATAAGTGTTTGCTTCCATGTTTCTTATTCCAGCCACAGTTCCATTCAGCTGCTATACTATTTTTCTTCTAAGAAATATCAGCAAATATTCAATATTCATTAACTTCTAATTTTCTAAGGAAGCGCAGTGGCTCACACCTGTAATCCCAGCACTTTGGGAGGCCGAGGCAGGCAGATCATGAGGTCAAGAGATCGAGACCATCCTGGCTAACCTGGTGAAACCCCGTCTCTACTAAAAATACAAAAACAAACAAACAAACAAAAAATTAGCTGGGCATGGTGTCAGGCGCCTGTAGTCCTAGCTACTCGGGAGGCTGAGGCAGCAGAATGGCGTGAACCCAGGAGGCAGAGCTTGGAGTGAGCCGAGGTCGCACCACTGTACTCCAGCCTGGGCGACAGAGTGAAACTCCATCTCAAAAAAAAAAAAGAAAAAACTACTTCTTGAAACCCCTGATTATCTTAAAATATTACATAATCAGAAATGTTTAAAATAATTTATTAAGTAATAATTTTTTGATATATTTAACATATGCATTGGTATGTATAATGCATTCATGGTTTTGCTAATGGAACAAAATGAATTATTTTATAGAATGTAAGAAATCCAAATAAATTTTATTTTTTGAAATATCATTTTCAGTAATTGACACAAATACATATAAAGCACATCCATTTTAGCCATTCTTCTAAATGTGCATATTGTTCAAACTATAATTAAAATTTACTCATGCTTCTGTGGGTATGATTGTATAATTAAAATGCAAATTTCAACATAGGTCATTGCTCATTGAGTAGTTAAAAATAACTACAAATGTTATCATAGCATTCTACTATACGTCAATTTGTCACAACATACTCCAATTAAATCTACCATTAGATATCCAATTTCTTTTTTTTAGATAAAGTAAAATTAGCAACCCAGAAATTTTCCTTAGACGGTAAAAGAAAATGATCTCTTGATTCCTTGCTACTGTAAATGGTATAATTCTCCTTCTGTAGGAACTGTAGGCCTTCTTATCTAGAAAGAAACTATTTCAAGCTTAATATTGAATGCTTTTCTATGTTTCAGAAATATGTTCACATTTTCTCAAAATATAATTGAGTTACAATTTACTTGAAACTCTAAGAATCACAATGCCACAAAAAATATATATCCCATCTAATTTTTCTTATTCCTTTGTAATAAATTGTATGTAATGTTATTATTTTCAATTGTTTCTTAAGTCATTAAATAATATCTAAATAAATGTTGATTAAAAATAAGTCAAACATATAAAAATACACAAAATAAAATATGGAAGCTTAGTTCTTTCTCTCCTCCAGCTCCAATGTCTGTTTTAGGACCACTCAAGGTGTACAATCTCATAGATATCATTCTAAAAGTTGAATCAAAACTTGTGTTCATAGGCATAACAAGACATAAACAGGTGGAATTATTTTGTGAATGTGTGAGTGTTTTATTTTACAACTTTTATTTTTACACATATAGACCTACTCAAGGATTTTGGTATAATCTATGGAGTGATTGTACAAATTTATGTTATCGTTCCTATAATGAAGACAATTATGTTGTCTTCATTTTTCTATTACATGTAATATTTTGTTAAAAAAAACTTCTTCTAAAAAGAAGAGTTGGAAAAAATGGTGTGTGCAATTTAAAATCTGATACTCAGCACAAAACTACCCTCCAAAAGTTATATAACAATTCACACTCACCAGCCATGTATGTGTATTTTGAATAACATATGTTTTTATAAACATAAGCAGATTAATTAAATGTAAATGATGATATCTGTGCTTCCCAAAATATCTGTATTCATCAATTCATTAAAATATGAAAGAGTATAGCTAAAATGTATCTTCCTGCATTCTGTCTCTGTACTTCACCTGATCATAATTAAAACTTAAATTATTAAATTCATATTATTTCTTTTGAATTTTCAAAAGTATTATTGCAATTTATCATTGCCCTCTAAGGGCATTCCTGGTGATAAATACATCAGTTCAAGGAACACATTCTATGTTTTGTTGGAAGACACATATTTTACTTGTTCCAAATTTCAAAATAAAGGTATCCTAAACTCAGGGAATTTTGAGCCATCAATACCCTACGTTTCTAGTCTCACCACAACAGGCTTAAAACGAACTTCACCCAAGTCTTTCATATGCATTCTATATGCAGAAAACATTGATTTGAATTGCACTCTAGCAGGAAAGGGAGACTCACCATAAACTTTGCAATGTTTCTATTATTGAATTCTAATATTGCTCTTGGATTTTAACAGATGCTCTTCTCCTTCTTCTTCAATTAGTAAGTGGGGCACTTTTTGTCTTATATGTCTAAGAAGCAGCCTTGGTAACCTCAGTAATCCTGGCTAGTGTTTTTTTTCCTGTACACTTGGCTTTCATCTTATTACCGATTTCTTTAACCACCCAAGAATTGAACTCTGCAACTAAATTATTGCTTGCATTTCTGAATCACATCTGCTGCAAGATATTCATGTCTCCGTGTGCAACTGCTAGTAAGGTAAATGCTACACCTATAGAGTCCAGACTCTAAATGGCTACCTGAAACTGCCCACGACTCTATTGCTCTTACGTCCTGAAAAATTCACCTACTTGGACTTCTATTTAATCAGTTAGAAATTTTGGCTTTGTATTCAAGTTAATATAGAAAATAAGTCAGATATACATAGTAAAGCACATACACCAGAACTTTTTATCGTCATAGGCATAGTAGGGAACATAACTATGACTCTAATTTTCCAACTGCTAGCCTACTGTCTACTTCCTAATATCACACTGATTTCACATAGAAAACTGAAGGTTGAACATTCTTTTCTAATATATAGTCTAACATATTACAGAATTAATGAAAAGTGACAAAGGAGAATAGCTGAATTCTCTCTCCTTTTAGTCGAAATGTAATGTATTATGAAGAGAAATTTAGAGAAAGCATTTTAATAAAATTATATGTTTAGTAACACAAGTGAGTACATTTTAGAGCATTCATATAGTAGTCAAGGATTCTACTAGATCTAAAGACATTTTTAAATGAAACACTTTTTTTCTGTGCATGAAGAATGTGTAAAAGATCCTGTATATTTCACTACATTAGAAAAATCTTCCAGCTGTTACTATGGAGATAAAGGTTTTCAAAAACTCTTAGAAAGCACAAAGGTTGACAAGGTGATTACAAAATACAATATTAGGCATTAATTTTATTTACTGTAAAGTTACTACAATGAACATTATGCTCTCACATGTGCTTCCGATTTTTTTGTTTGTTTGTTTTAAAGACAGGGTCTTGTCCGGGTGTGGTGGCTCACACCTGCAATCCCAGCACTTTGGGAGGCCGAGGCAGATGAACCGTTTGAACCCAGGAGTTCGAGAACAGCCTGGACAACATGGGGAGACCCAGTCTCCACAAAAAATAGTTGTACGTGGTGGCAAATGCCTGTAGTCCCAGCTATGGAGGAGGCTGAGGTAGGAGGATTGTTTGAACCCAGGAGGTCAAGGGTGTGGTGAGCCAAGATCATTCCACTGCACTCCAGACTGGGTGACAGAGCGAGACCCTGACTCAAAAAAAATTAAATTAAAGTAAATTTAAAAAATGGAGTCTCTCTGTGTTGCCCAGACTAAACTGAAACTCTTGGACTCCAGCAATTCTACTACCTCAGTCTCCTTAAGTGGCTGGGACTATAAGCATGTACCACCACACTTGGCTTATTCAACATATTAAGAGTATCACAGTAGTAAAAGCAAAATACATTCTTCAATGCTTTTAAATATAAATTTACTATGGTGTGTAATAGAATAAATATCACAGTCACTTATTTTATGCCTTTTTTCTGAATAAAAATTTCCAGCAAATCGATTATAATCCAGCAGTGAAAACAATCAAATATGATGGTACTTACGAAGTATGCTGTGTATCTACAGTTCCCTACCCCTCCCCACACTAACTATAATTTTAATCCTCCTACCCTCTGTTCTCTGTCTGGTATTCTCACTTTTATGCAGTTCACGAAGAAATGTCCTTGCCCTGTAGCTTCCTGTTGAAGTCCTTCTATCAGAGAAACTACTCAGAGGCAAAGGGAAGGAGGAGAGTGAGATGATGCTGTATATTTTCTAACTCTGTCCCTGCAGAGACTGCTAAGGTTGGAACAGGACCCTTTGCCAAAGGATACATCTCCTCTCAGGCATTCTTGTACATATAACCACTGTTTAATAATTAATATAACAGTTCCCTTTCCTTTCCTCTTCAGGCCGAGTTAGTGCCTCCCTCATGACTATATATAATCTTTTTAGTTTCTCAAAAAAAGTTCCATGCATTTTTAAACAGTTCCTTAATTTTAATATCCTTAAGTTAAAAGTTTAATTTTTTTTTGCTATTTCTTATCTACCAGTGTCATGAAGTGAATGATACGAAAAAGAAATCCTAATCACATAAAACAAATATAAAGCTGAAAAATAAACAGTCAAAAATAATGATTTGGGAACTTCATAGTCAACCTAATGCAGACTATAAATTGAGAAGTGTTGTCTTTCAAAAACTGCTATAACTTTGGGTAAGAACAGTAGGAGTTTATGGTCTTACTACCTCATTTTATTCCCATTTTCCACCCCTACTCTCAGCGGTCGATGATATTACTTACTTTGTTCACATGAACATGACACAAAACCCAACAACTTTGGTGTCTGATGGCATGGAATCAAATAGGAGTGAGTAGCATAAACTTGTGGCTTTGACAACTGAAATAACAAATTTGGTAGTTTACAAATGGCCACAATTCACAGTTTGGTACAGTGCAGTTGTGATGCTTACTGGGGAAATTGTCAGACACTGACAAATTTAACAGGTTGACCCTAGAAATGAGAAAGTCAAATAAGGCCTAAATGAGTTTTCCACATACACCTGGCTGAGTAGGAAGCTATGCACATGCAGAGAAAAGAGCCCCCAAATCACAGTGGGGAGGAAGCCAAGTAGAACTTGAGAACTGGCTGCACTTTGAATACACACCTCAACCTGAACAGATTGATCAGTAGATAGTGGAATCCTGTGGGTGTAAGATGTCTTCACAGAACCTCCTTCCAAATCATTGGCTAGCCATTAAAATAGAGAACTGGGCCCAAGGAAGTCAAGCAAAAAATAAAAATAAGAATTAAAATACATAGACATCAGTGGCTGCACACCACAAGGGAGACAGATCCTACAGCTACTGCTCAGGCATATTACAATAAGATACAATTAAAAATTTTCAGACAAAAATCCAGAATTGGTAACGTTTATTATCTAAAATGTCCAATTTTCAACGAAAGAGTATCAAACAAGAAAACGAAGAAGAAAGTGAGATTCATTTCTGGGGGGAAAAAAGAAGCAGTTGATAGAAACTGACTCTGGATGAAAAAACAAGTTTTGTTTAGCAAACAAAAACAGAAGTTTTCTAAATATGTTCAAATAATTTATTATAGCAATGACTCAACAAATAGACAACTTCAATAGAGAAACAGAAATTTAAAAATAAGAAACAAATGAAACTTTTAGAGTAGAAAAGAATAGAAAACAGCCAGGAAAAATAATTAGTAAACTAAAAGATAGATTAATAGAAATTATCCAATCTGAAAGGCAGAATGAATAATGGATTGAAGAAATGGACAGGTTTAGAGACCTTTGGAAAAGTGTTAAGCATATCAACATGTGTATTGATAGTCTAAGGCAGAAAGGAGAGAGAAGAGGGAGAATAACATTATTATTCAAAGAAATAATTGACAACTTTAAAAACTCAAGGAACAACGTTAATCTGGAGATTCAAGAAATTCAAGAAGTCTCAAGTGGAATAAACACAAAGAGATGTACAGCTAGGAATATTAAACTTCTGGAAGACAAAGATAAAAGAAAATACTGAAAGCAAAAAAACATTTATCAAATATAGGAAAGTATCAATATGCATAACAGCTAACTTTATATCAGAAAATGAATGCCAGAAGACTGGAGTGACATTTAAAGTGTTGAATGATACAAACAAAAAAGGTCAACAAAGATTTCAATTTCTAATAAAACTATCCTTCAGAAGCAACAACAAAATACTTTACCAGATAAACAAGAAGTGAGAGAATTCACAGCTACAAGATATTCCCCACATGAAATACTTAACGAAGTCCGACAGTGTGAGAAACGAAAACTAATGCCAGGCAGTAACTTGTATTCACAGGAAAGAAAAGGATAATTAAGCTGTTACTTATTTTTATTAAAAAAGGAACTTTTCTGTTTTAATAACTTAAAGAATGAGATTGCTTAAAACACGAATAATCCTGGACTGTTGAGTTTATACATGCATGTAATATGAAAAACAATAGTTTGAAATAGATCTATACTGCAATGCAGCAAAATATTTATATAATTCCAAAATTAAATCAGTATAAAATTGAAGTGGATTGTGATCACTTAAAGATGCATATGTGATTCCCAAAAGCAATCTTTTTCAAAAATCAAAATATATAGTTAAAAAATCAACAGACAAATTAAAGCACTACATTGAAGCTATCTCTTTAATATAACTTAGGCAGTAAAAAGAAATAGAAAATTAAAAAGACATAAAACATCTAGAAAAAATAGCAGAATTGCAGGCATACATCTAAGCATATCCATAATTATTTCAAATGTGATTGACTGAAACACCTTAATCAAATGGTAGATATTGTCAGTCTGAATTTAAAAAAACACACATAACCCAAGTTTATTCTGACTGGAACAAATGTGCATTTGATTTACCATTGGAAAACAGATTGAAACTAAAAGATTAGAAAATAATATGCCAAGAAAATAGCAACCATAAGAGAGATGGAAAAGCAATATTGACATCATAGAAAATAGATTTTAAGCCAAGAAATATTATACAGAAAAAGAACGACATTTCATGATGACACAAATGTCAATATATTTTGAATACATAACAGTTATAAATATATAAGTACCTAACAACAGAAACCCAATATATAATGAAACAAAATAAGACAGAATTCAAAGAAAAAAAATTTTAAAATGAGAGTTGGAGATTTACGTATTACTCTCATAATAATTAATAGAAAAACTAACTGAATAGTCAATAGAAATATAGAAAACCTGAACAAAACTATCAGTCAGTTTGACATACTTGACATTTGAAAAATACTCTTTATTCCAAAATAGCAGAGTACATATCCATGTTTTATAAAAATTCCTGCAACGTGATCCAGGAAAAGTAACGTGGATGTCAACAAAATTGAAAGATTTGTAATCACGTGAAATATGTTCTCTGACTAAAAACATAATTAAATTAGAAATACTTAAAAAATAAATAAAATAGGGGAGCTCCAAAAACGTGAAAATTAAACAACACCACTCTTCTAAATAGACAAGTGTAGAAGAAATAAATTACAGGCAAATTTAGAAACTACCATGAATGAGTTTATAAGGGAAAGTATAACATCAAATTCAATGAGATGCAGTAAAGCATTATTTCAGAAAAAATTCATACCTTTAAAACATATGTTAGGCTGAAAGATGTAAAACTTATGTTACATTTCAATAAGCTAAAAAAGAAGAGTAAATTAAACAGAAAGCCAAAAGAAGGAAGAAAATAATAAATATCCATAAGTAAATATCGGAATGAAAAACAGTAAAAAATAAAGAAAGAAAGACAACGAAGAAGTCACAGAAATCAAATGTGGTTCTTTGGAAAAATCAACAAAATTGATAAGGCTTTATGTTGACTGATAAATTACAAAAAAGAGAGAGGGAAAGAATAAAAAGTCACAGATTACCAAAATTGAAAAGCAAGAAGAAACATTAAAGTATTATAAGAGAATATTACAAACAAATATATACCAATGACTTAAATAAGTAAAATGAAATGCATGAATTCCTAGAAAGACACAAAATACCAAAGCTTACTCAAAAATAAATTTGATAACTTGAATAGCTCTGTACTTTTAAAAGAACAAAAAAAATAGTTAAAACCCTACATATAAATCAAATTCCAGGACTAGATAGCTTAACTGGGAGATTTTTACCAGATAATGAATAAATAAAACCCATCCTACACAAGCTTCTCCAGAAAATTTAGGAAGCGTAAATGCTTTCTCATTCAATCTACAAAGCTACCATTACTCTGATACCAGATCATATACATTCCCAAATATATGAAAATTAAATAATACTTCCAAATAATCACATGTAAAATAAAAAGTAAAAAATAAGTTAGAAACGATCTTGAAGGGCAATGTAAATAAAATGTAACATATCGAATTTGATTTTTTTGAGAGACGTTAAAAGCAGAGAAATCTGCATATCAATGTCTCTCAGAAACACAGTTGAAAAATTTCTTAGATTTTCTTATTTTAGAAAATTGAGTCCAACAATAAATAAAAAGGATAAAAACATTATGATTAACTGGGATATATTTGCAAAATTCAAACTTGGTTTCATATCTAACAATACATTAATAGAACATAGCATATTGATAGAAATAAAAGGCATAAGGCACAGTATATTTATTAATAGTCACAGAAAAGGCATTTAACACAGTTGAACTTTTATTCTGATTAAAATTTTTAACAAACTAGTAACAGAAAGGTATTTCATCAACATGCTAAAGAACATTTATGAAAAACATCTAGCTATTGACATATTTAATGTTGAAATATTTAATGATTTCCCCTATGATCAGATACAAGGTATAAATGTGCATGTTTATCAGTTACATTCTGCATTATACTGGAGAATCTCACAGTCCATGAATTATTAAAAAGAAATAAAATGTATCCAAAATGAAATAAAGAATTCAAAATATTTATATTTATGTAGATAACATAATTGTCTATTGTTCCTACATCTTAGAAGTCATTTTAGAAATAATGCAGGAAACTAAATCAATATAAAAATCAAAAATTTGTCATTTATATTAACATTAAAAATATAAGGTACTTAGGAATAAATCTGATAAAGTATGCATGATATGTATACACTGGAAACTAGAATGGTTTCTAAGAGAAATTTTTAAAGTTCTAAGAAAGGTAGAGAGCTAACCTATCTTCATGGATCTCAAGACTCAATATTCATAATATGTCGACTTTCCTAAATATAAAGATTCAATGCAATTTCAAAAATACCCAACTACTCTTGAATAAGTCTACAAGTTGTTCACATATTTCTAACTTTCTGTTTAGAAAGAGCGAGATTCCAGAGTAGACAAAATTACTTCGAATAAAAACAAGGACACAACAACAACAAAGAAAAGAAAGCTACAGGCTAATAGCTATGATGAACACCAATGCAAAAACTCTCAACAAAATACTAGCAAAGGAAATTCAAATACACATCAAAAAGATCACTCACCATGATCAAGTGGGATTCACCAAAGGGATGCAAACATGGTTCAACATATACCAATCAACAAACATAATATATCACATAAATAGAATCAAGGACAAAAATATGACAGATGTTTTTATTTTATTTTTGTGTTATTTTATTTTTTTCAGTTAGGTCAGAGCAAGATGGCTGAATAAAAGCCTCCGTGGATAATCCCCTCTCCCCAACAGAAGCACCAAATTTTAACCAACAACCACACATCAAATAGCACGATTGAAAGAACCAAAAATCAGGTGAACAATAACAGTACCTGGCTTTAACTTCATATTGTTGAGAAAGTACTGAAGAGGATAGAAAAGAAAATTTTGAATCACTGAGACCACCCCTCCCCCATCCTCTAGCAGTGGCTTCATGGTGTGAAGAGAGAATCTGTGCACTTGAGGGAAGAAGAGCACAGCGACTGGCGGGCTTGCCATTGAACTGTTTTGCTGCACTGTCACAATAAAGAACAAAGACTGTTGCTCAGCTGGTTCCTGCCCATGGAGGGAGCATTTGGAGCCAGAAAGGAATTACCCATCCCAGATATCAGAACTTGAGTTTTGGCAAGCCTCACCACTGCAGTCTAAAATGCTTCAGCATCCTAAGTAAAGTTGAAAGGCAGTCTAAGCCACAAGGACTGACATTCCTATGGAATTCCTAGTGCTAGGCTGGGCTTAGAGCCAGTGGAACAGGGAAATACCTGACCTAGGGAGATACCAGCCAAGGCAGCTAAGGGAGGGCTTGCACCACCCCTCCCCTAACCCCAGGCTGTGCAGCTCACAGAAATGAAAGTGACTCCTTCATTCTGCTTCAAGACAGGAGCAGGAAGAGTAAACAGGACTTTGTCTTAAATCTTGCATATCAGCTCAGTCATAATAGGACAGGGCACAGGGCAGAGTTGTGAGGCCACATTCCAGGCTCTAGCTCCTAGACATTTCTAGATACACCTTTGGCCAGAAGGAAACCCACTGTCTTGAAGGGAGGGACCCAGTCTGGGGACAATTCATCACCTGCTGACTAAAGAACCTTTTGGCCCTGAATAACCTGCAGGGATACCTTGTTCGTACGCCATGGCCTTTGGTGACACCCTAAGACATGCTGGCTTCAGGTGAGACCTAGTACATTTCCAGCTGTTGTGACTAGGGTGAAAGAATCCTTTTGCTTGAGAAAAGCAGAGGAAAAAATGAAGGGGACTTTGTCTGGCACCCTAGAAACCAGCTCAGCCACAATGGGGTAGAGCACCAAGCAGGCTATTGTGGTGGCTAAATCCAGGCCTAGACTCTTGGACATTTCTGAACCTGTCCTGTAGTAGAAGGGAGCCCACTGCCCTGAAGAATGACTCCAAGGCCTGGCAGCATTCACCACAAGCACACTGAAGAGCCCTTGGACTTTAAGTGAATATTGGTGGTAGCCTGGCAGAACTCCCCTGCCTGTAAAAAGGGGAGGGAAAAGTGGAAAGGGCATTGCCTTGTAGTTTGAGGTCCATCTTAGCCATGCAGAATAGAACACCAGGTATATTTCTAAGGTTTTCTTTTTTCTTTCTTTCTTTTTTGAAAGAGGGTCTTCCTCTGTCACCTAGGCTGAAGTGCAGTGGTGTGATCTTGGCTCACTGCAACCTCCACCTGCTGGGCTCAAGTGATCCTCCCACCTCAGTCCCCTGTAGCTGGGACTACAGGCATGTGCCATCATGCCCAGCTAATTTTTGTATTTTTAAGTACAGATGAGTTTCATCAAGTGCCCAGGATGATCTCAAACTCCTGAGCTAATGTGATCTGCCTGCCTCAGCCTCCCAAAGTGCTAGGATTACAGGCATGAGCCTCTGTACCCAGTAGATTTCTAAGGTTTTTGACTCTAGTCCCTGGCCCCTAGAAAACATGTCTGAACCCTTCTGGGGCATGGAGGTACTCAATGCCCTGAAGTACAGGACATTACCCTTGCTGGCTTCCTCACTTGCTGACTGTAGAGCCCTAGGGCTTTGAGTGAACCTAGGTGGTAGCCAGGTTGTGATCACAGCTGGCCTTGAGCTAGACTCAGTGCTCTGCTGGCTTCGGGTTTGACCCAGTGCAGTCCTAATGATGATGGCCACAGGGGTCTTGCATCACCCATCCTCCAGTTCTAAGCTGATCAGCACAGAGAGGAAGTCTTCTTTTTGGGAAAAAAGTAAGAGAAGAGAACAAAAATGTCTTCCTGAAAACCAGATAATTCTTCTGATCTTATCCAAGGCCACCAAGTCAGCATACCTACGAGTCTGCAAGAATCACTGTTATTGGTCTTGGGGTCCAAGTCGCATCGAATAGCTGGAAAGCCTCCCCAAGAAAGAAAGGTACTAACAAGCCTAGACTGTGAGGACTACAATAAATATCCAAATTTTCAATGCGCAGATGCTGACAAACCTCCATAAGCATCAAGACTATCCAGGAAAACATAACTTCTCCAAAAAAAAAATAAATAAGACACTAAGGACAAGTCCTGGAGAAATACAGATGTATGACCTTTCACAAAGAAAATTCAAAGTAGCTGGTTTGAAGAAACTCAAAGCGATTTAAGACAACACAGAGAAGGAATTTAGAATTCTATCAAATAAATTTCACAAAGTGATTGAAATGGTTTAAAAGAATCAAGCAGAAATTCTAGAGTTTAAAAATGCAGCTGACCTACTGAAGAATGCATCAGTGTCTTAATAGCAGAACTGTGGAGCAGAAAAGAGAATTAGTGACCTTGATGACAGGTTATTTGAAAATCACAGAAGAGACAATGGAAAAACAAATTAATCAAGCACATTCACAAGATCAAGAAAATAGCCTTGAAAAGGCAAATCTAAAAGTTATTGGTCTGAAAGAGAAGGTAGAGAAAGAGATAAGAGTGGAAAGTTTATTCAAAGAAATAATAATAGAGAACTTCCAAAACATAGAGAAAGATAACATTCAAGTACAAGAAGGTTATAAAGCACCAAGTGGACTTCATCTAAAGAAGACAATCTCAAGGCATTTAACAATCAAACTTCCAAAGGCCAGAGAAAATGAAAGAACTCTAAAACCAGCAAGAGAACTGAAAAAAAAAAAAAAAAACCTTACAATGGAGCTCCAATACATCTGGCAGCTGACTTTTCAGTGGAAACCTGACAGGCCAGTAGAGGCTAGCACGGCATGTTTAAAGCGATGAAGAAAAATAACTATTACATTAGAATAGTATATCCAGTGAAAATATGCGTTAAGCATGAGGAAGAAATAAAGATCTTCCCAGACAAACAAAAGCTTAGGGATTTCTTCAACACCAGACCTGTCCTACAAGAAATGCTATAAGCAGTTTGTCGACATGAAAGAAAATGATGTTAATGAACAAGAAAAAATCACCTGAAAGTACAAAACTCACTAGTAATAGTAAGCAAACAGAAAAACACAAACTATTATAACACTGTAATTGTGGTGTGTAAACTATTCATCTTAAGTAGAAAGACTAAATGATAAACCAATCAAAAATAATAACTACAACTTTTCAAGACGAACAGTACTATAAGACATAAAGAGAAACAACAAGTTAAAAAGTTGGAGGAAGAAGTTAAAGTGTAGAGTTTATATTAGTTTTGGTTTACGCAACAATTTTTAAGTTGTCATTAGTTTAAAATTACGAGTTATAAGATACTCTACCAATCCTCATGGCAACCTCGAATCGAAAACCATACAGTGGATGCACAAATAATATAAAAAAAATTGAAATCATACCACCAGATAAAATCATGTTAACTAAAAGGAAGACTAGATGAAAGGAAATAAGAATGAGAAGACCACAAAACAACAAGAAAACAAATAGCAAAATAAGAGTAAGTCCTTACTTATCAATAATAACATTGAATGTAAATAGACTAACCTCTCAATCAAAAGACATAGAGTGGCAGAATGGATTAAAAAAAGAAGACTCAATTATCTGTTGCTTAATGTAAACACACTTCACCTCTGAAGATACACAAAGACTGAAAATAAAGGAATAATGAAAGATATTCCATGCTAATTGAAACAAAACATAGCAGAAGTAGCTATACTTATACCAGACAAAATATATTTCAAGACAAAAACTACAAGAGGAGACAAAGAAAGTTACTATATAATGATAAAAAGTTAAATTCATCAAGAGGATATAGCAATTACATATGCACCCAGTACCGAAGTACCCAGATATAGAAAGTAAATATTATTAAAGTAAAAAAGAGAGACAGACCTCAATACAAGAATAGCTAGACACTTCAACACCCAACTTTCAGCACTGGACAAATCTTCCAGAAAGAAAATCAACAAAGAAAATCGTGTTTAATCTTGCACTTTAGAACAAATGAACCTAATAAATATTTACAGAATATTTCATCCAACAGCTTCAGAATAAACATTCTTCTCCTCAGCACATAGATTATTCTAAAGGAGATACCATATGTCAGCTAACAAAACATGTCTGAAAATACTGAAAAAATTAAAATCATCTCAAGCATTTTCTCTGACTGCAATGGAATGAAATTAGAAATAAATAACAAGAGGAATTTTAGAAGCCATACAGACACATGGAAATTAAGCACATGCTCCTGAATGACCAGTTGGTCAATGAAGAAATTAAGAGGGAAATTGAAAAATTTCTTGAAACAAATGGTAATGGAAACACAACATAATAAAACCTATGGGATGCAGCAAAAGCAGAGCTAAGAGGAAAATTTATAGCTATAAGTGCCTACATAAAAAACAAAACCAAACAAACAAAAAGCCTTCAAAGAAATAGCTTAAGAGCGTAACATGTCTTTTTTTTTTTTTTTTTTTTTTTTTGTCTCGCTGGCTCTGTCACCAGGCTGGAGTGAAGTGACGTGATCTCGGCTCACTGAAACCTCCACCTCCCAGGTTCAAGCGATTCTCCCAAGCAGCTGGGACTACAGGTGCATGCCACCATGCCCAACTAATGTTTCTTGTATTTTTAGTAGAGATGGGGTTTCACCATGTTGGCCAGGATGGTCTCAATCTCTTGACCTCATAATCCGCCCACTTTGGCCTCCCAAAGTCCTAGGATTACAGGGGTGAGCCACCGTGCCCAGCTAGCCTAATATGCCTTAAAGAACTAGACAAGCAATAGCAAACCAAACCCAATATTAGTAGAAGGAAAAAACAATAGAATAAAGATCAGAGCAGAAATAAATTATATACAAATAAACAAATAAAACAATACAAAAGATAACAAAGTGAAAAGTTGTTTTTTAAAGAGATAAATAATATTGACAAACTTTTACCAAAACCAAGAAAAAAAGAAAGAAGAACCAAATAAATAAAACTAGAGATGAATTTCTAATTACAACTGATAACACATAAATTCAATAGAAATTTATATATTTGCTATTATGAGCAAATATATGGCAATAAATTGGAAAATCCAAAGGAAATAGGTAAATTCCTAGACACATACAACTTACCAAGATTGAATCATGAAGAAATCCAATACCAAACCATACCAATCACAAAGAAGGAGATTGGAGCTCTAATAAGTCTCCCAGTAAAGAAAAGCTGAGGACCCAATGGCTTCACTGCTAAATTCTATCAAACATTTAAAGAACTAATACCAATCCTACTTAAACTCTTCCAAAAAATGGAGAAGCGAATACTTCCAAACTTATTCTATAAGGACAGTTTTCCCTGATACCAAAATCAGACAAAGGCACATCTGAAAAAGAAAATTACAGGCCAATATTTCTGATGAAAACTGATGCAAAAATCCTCAACAAAATACTGTCAACGCAAATTCAACACACTAAAAAGATCATTCATCATGACCAAGTGGGATTTATCACAGAGATTCAACAATGGTTTAACATACACAAATAAATCAATGTGACACATCATGTCAACAGAATGAGGAACAACAACCATATGATCATTTCAATTGATGCTGTAAAAACATTTGATAAAATTCAATATCCCTTCATGATTAAAAAAACCAGGAATGCAAGGAACATATCTCAACATGATAAAATCCATGTATTACAGACCCAAGGTGGTATTATAATGAATAGGGAAAAACTGAAAGCCTTTCTTGAAAGCATCTTTGTCTGGATCATGACAAAGAAGCCCACTGTTACTCAAAATAGTACTGGAAGTCCTAGCTAGAGCAATCAGACAAGAGAAAGAAATAAACAGCATCGAAATTGGAAAAGAAGAAGTCAAATTATCCTGTTTTCAGAGGTTATGATCTAATATTTGGAAAAATCCAAAGACACCAAAAAACTATTAGAACTGATAAACAAATTCATTAAAGCTGTAGGATTTAAAATCAACATACAAAAATCAGTGGGATTTCTAAATGCCAACAGTGAACAATCTGAAAATGAAATCAAAACTGTAACCCCATTTGTAGTAGTCACAAATAACAAAGAAATGAAAGATCACCTCAGTGAAAACTATAAAACATTGGTGAAAGAAATTAAAAAGGATGCAAAAAAGAAAGACATTTTATATTCATGGATTTGAAGAATCAATATTGTTAAAATGTCCATACTACCCAAAGCAATCTACAGACTCAATGCAATTCCTAACAAAATGCCAATGACATTCTTTACATAAATAGAAAAACAATCCTAAAATTTATTTGGAACCACAAAATATCCAGAATAAACAAAGCTATCCTGAGCAAAAAGAAGAAAACTAGAGGAATCACATTACTTCATTTCTAATTATACTATAGAGATATAGTAAGAAAAATGTCATGGTACTGTTAAAAACAGACACACAGATCAGTGGAACAGAATAGAGAACCCAGAAACAAGTTTATACACCTACAGTGAATTCATTTTCAACAAGTGTACCAAAAATATACATTGGGGGAAATGACAGTCTCTTCAATCAATGGTGCTGGGAAAACTGGATGGAGGATAAACACTCCATTTTCCATGATGTGATTATTATGCATTGCATGCCTATATTAAAGTGCCTCTTGAACCCAATAAATATACACACCTACCATAGATGTAGAAAATCTTAAAGACTCCAAAAAGTTGTTATAACTAATGAATGACTTTAGTAAATTTGCAGAATACGCAATCAACATAGAATTAGTAGTATTTCCCTACACCAATAGCAACCTATCATAAAAAAATTAGAAGCAATTTCATTTACAATGGCCACAGAGAAATACTTAGGAATAAACTTAGCCAAAAAAATGAAAGATCTCTATAATAAAAACTATAAAGCATTGATGAAAGAAATTGGAGGGAATCCAAACAAATAGAAAGGTAGTCTGTGTTCATGGATTGGGATAATTAATATTATTAAAATGTCAATATTAACCAAAGCCATCTACATATTTAATGAAATCCTTATCAAATGACAATGCCATTTTCACAGATTTTTTAAAGCAATGTTCAAATTCATATGGAAATGTAAAAGATTCCCAGTAGTCAAAGCCGTCTTGAGCACAAAGAACAAAGTTAAGGCATCACATGACATGACTTTAAAATATACTACAAAGATATAGTAAATAAAATGTATGGTTCTGGCATAAAAACAGATACATAAACCAATGGAACAGAAAAGAAAACCTAAGAATAAATCAATACACTTATAGCCAACAAAAATGTCAAGAACACATATTAGGGAAATAACAGTTTTTTCAATAACGATGTTGGGAAAACTGCATGTCTATACTCAGAAAAATGAAACTAGACCCCTATCTCTCACCACACACAAAAATCAAATCAAAATGTCTTAAAGACTTAAATTTAAGTAAGACTTGAACTTTAAGTAAGACCTGAAACTATGGAAGCACTTGAAGAAAGCATAGGGAAATTGCTTCATGAAATTGGGCTGGGCAAGGATTTTTTAAAATAAGACTTCAAAAGCACAGGTGACAATAGCAAAAATAGACAAATGGGATTGCATCAAACTAAAAAAAAACCAAAAACAAAAACAAACAAATGAACAAACAAAAAACTTCTGCTCATCAAAGGAAATAACCAACGAAGTGAAGAGACAACTCACAGACAAGATATTAATAACCGTAATATATAAGAAGCTCAAAAAACTCAATAGCAAGAAACCATGCAATTGGATTTTAAAATGGGCAAAAGATCTGAATAGACATTTCTCAAAAGAATACATACAAATGGCCAACATTTACATTTAAAAATGCTCAAAATCACTAATCATTAGTGAAATACAAATCAAAACCAAAATGAGGTATCACCTCACACCAGTTCAAATGACTATTATCAAAAAACAAAACAAAACAAATAACAAATGCTGGAAAGGATGTAAAGAAAGGGCAACTCTTTTGTACTGTTGTTGGGAATGTAAATTGGTACTCCCATTATGGAAAACAGTATGGTGGTTCCTCAAAAAATCAAAATTGAATTACCACATGATCCAGCAATCCATTACTGAGTATACACTCAAAAGACCATGAAATCAGTATGTCAAAGAGATAGCTGCACTCCCAATAAGCAGCACTATTCACAATAGCTGAGATATGGTATCAACTTAAATGTTCATATACAGATGAATGAATAAAGAACATGTGGCATATATATATGTATATATATACGTGTATATATGTGTATATATACGTGTATATATGTGTATATATACGTGTATATATGTGTATATATATGTGTGTGTATATATATATATGTATATATTCTCTGTAGCTATACAAGGGAATGAAATCTTGTCATTCACAGCAACATGAATGAACTTGGAAGACATTATGTTAAGTAAAATGACCCATGCATAGAAAGACAAACATCGCATGATCTCACTCATCAGTGTTATCGCAAAAAAAGTTGATCTCATACAAGTAGAGAGTACAATAGTGGTTACCAGAGGCTAGGGAGGGGAAGAGTGAGGGGAGATTGGGAGAGGTTCGCCTGTGGGTACAATGTTACAGTTACACAGGAAGAGTAAGTTCTGATGTTCTATTACACAGTAGGGTAACTATAGCAAATAATCATGTAGTGTAAACTTCAGCATAGCTAGAGGAGATTTTGAATGTTACCACCAAAATAAATGATAAATGTTTAAAGTGATGAATTTGGCAATTACTCTGATTGACTCATTATACAGTGTATATATGATTTGAAATATTACACTGTCCCCCAAACATGTGTACAATTATTATGTTTCAATTATATAAAAACATTAATAAAAATATTAGAAGTTTTATCAACAACAACAAATAATTACAAAGCTAGGGGACTTACACTACTCATGTTAGACATCGTAGTACTACAGTATTCAAGATGGTTTTGTATTTGTGTCACGAGATACAAACAGACCAAGGCAACAGCATTTGGAGTCCAGAAATAGGCCCACATGTATGTGATCAATTTGTTTTTTGGTAGAGGAATAATAATACAGTGAAGAAAGAATAATACTTTCAACAAATATGCTGGAACTATTGTACCTCCCCTTAAAAATAGCTTTAATCTATACCTCACTTTTGAAACAAGTGTTAAATAAAAATAAATCATAGATTAAAAATAAAAAGAATACTGTAAAAAACCTAGGATAAAAAATAGTTGAAAATTTATTTCCTGTGTTAGGCAGAGATTTACTAAATACAATTTCAAAAGCATGACTCATTAAAATACAGTGAATTGGAATTCATCAAATTTAAAGAATTCTGTCCTTGGGCAACATTTGAAGAGACAATTCACAAAAGAATATATACAGATGTCAAATAAGCACATGAAAAGATGCTCAACATCATTATTCTATGGAGAAATGTAAATTAAAATTTAACAGATCATGACACATCTATTAGAATGTCCAAAAATTAAAAGCCTGACCATAGGGATATCTACGAGATTATCTTTACCCTGCTGGTGTCAATGTGAAATGTAAAACCCTTCGGAAAACAGTTCTGCAGTTTCTTAAAATGTTCAAAATACACAGCCATAATATCCAGTTATTACACTACTAGGATTTTACCCAAATATAATAAAAGCATATGTCAAGAAGAAGACTTTTCATAAATATTTATATCAGCTTTATCTGTAATACACTAAAACTTAAAATGAAGCAAATGTGCATTAATGGGATAATACACAATACACAAATGGTGGTAGAGCCACCGATAAAATACTACCCAGCATTAGAAAGAATGATGGATTGATGCACGCTGTTAAATGAACAATATTAAAAATAATTATGCTGTATGAAAGAAGCCACAAAAATTCATACATACAGTATGATCCCATTTATATAACAATCTGGAAAATGTAAAACAAGACAATTTTGCTACATTTGTTCCCCGCTCCCTCAGGATTTTGAAAATCTATATATTTAGAAAAGAAATATATGAATTAAGACAGAAAAGAAATATGAGAATTAAGACAGTTCTTTCAATAATGAAACCCAGGTACATATGTGTATAAATTCAACACACACACATATACAACTTTCTATTATTTGAATAACACTTTTTCAAGTCTTCTGAAGTGTATATTTTATTTTAACTGTAATACATACATTTTTACATAATTAGGTGTGGGCTCCTTTAGTTTAACTTAAAATAACATTTACACCTCTTTTTCCTGGGAAATATCCATCATGTTTGTTATCAAATGATTTATGAGCTGGTTGATTTTCCAAGAGTTAATTTATACAGACACATTACTTTTTTTGAGGTGGATTCTCCTTTAGATCATAAAGTGCCAGCATATTTTATCACCGAATGTTACGAAATAGACCAGAACAAAAACAGGCTCATTATCTTCAGATTGTGTGACTCTATAATGTGTTTTTAACATTAATAAATTGAATATATAAAGAACTAAGAGAGTTTCTTTCTCAAATTGAAAAAAAATAGATTTTTGACATTCCCCAAAAATAAAGACCTATTGTCAGTTTCATTAATAGAATATTTTGTCTAAATACACACACACACACACACACACACACACACACACACACATCTTCAATAAAGCTAAAATTTAATGAATTAAATATACAAGTGATTAGATTATAAATTTTAGGGTATGCATCATTATTATGTAAGCCAACATATTGCCAGAGAAAAGAGAGGGGTTGGGACCAGGTCCAGTTATAATGCCACAAAGCTTACTGTTCTTACCAAGACTCAGCTGTTTTTCTTGAATAAATGCTCCCTGGGTTCAGTGAGCCTTTGTGAATTTCCATATTTGTTAAAAGTTGATTCTATGTTTGCCATTTTTCTGTTGCTTTTATAGAGAAGCAAAACTGACAAAATTTATCCTACTCCTCTTTCTTTTCTGATACCACTACAGAAATAGATTTTTAAAGTGTCCTGTCATTCCCTAATTCTCCCCAGCATGACTAGTGACTCTAGTCACTTTCTATTCCAGCTGCCAGCATTCTATGTATGGTATGTACACATCTATAATAATGTGTCCAAATTATTATGGTTCATCAAATGTCAATATTTCTATAGGAATAGCTACCAGAGCTAATATGTTATTTTAAATAAGTATAACCTTATTAATTTAAACTAATATAAATAATTTGATTACATTATTTTGTATACTGCCTAATATAAAGCTCACTATATTAATACTTTAATGACAAATTAATACTTTATAATGTTACTCCCAGGTAATTATAGAAGAAATTTATTGAAAAATGCTATTTTTGTGGGAGGAATGAGATATATTTCAGGATGAAGAAATTTCAGTTAAAAATGAGTAAAAATGACACACATAATAAATTATAACCTAATGGTCCAGGTACATATAGTAGTGTCATGTAGGCCTGGTTGTCTGGGCCTATATGCCTTTACCTCTAATACATTGAGAGAATTATCACAACATCACTTGACATCCATTCAGTTATCCCTGTTTTGTTCATCAGCAAGACAACTGTCCCGCCTTTCATCTTTTCAACAGAAAGTTACTAGGGCAAGTTTAATTTTAGTGTGTTCACTGTAAAAATGAACCAAATCAGGTTGGGTGTTGTGGCTCATGCCTGTAATCCCAGCACTTTGGGAGGCCAAGGCAGGCAGATCACTTAAGGCCAGGAGTTTGAGACCAGCCTGGCCAACATGGTGAAACCCTGTTTCTACTAAAAATACAAAAATTATCCAGGTGTGGTGGTGCATGCCTGTAATCCCAGCTGCTTGGGAGGCTGAGGCAGGAGAATCGCTTGAACCAGGGAGGCGGAGGTTGCAGTGAGCCAAGATTGTGCCACTGCACTCCAGCCTGGGTGACAGAATGAGACTCCGTCTCTCAAAAAAAAAAAAAAAAGAAACAAATCAGAATCTTAATAGAACAAAAGCATATGAATGTGTTCCAGATGCATAGGAAAAATGGAAAACTTACTCCTCATGAAAAGTGAAGTAGGAGATACACTAATATGATTTCAAGTGGAGGCAATAACTAAGATTATTTAGTTGGTTAACTAATTTTAAATGTAGGTTTTTTTTTTCATTTTTGAAGTCCTGCTTGGTTTTTTTTACAACTACAAATTTTAGCACCATGTCCTGTTCTTGTCTTATGATTTTGATTTCTTTATTTAAAAAAATCATGATTAAAAATATTTTGGATAGTTCTTTAGTGTCTAGATTATGCACTTCTTTATAATAGTTTATTTCCTCATATGGTTTATAATTTTGGGCCCAACCCTCTTCTTCAGACAGAGTGTCTGAAAGCCTTATGCATTCTGGAGTGTGGCAGAGTTCATGTGGAGCTAATCTTAGCAGTTGTCTCAACTGGACCGCAGTGGCTTTCTCCCTATGTTTTGCTTTCATTTTAATTTCTCTGGTTAGGGTAGTGGTACCATCTGAGTAGCACAAATTGAAAATCAAATCTCAGGGAGCAGAGAACTCGGATTCATTGTAGCTTGGGTGACTTTTAATTTCTGTTTTGATACCTAGAACATCAGGAATATGAGGGAGTTATTTAATGTATATATCATCAGAAATGGGATTATATGTGTTTTTAAATTTCAATTCCTTAAACTGGCTCAGATTTTACTAAATAGGAAATGTACTCTAGTCAATTAATGCGTTGTTATCATACTGTGCAGTGAGTTTTCCTAATTATGCAATAATATAAATGTTTAACTATAAATTAATCCTATTTCTTAAAATTCTTCATGTACACAATGGGAAGTAGTAAGGAAAAAAGTCTATTAACTCTTGTTTTCAGGTTTCTTAAATATCAGGATGAATTTGTTACAATTTTCAAAACTGTGAGCTGCCAAGATAATTGAAATAAAATCTGAAATAGTTTTGAATTATATAATTTCGGATTTGAAATTATTATATAATGAATAATATTAACAGGCTAGCAAATAAAAATGATGAATACTAATGAACATCTATGTTTACATATGAATATGTGTCAGAATATTATAAATATAGTGTTAGAATATTAAAGTTTTTATTACTTGTTCTATGTGTGATTTATTCAAATTCTCACTTATTTTACTTAATACTATTCTAAACCTGGATATAAGCAAAGGTGGCAAGAAGTGCTCCCAGTCAGCAAGCTGACTACATGAGAAGTGTTAGCTGTAGTTGTCATTATGATTACAGAATAATTTGATCATAAGTTGAAGAGCATTTAAACGTTTTTATCATTAAAATTAATTTGTAATTTATGTATCATTTAAAAATAGCTATCATAGATATTTAGATTTGTCAATGGTTTCAAATCAAAGTTGATATCAAGAGTAAGAAGTTTATAGAACTGAATACTCAAAATTATTTTTGTTCTATGCATTAACTTAGACTCATTTGAAATACTGTCAGCAAATTGTGAAAAATTCATTTGAATTTTGAGATAAATTAAAAGTAGGTCTCCCAAAAGTTAAGATATACTAAAACTATCATATGTAAATAAAATTCTAAGTTCTTCAACAATGTATTCAAATAAATATAATTATTTTGTAGAAACAATAATTTTTGACTTAGATAAACATTTTTAAAGTACTTTTTAATATAAGTAGAGGAACCAATATATTACATAATATGAAGGAGATATCTGAAATGTATGTTTCTCACTGAAGATAGTAAATGACAGTGCCAATTATTTCTGTCTAGAAATCAGGTAACGTTATCTTCTATAATCAATAAAATTAAAGAAATATATTATTTAGCTTTCCAAGTATGCTTTGATCTTACCTGCTGGTTTACAGGAAAGTTTCTGTTGATTTTTTTAATCTGCAATGATAAATAAATAATAAAAGTGAGAAGAACAATAGATGGTAACACAAGGTCCCCAGAATTTTATGCAGATTATTTTCAGTGAGCTAATATATACTAATATCCTATTTTGATATGCTGAAATCATCACATATAAAACAACATATATAAACAGATTTTTTCTTCTTAAAATTGGCTATCAAAATTATCCCACACTTCTTATGTAAACAGTTTGGAAAAGATTTCCCTTTAAAATTTTTTTAACTCAGAGAAACCAAAAGCCCGTGTTCAAACAATATTAATGATTATCTACCAAGAATGTAGAGTGTAACTTTCTGTGGTTTATTTTTTGCACTTTGAAATTATATTATATCCAATTTGTTTTAGTACTCAAGAGAACAGGGAAGTGCAATATCCAAACGCTAAAGGATAAAGTATGTGTGTTGAACATTTTCAGTCAAGACTCCAGATAGAGTCTAACATTTACTTTAAGAAAATTTAATCAATGACATTTTATAAGAATTTAAAGTAGGTCTCCAGAGAAAGCATTTCCTCTGTCATATGCCATGGAAACAAACTTTAAAAACCTAATAAAAATGAACATTAGGCTTGGATAAAGGACATCACACAAAGTCTTTCTTCAATAGTGTTTTTGCTAAATAAAATAATTACCTTCCAATAGCTTTGTAGAGAAACTTAAACATGCTAACTCTCTATGGTATACACTTACAGCAGAAGTAATGCAGACTATTTTCATTTATAAATCATGCCATTGACTTATTTTATTTTGTTCTTTTTTAGTTCCCTTTTGTCCTACTGACTAGTGTGAAATAACAGGTCATTTAAACAGAAAAAGTACACAAAGTTGGAAAATTAACAAAAGTCACATCTACAAGAACAGATTTACTAGCAAGATATTTCTCACGTAAAATGTAAAAATAAAAGAAAATTTGAGAACATACGTGTGATCTGAGCAAGGTTAGGTACAGAAACCATGTACTTCTTACATTATTATAATCATTTCAAAATACCTTCTGGCTCTGCTAAGGAATGTGCTAAGGAATCTCTGAACCTACTCATATATGCCTTCAGCTAAAATCAGCATAGCCTGGAAATACAGATGGAAAAAACTGATCTCTAAACATCTTTTATTAATCAATTAAAAAATCAATACTGAGTACTTTGTGGAAATCCACTTTTTGCTAGTTCATATGAATTGTTATAAAGAATTCTAAAATTCAAGTAATGTTTTATGTGGGCCCTTGTCTTCAATAATGTACTATGTAGCTTTGTAAACTGCAATGTTTTTTTTTTTTAATCTGAAAAATAATCTGAACCATCTTTCTAGGAAACTTGAAGATCAGCTATGAAAGTAAACACTTCATGATAGAAAGTAGTGGTTGAGCAAAACACGGGATAGAAAGTAGTGGTTGAGCCAAACTTCTGAGCCAAGCACAGACGTCTTGTCCTGCTAACCCACCCTTGGGAGCGTTTGCAGAATTGAGATGTTTTCTCACACAGAGATCTACTTTCTCTCCCACTAGAGTGTTTACTAGACCATCAGAATTATTTACCTGTGAGGAATTGTTATATTATCATTTTTTGTTTTTGTTAGTTTCCCTTAGTACATACCTGACTTACCTTGGAAAAGATCAACTTATTAACTGATATGTGAATGTTGCCATCTCTATCCTTTGAATGGTTTATTACATAACATTACTACTATTAAAATAATAAAATGTATGGTGTATTTCCTACCACGGCTCAAAAATAAGGCAAGAAAGTGGGAGCAATTTAGAATATAGAATATATTATTATATATTTTACATTAGAATATCTGTATCAGAAATTAGAATACAGAAAAGAGGTAGTATATTAATGACTAGAGAGAATGACAAGACAGTGAGATATGCCAACAACTAGAATAAAATGTAAAAAAAAAAATAATATGTAAAAAATAATAATAATATGTAAAAACTATGTTTGGAAAATATTAAAATGGCCTTTAGAAATTATGTGTAGATTGTTTTTGTAATGTGGTGAATACAATAATAAAATAATAAAGTAGAACAAGGCATTAAGTCAATTATTGAAAAAGTAATATTCTTTAAAGTGGAAATACTAATAAATTGTGCGCCTCTTAGTCAAATGATATCATCATAACCTTTCAAATACTTCTTCTCTGTAACTTCATAATACTTTATAGTTGAACAATTTATGTTATCCCAGGATTATGTAAAAATATTCAAAAAGAATGAGTCAATGCTTGAATACTGCTGTGTGTAGTATTAATAGATTTATTTGGCAAGAAAATAACTTGTGTAAGCTGATTTCTACTGAAATTTGTAGTTTTTTAATTGTGTATTAGGGTAATATAATCTATTCATGTTTATTCATGTTTCAATGGAAATATACACTTAACTAACCAAACTACTGACTGCACAGGAATGGAAGGCGGGTAACCAAAATGGGGAGTGGGATGTCCAGCACAGAAAACTCCGTCCGCCTGTTACCCTCACTGTGGCAGCAAGAAATGTGCTTCCATTGTATTCAGGAATTTTTCCTGGTGTTGTAGATACAAAATAATTCCTTGTTAAGATTTAAAATCTGTACACACACCCACATCCATTTTAAAGATAATTTCCATCTTTCCTGTACCAAGTGGAGTATAACAATATAAAATGTTCCATTTCCTAGTACTTATACTAACATTTTAAAATAAAACAATAACTTAAGGTAGGTATAATTAGAACATTTCATATCTTCAATTTTTTTTTTTTTTTTGAGTCGGAGTCTCATTCTGTCACCCAGGCTGTAGTGCAGCGGTGCAATCTCGGCTCACTGCAGCCTCCGTTTCCAGGGTTCAAGCGATTCTCCTGCCTCAGCCTCTTGAGTAGCTGGGAGTATAGGTGCCCACCACCATGCCTGGCTAATTTTTTTTTGTTTTTTTTTTATTTTTAGTGGAGATGGGGTTTCACCATGTTGGCCAGAATGGTCTCGATCTCCCTACCTCGTGATCCGCCCGCCTCGGCCTCCCAAAATACTGGGATTACAGGCATGAGCCATGAGCTGCTATTTTTTTTTCTTTTTCTTTTCTTTTTTTTTTTTTTTTTTTTTTTGAGACGAAGTCTCACTCTCGTCCCCCAGGCTGGCAATCTCCGCCTCCCGGGTTCAAGCGATTCTCCTGCCTCACCCTCGCGAGTAGCTAGGGACTACAGGCACGCACCACCACACCCAGCTAATTTTTGTATTTTTAGTAGAGACAGGGTTTCACCATGTTAGCCAGGCTGGTCTCGAACTCCTGACTTCAGGTGATCCGCCCGCCTCGGCCACCCAAAACGGTGGGATTTCAGGCGTGAGCCACTGCGCCCGGCCAAGCCACTAATTTTTAACAGTCTAACATTTTTAAATATACACACACAGAGAGTATAAAGTAAGTGGAAAAATCACAGCAATTAAAACATATGTAGCATACACTGAAGTATTTATTATGCTAAACAATAATCAATATATCCAAAACTTTATAACACTGTGCATTCATTACAAATGCTTATGGTGATATTTACCGATTGATAAGATACGATGCTTACAAAATGTTCTAATTTCAAGGCAATTTTATGCAGTATTTTAAAAATTACATATACACACATATATATGCATACATACATACATATATACATACATATATGTATATACATATATGTATGTATGCATATATGTGTATGTATATTAAACATAAATATATAAATTTACATATGCATATATATACACATACACAAAGATTGATAATTTGGGCATACATCCAGTCTTATAAATTTAGATTAATGTCTGTAAGCATGAACCGAAATTGATTTTATGTTTAATATGCATACATAAGTAGACATATGTGTATGACAATGATACTGACAGTTATAAATACAAAATTCCAACAGTTTTGTTTTTTATTTAGGGATTATTACATGAATGCTTCCTTTGCTGCTTTGTATTTTATAATTATTATTATTTTGAAATATAACTTTTATCATTAGAAAATAAAATTAGTTTAATCTTTACTTTTTTTAACGAAGCTCTCCATTGTTTAAAACTTTGAAAATCTAAAATGTCATCAAAACAACCCCCAGAATACACATTTTTCAAAAACACCTGTTTTATTTTTCCTCTCTCTAGCTAAACTTTTAAATCTTTCACAACATTTTAAAGGCTTATAAGGATCCTCAGTCCTCAGTAATGTGTGTGTGTGTGTGTGTGTGTGTGTGTGTGTGTGTGTGTGTGTATTAACGAAATGAAGACAGGAGAGAATGTCATTATTTACTTCTAAAATCTTTTAATGACCTTCTACCAAGTGTAACTCATGGTGATAAGTGCTAGAACATGGAAATGAAAGATCCCATGCAGAGACAATGGCATAAGGATGCCCCCTTTACAGAATCCAAACAATCCAAGGAGGCTGCAGAGGGGAATGAGGATAAGTTCAACACAGGAGCTAAAATGTAGTTGCATAAGACTTTGTCAGGCTGTGCAGTCAGAGAGATCTGGTGTTGAATTCCAGTTGTAATTATTACTAAATATCCTCAGACAGAACATTAATTATCAAATATCTAGATCCCTTCATTTGTAAAACATCAATAATGACATTAACTGCATATATTTGTTGGAAAAATTGACAGGAATATAGAGCTTAATAAGTAGTGATTATAATTAATATAAAGTAAGCTTGAATTCCCGTTGAAGATAAGAAGTGCATTTTAAAGAATGCTGAGCAAAGATGTCTTTCTTACACTGTAGTTTTCATACTCCTTCTATTTTCTTGTCAACTCTAGACTAGGATTTGCACAATCAGATGCCAAATGGGTGACAATCATGTGTGAATCAGGCTGGGTGGGGAATGAAAAGATAGAGGGAAAATGAATCCATTGATGCTTTCTCATAAGTGGCACTGGTGGAATATCCTAGTGTTTATCAATTGGACATAGTATACCTTCATTTCTGTTTACAACCACTCTCTAGGAAACCTAAATTATAAGTGAACTCTCAATATAAAGATACTGGCAATAATTTGCTTTGAAAAATACTTACTTTTAAATTATAACATTAATATCAATAAAGCAAATTAAAATTTAATTAGAAAACCCAAAAAGATACATTAATTACAATTTAAATTTATTTTTAAAACATGGCATTATTCATATGATTAATATAGTGTCTGCTATATTATATACAGTCAAATATTAAAAAATAAATATTTTTAGTAATAAAATGCATTCATAGAGCAAAGTTTTAAAAATTTTCTACTCTTGGTAGTAATACTATTTCCAAATAATGAAAATTCTAAATTCTCTGCATCATTTTAAGACTGATCTTCAAATAAGACAAATCAGCGTTTTTCAAAAAGGCATTTTCCATGTTACACTTCTTAGAAACCAGTGCTAATTTTATGTTATCAGAACAATTTGTGTTATAAGTAGCTAAAAAGGGAGTATAATTTTAAGTAAAATAAAGGCTGTGTTTGAACTTGAAGGCTTTTAGAGATCAAAGGGCATAATTTCTGTCCGTATCACAAAACCGGTTGCTTTATTTAAGCTATTAATCCTCTGGCTGTAAAAGGAGCAGAATGGCTTAGACCAGGGTTGCCCAACACATCACTCTACAAAACCAGCAAGAGCTATAAATGACCACAAAGTAAAATGGATTCAGATAAATGAAGGCCACGTTAAGCCTTTAAAATGAAAAACAGAAGATAAATTCATAAATTATATTCATCTCTGCTTGATTTCTTGGAAACTCATTTCTCAGACAGCTGCCAAAGCATACGGTCTTGTTTTCTTGTGTTCTTGTTTCAGGTAGCAGACAAGTAAGTTCTATCTATAAAAATTCTGTATGAATGACCCAGGGCAAATGCCTGCCCCTTCTTCCCAAATACTGGCCTCAGGCTTCCTTGACTGAGAGCACTTTCTGTTCCAAGCACTTTGGGCTTTCCAGGCAGAGAGAAACAAACAACGCATGGACCCAGTGCCCACCCAGGTCAGTGGCTGTTCAGCACAACACAGCAGAAGGGCAGCTCCATCTGCAGGGACTTCATCATGTTTGACTTGCACAGTTGTGGTCGGTGCTAGATCACAGTAAGAAGACTGGTATTCTTCTGTTACAGGCACACTAATGCATCATCCTTCCACCACTAAAGTAAATCTTAGCAATCATGTTTCTTTCCAGATACTGTCTAAACTAAAACCTAGAGGGCTACCACTGTTTAGGTGCTATGCTGGGATATGCTTGTGACAGCAGCATTGTTGTCTCTTTCAGGAGCTAGTGTGGACTCTCTCAGTGTCATCGAGAACGCACCACTGCACTCCAGCCCAGGAGACAGTGCGAAACTCCGTGTCAAAAAAAAAAAAAAAAGAATCAGAGAAATGTAAATCAAAACCACAATGAGATACCATCTCACACCAGTTAGAATGGCGATCATCAAAAAGTCAGGAAACAATAGGTGCTGCAGAGGATGTGGAGAAATAGGAACACTTTTACACTGTTGGTGGGACGGTAAAGTAGTTCAACCATTGTGGAAGACAGTGTGGCGATTCCTCAAGGATCTAGAACTAGAAATACCATTTGACCCAGCCATCCCATTACAGGGTATATACCCAAAGGATTATAAATCATGCTGCTATAAAGACACATGCACACGTATGTTTATTGTGGCCCTATTTACAATAGCAAAGACTTGGAACCAACCCTAATGTCCATCAATGATAGACTGGATTAAGAAAATGTGGCATATATACACCATGGAATACTATGTAGCCATAAAGAAGGATGAGTTCATGTCCTTTGTAGGGACATGGATAAAGCTGGAAACCATCATTCTGAGCAAACTATTGCAAGGACAGAAAACCAAACACCGCATGTTCTCACTCATAGATGGGAATTGAACAATGAGAACACATGGACACAGGAAGGGGAACATCACACTCTGGGGCCTGTCGTGGGGTGGAGGGAGTGGGGAGGGATAGCATTAGGAGATATACCTAATGTAAATGAGGAGTTAATGGGTCCAGCACACCAACATGGCCCATGTATACATATGTAACAGACCTGCACGTTGTGCACATGTACCCTAGAACTTAAAGCATAATTTAAAAAAAAAAGAAAAGAAAAAACAAATCTGATGAAACTTACCTGACCTCTAGCAGAAAAAAAAAAAAAAAAAAAAAAAGCTCAGCATTTTGCTATTTACTTACAGTTCCAGGGGATTTATAGACACTTTGAAACTTTATAGAGACTTCCAGCAAAAAAGAAAATTCATATTATTGCATAAGAAACATTTGATTTGACCTATTTCCTTCCATTGGGTAGTAAAATGTATTGTGAATATCCTTCCTCAGGATGACTATTGCAAAAAGGAACTGAGGGTGAGTGATATGTCTATGACAGAGGGCTTTGCAGCTCCAAGAATTTTTGATGCTAGAGTTATTTTCTATCATATAAATTGGTTTAATGGCTCATGTATTTTCTTTTCTTTTTTTTTTGAGTCTCACTCTTTGCCCAGGCTGGAGGCAGTAATGTGATCTCAGTTCACTCCAGCCTCCGCCTCCCAGGTTTAAGCAATTCTCCCGCCTCAGCCTCCCAAGTTGCTAGGATTATAGGCGCCGCCACCATGCCCTGATAATTTTTGTATTTTTAGTAGAGACAGTGTTTCACCATGTTGGCCAGGTTGGTTTCGAACTCCTGGCCTCAGGTGATCCACTCGCCTCGGCTTCCCAAAGTACTTAAGATTACAGGCATGAGCCACCACGCCTGCTCTCATGTGTATTCTCAAAGAGCATACCTAGATTCAGGATGGTGTGACCTACACAAAGGAAATAAAATCTAAGTAGTGTTAAGTTCTTATTTTTTTAAGAACATAAAATATAAAATTCAATTTTTTAAAATATCAGTTTATTTCATTTTATGCTGCAGTTGTGATAAGGAAACTCATTGGGTCATTCTTATAATTATCTTTGATTTCTAGAAAACTATAGGCTCTTTGAGCTTGGGAATTCTGTATTTTTATATCTTTTAATTCCCAAAATATGTGATTGTAGTTCTATGAATGACCCAAAACATAGAACAGAAAGTTAAAAATGACACTTTTGTGTAGTATTTTCTTAAAAGGACATTCATTAAAATATGCTATTCAAAACCAAGCCTAGGTCATCATATTTGCTTAAATGGGAACCTCCAGACTTATTCAGTAAAAAAAATATGTTCTGCTTGAATTCCTGTTTTTTTCTAGAATTGCATTGGAATATTTTCTGCTAAAAGAAAATTTGCAGTACCTCAAATAAATCAGACAGGATGATACTTTCAGATGTATAGTACATGTACACACACACCCCCACACACCCATACACACTAAAAATGTGACATTGTGCTTAATTATATCTTTATTTTCTCTATACTACTTATCAGTATCTAATAACTGCTTATTTTAATACATTTCTTTTATAATTTATTTGCTCCCCTCACTAGAATGTAAGTTCTAGGTCACAGACTTCTGTCTGTCTCAGTCTATACTGCACTGACTTGCACCTAGAGAAGGCCTAGGTCTTAGTAGGTGCTCAATTAATATTTGCTGAATGAATGAAGACAGAGAATAGCTCAGTTACAACAAAGTTAAACTCATGAATTTGAAGTTTAACTTTGCCTTGAAAGCTAATCACTTAAAAATCAAAACAAACAAGCAAGCAAACAAACAAAATCAAACAACCAAAAACCCTCTAAGTTCTTGAGTCTTAATGTCTATAGTGTGAAACCTGCAGATACTGGATGATTGTTTTTGTCAGATCCAGACAAAATAGGGCTGGGAAGACATGAAGGAGAGGGAACTCATGATTACATGTCTAAGAAAAGAACTGTTTCCAAGGACTCTCTAAAACTCCACAAGAAATTTCTTAACCTCCTTCAAGCATCTTCTCCTTTGCATGGCTTGCAAATTTTGCACATATACTTATGTTTGTATGACAAGGTCTATCACTAGACATTCTTTAGGACTGCAATATTTTCAATAAGATGCTCTGCCAAGAACACTTGCCGAGTAAGGACATCAACAACGAACTGAGCTTGAGTCTCTGAAACCAAAGAACTTTGTTTCTAAGCAACTTATGTAATCCCTTCCCATTGTGCCAATAAAAGCTTCCATTTCCCCTTCCCTCACTTGATACACTGTAGCATCCCAGGTTTTAATCCTCATATTTCATTCCTGAGTAAACTCAACATATTTGGAGATACTAATCTCTAATTTGTTTTAGATTGACAATAGTAATTCTGATGGCTTCAAAATGTAGAATTCATACCATGCATACAAGATTTGAAAGGAATACTTATAATTTAAAAGGAAGTTCTTATATTACAATAATAATTGTTTCTGGGCTGAAATGAAACATGGAGAGAGAGAGGTATCTGAAGTATCAGTAGAAAATATAGAGTAAATATGATGAAATTTAAATTGATTTATGTTCAAAAAAGAGAGATGTAGTCTTATGAAACATGACCATAGAGTTTATTGATTCTTAAATATAACCTTCTCAGTAGGATTTCCTAGCATCTTGTCTCTCCTTATCACTGGTGACTTCTGCAAGTGATCTACCTCCTTTGTTGCAGAGCAGAGTTTGGAATTTAGTCATCCCATTTATCATTTAACACAAAAGAACATCATAAATGCAAGTGCACATTCTTACAATTTTATGTGCTCTTGATAAGATGGATGATTAAGAATAATATTTTAGGTTTGTCCTTCTATTATATATGCACCTATTGTTTCTACAGGAACATTTTAAAAATGTAAATTTGAAATGGCCATTTTTTACTTAAGTAATTATACACTGTCCATTACTTCAGAAACAAAAGAGCAAAATCACATATAATTCAAATCCTTCCACATCCTGGCCTATGTGTCTCTCAGGAGTCACTTCTCTATCAGGTCCTTGTATGTATGAACTCCAGGATGTAGGCCCTGTCCTGCCCCAGCACAGTGTCTTTGCTCATGTTCACTCTCCCCTGGCCCACTCTATTTGTCCATTCTCACTCTGTTAATAAAGACATACCCAAGACTGGGTAATTTATAATGAAAAGTGGTTTCATTGACTCACAGTTAAGCATGACTGGGGAGGCCTCAAGAAACACAGTCATGATGGAAGGGGAAGCAAAGACGTCCTTCATCATATTGTGGCAGCAAGGAGAACTGCCAAGCAAAAGGGGGAAAATCCCCTTATAAAACCACCAGATCTCCTGAGAACCCACTCACTATCATGAGAACAGCATGAAGGTAACCATCCCCATGATTCAATTACCTCCCACTGGGTTCCTCCCATGACACATTGGGCTAATGGGAACTATAGTTCAAGATGAGATTTGGGTGAGGACACAACCCAACCATATCATTCTGCCCCTGGCCCCTCCCAAAATCATGTCTTCCCATTTCAAAACACCATCATGCCCTTCCAACAGTCCCCCAAAGTCTTAACTCATTCCAGCATTAACTCAAAAGTCCAAGTCCAAAGCCTCATCTGAGACAAGGCAAGTCTCTTCCATCTATAACCCTGTGAAATCAAAAGCAAGTTAGTTACTTCCTAGATACAACAGGGGTACAGGAATTGAGTAAATATACCTGTTCCAAATGGGACAAATTTGTCAAAACGAAGGGGCTAAAGGCCCCATGCAAGTCCAAAATCCAATAGGGCAGTTGTTAAACCTTAAGGTTCCAAAATGATCTCCTTTGACTCAATGTCTCACATCCAAGTCATGCTGATGCAAGAGGTGGGCTCCCATGGCCTTGGGCAGGTCCACCCCTGTGGCTTTGGAGGGTATAGCTCCCCTCCTGGCTGCTATCACAGGCTGACATTGAGTGTCTGTGGCTTTTCCCAGCACACGGTGCAAGCTGTCAGTAGTTCTACCATTATGGGGTGTGGAGAATGGTGGCCTTCTCACAGCTCCACTGGGCAGTGCCTACCCCACATTTCTCTTCTGCACTGCCCTAGCAGAGATTCTCCATGAGGGCTCCACCACTGCAGCAAACTTCTGCCTGGACACCCAGACATGTCCATACATCTTCTGAAATCTAGGCAGAAGTTCCCAAACCTCAATTCTTGTCTTCTGCGCACTCAAAGGGCAAACACCACATGGAAACTGCCAAAGCTTGGGACTTGCATCATCTGAAGCAACGGCCTGAACTGTGCATTGGCCCCCTTTGTTTTATTATTATACTTTATGCATTGGCCCTTTTTAGCCATAGCCAGAGCAGCTGGGATGCAGGGCACCATGCCCCAGGGATGCACATAGCAGTGGGGCCTGGACCAGGCCCAGGAAACCATTTTTCCTTCCTCTGTGGCTGCGATGAGAGGGGCTACCATGAAGGTCTCTGACATGCCCTGAAGACATTTTCTCCATTGTCTTGGTAATTAACTTTCAGCTCTTCACTACTTATGCTGATGTCTGCAGCCTAGTTGAATGTCACCCTAGAAAACGGGGTTCTCTTTTCCATTGCATTGTCAGACTGGAAAATTTCCAAACATTTATGCTCTGATTCCTCTTTGCTGCCTAGAAATTTCTTCCATCAGATACCCTAAATCATCTCTCTCAAGTTCAAAGTTCCACAGATCTCTGGGGAGGGGCAAAATGCCACCAGTCTCATTGAATAGCAAGAATGACCTTTACTCCAGTTCCCAACAAGTTCCTCATCTCCATCTGAGACCATCTCAGCCTGGACTTCATTGTCCATATCACTATCAGCATTTTGGTCAAAGCCATTCAACAAATGTCAAGGAAGTTCCTAACTTTCCCACAACTTTCTGTCTTCTGAGCCCTCTAAGTCTCTAGGAAGTTCCAAACTTTCCTACATTCTCCTGTTTTCTTCTGAGTCCTTCAAACTGTTCCAAGCTCTAACTGGTACCCAGCTCCAAAGTCACTTCCACATTTTCAGGTATCCTTATAGCAACACCCCACTCCTGAACCAATTTACTGTATTAGTCCATCTTCACACTGCTAATTAAGACATACCCAAGTCTGGGTAATTTATAAAGAAGAGAGATTTAATTGACTCACAGTTCAGCATGGCTGGGGAGGCCCTCAGGAAACACAATTATGGCAAAAGGGGAAGCAAACACATCCTTCTTTACATGGCGGCAGCAAGGAGAAATGCCAAACAAATGGGGAAAAGCCCCTTATAAAGTCATCAGATCTTGTGAGAACTCACTCGCTATAATGAGAACAGCATGAGGGTAACTACCCCCATTATTCGATTACCTCCCACAATCAGGTCCCTCTGACAACATGTGGGGATTATAGGAACTATAATTCAAGATGATATATGGGTGGGCACACGGCCAAGTCATATCACCCACCAAAGCTCAGTTAATCCCTCTTTTATTTTTCTCTCCTTCTTTTGTTCCTCCCACCCTCCCTTGCTCTTGCTGTCTCTCTCTCTCTCTTTCTCTCTCATCCTCTCACTTTTTCACCTAGCAAGAATCTATTTTATTTTCATGTTTAGCTGAGGTACACAGAGATTAAATATCCTTTAATTCACCCTGAAATTGGCACCAGCTAATTCAGTCTAACACAAAGGCTATGCCCATGTACCACATAATCAAAACCATATCTGCCATGAAAGCTTTTCTGAGGACTCAGAGAGAATGTCCAGTGACTTTCTCTTTGGGTCTACATTTCCATCTGCTATTCCTCTTGCTGCATGGGTTTACTAAATGCAGTGTAATCCATAAGAAGAGAGATGTGTCTTATTCATTTTAACTTCCCTCAGTCTAGCAGAATGTCCATATGACCCTAACAAGTGTTATCAGAAAAAATTAGCTATCTTTTGAGGTAAACTGTATGCCACTTCTATCTTTTCAAATGCTTTGAGTATTCTAGCTCTGAATAAACATAATGCCATTTTCTCTTTCTGTGCTCTTGGTGCTTTGCATCTTATCACTGAGGACTGGACTTTGAAAATCTATAACTGGTCAGGCTTCTTAATTCTTCTTTTACTAGAAGCTGATTTAACCTCTTTCTTTGTATAATCTCAACATCTTGTAGTTTGTTAAAGAAACCTCATTTTCTACTTTGTCAATGATTTCAACGTAAGTAAAAGAACAGCAGTGCAACAATAATGGAAATCATCAAATTAGTATATTTTCCTGACTAAAGAGGGAAGTTAACACTAAGATTTGACACATTCTTGCTCTGCCAACATATAACACAGTGTTCCATATTTATTACGTTTTCTAAAAATGTATTTTATGTCAAATCTCAATGTATAAACATTTAAAGAAGAACTAACACCAATCCTTCTTCAACTTTTCCAAAAAATAAAGAAGGAGCATTTCCTAACTCATTTTACAAGGCCATTATCACTCTGATACCAAAGCCAGACAAAGACACCACAAGAAAAAACAAACAAACAAACAAAAAAACTATGAACCAATATTATTTATGAACCTAATGAAAATATCATCAACAAAATACTAAGAAAGTGAATTCAACAGCACATTCAACAGTGCAACAGCACATTAAAAAGATTATACACAATTATCAAGAGGGTTTTATTCCTGGAATGGAAGATTGGTTCAACACATGAAAATCAATCAAAGTAGTTCACCACATTAACAAAATGAAAGCAAAAAGCAGATAATCATCTCAACTGATGGAGAAAAAGCAATTGACAAAATTCTACACTCTTTTATGATAAACACACTCCACATACTAGAAATAGAAGGAAACTACCCTAACGGAACGTAAGCCATACATAAAAACCTCCAGGGAATATTATACTCAATGGTAGAAGACTGAAACCTTTTCCTATGAAAAGGATAATATGTTCCTATGTGATCAGGAACAAGACAAAGATGCCTGCTTTTCACCATATTATTTGACACCGTACTTCAAGTCCTAGCAGGTGTAACTAAGCAAGAAAAAAGAAATAAAAGAAAGAATTGAAAAGGAAAAAATGTTATCATTGTTCATAGATGATATGATCTCATACGTGGAAAATTCTAAAGCTTTATCCAAAAGTAATTGTTATAATTAATAAATTTAGAAAACTATCTGATTACAGATACAACATGCAAAATAAATTGCATTTCTATGTAATAACAATGAACAATCTGAAAAGAAAACTTAAAATTTTTATTTATAATAGTATCAAAAGTATCAAAGAGAATAAAATACTTAGGAATTAAGTAAGAGGTGAAACGCTTATAAAATGTAATCTACAAAACGTTTCTTAAAAAATTAAACAAGACAAATAAATGGAAAAAATTCCATCTTCATAGATGTGAAGACTTAATATTATTAAGATATCAACACTACTCAAGGGAACCTACAGATTCCCTCAAACCTTATCAAAATTTCAATGAGGTGTTTTACAGAAATAAAAAATCTATCCAAAAATTTGCGTGGAATCTCAAGGGCCCTCCCGAATTGCCAAAACAATCTTAACAAGAAACAATACCAGAGAACTCATATTTCTTGATTTCAAAACTTCCTACTACAGTAAACTATGTGCTATAGGTCTAAAAACGGGCACATAGATACATAGAATAGAATAGAGTCCAGAAATAAGCCCTCATATATGTTCAAATAATTTTTAACACAGGTGCCAAAACCACTCAATGGAAAAAAGACAGTCATACTAACTAATGATTCTAAGAAAACTGGAAATTCATATGCAAAATCATGAAGCTGGACCTTCCATTACATTATATTCAAAAATTAACTCAAAGACCTGAGCATAAGACATAAAGCTGTAAAACATTTTTGGGATGCATGCAATTGGCATCCTGGAAGAAAAACAGAGAGAGAACGGAGTAGTATGGAAGAGCTGAAAATTTTCCAAATGGATAAAGCCATTAATCTACAAATTTAAGAAAATCTACTAATTTTGAGCCCACCATAGTAAAACTGCTGAAAAATAAGGAAAGGAAAAACAATTGAATACAGACAGAGGGAAAGAGGAACTATTTCAAGGAAACAAAATGAGGCTGAAAGAAGTTTCCTGGAAGAAGATATGAATGAACATTTCCGTGATCTCTTCATTTAGAAATATTTTTTAGAAATTTCCAGAAATAGTCTATGAGATTCACATTTGAAAGACCAGTACATGTTTGAAGAATACAGAAAAGGAAATACAGACTCACATTTGGTTTGTCTCCTTGTGGCTCACACTGTTCCACTGCTGACCCTGCACACTAGCCCTACAGAGGACACACAAGCAATCAACGATACAGAGGTAGCAGCAGTGCCCTCATGGAGAGTCATCCAAACCTTAAACCCCAAACAGCAAGAAATTTGGCACCCAACATGCAGATCAGAGAAGTAAGGGCCTCGGGCTTGCTACTTTGGTATGGTGGAGTCTGGAAAACAGAAAAGGAGCTGAGGTGTGTTTGGGCATGCTATGCAGTCACTCAAGATGCCACCCCACAAATGTAGAGGAAAATGATAGCTCTGTCAATTCTTATTCTCACACTGTTATTACCTTCATCAGCAGGCATATTTTAGAAGTAGGTGTGTTTGGCCTTGCAATGGACTAATCAAATTCAAAGGTCATTTCAGTAGAAAAGTTAATGTGAACACTACATAAAAATAAATATTCAAAAAGTGGGCTATTCATAAAGCCCCCATAAACAAACTTGAAAACAAGAAAACATTACAAAATGATTAATAGCTCCACTATATAATAAACTCTTCTTAAAAATACATATGCTCTCCTTCATAGCTGTAGGACTGAACAGACTAGATCTGACATAATTGTACCACCACACTCAGTACCTAGTGCACAGAGTGCCAAACAAACATGACCAAACAGAAAAGGACATCTATGTAAGAGAAAATTCATAAAAATGTGGAAATGTGAAATGCCACTTTTGCATATGATCAAACATGAATAGATTAAAACCATTAATGTGATCTTAACCAATAAGGGCCAAATATTGAACAGCATGTTAATATACTTTCACACATTGTTGTCACATTACATAAAGTCAAGCTAGGTTCATAAGAATAAAAAAATTCATGTTCTTATGCAAATAAATAGTCAGCAATGTTTTCACTGACTGGTACACCAAAAAATCCATAGGCTTTCATTGGATTAATAAAATATTTTAAATGACTTACATGTCAAATATTAATCCATTCATAAGTTATTATATAATATACACAAAAAGCCAAACATCTATTAATCCATTAAAAGTGGGTAATCTCAGAATATGATTACTGTTCTGAGGAAGTGTTTATGATCACATATTAACAAAAGATAATACCATAAACATAGGAAGCTGGCAATTTTGTTTTATATGTGTAAAGAAAAATACACATTTTTAAGTATATGTAATATATACTCATAAAACATTAATATTATACTCATGAGCCATTATTGTTGCTACATGTTTCACTTTAATGTTTTTCTGCACTTTACTGTATTTCTAAAGTAAAAATATAATTAAGGCACATGTTTAAAAAATATCTTTTACCAACCATAAGCAAACGGAATTCCATGTTTTATTTCCAAAAGATAAAAATATCAGGTAAATATAGATGTACTCTTTCAGAAACTGGAGTTTGAATAGTATTTTTAAGTGAAAGAATATACTAAGTACCCAAGATGAAAATAATCTTCATACTCTGTTTGAAATGGAATGGTAAAAAATAGTATTTTAACCTATTTATGCCTGAGGCTGCAGTTTTTTTAGTTTTTGCAATCAGACCTTGGTAATGACCTTGAGCAGTAGAATATAAATAACTCCCAGATGCTTAGCGTTCCAATAATGGAACCCTAGGCATAAATGGGTTGAGATGTTACAGGTAATTACTGAAAATAGTATTTGCTGAATATCATATATATTTTTCCAGACATTAAAAAATGTTAGAATTAAGATCATCCTATTTTATTAAGAACTTTCACCAGTTATTCTTGTTATTTGATTCTATCACGTTATTTTTTTTCCTACAGGAATCACTAGCATTAATGAAACCTTACATTTAAAAACAGTTATTAAAGAAATAAGACTATTATATATAAGAAGTATACTTATATGTTATTAAATTTTCAGTTAAATTAAATAGAAACTTTTTCATTAGACATTTTTTACTGGAACTATGATTTTAAAATTTGAGTATTCTGTTTCTAAAACATGGGAACAAATATAAAGTTATGGAATGCATATATTACAAATGAAACAATAAGCTTCATACTCAAGAACTGAAATGATAATGAGAACTATCCTGTTTATCAAATTACTAAAATGTATAAACTATATTGTTGTCAAAATTAAATATCTGCTTAGATATTACGGACAACTTTCAAAGGAATAATATTCACTTTGAGGAAATCCTTGGGAAAATGACAAATATATGCACATTTTTTTTCTTACAAATTCATTCCACTGAATGTTAATAATGGTAACCTCTTAAAGTGGTTAAAGTAAGTTCAATTATTGTAGATCCATTAAATAGAGCCAGTTGTACAACTGATTTTAATAAAGATCTACTTGGAATTAATTTACTTAAAAAATTTAAGAAACAGAAGTGCACATTTGTTTTAAATATTGTCCTGTTTCTTAAATCCCTGAATTTTGTTTATTAACTTTTAGCAGCATTGATTTAGCAGTAATTTGTAACGTACTTTTAGTAGTAATAATATTCTCTTTGATGACCTCTTTAGACCAGCAGGGAAATTCAATCAAATTCAAATCTTCCTTTAAAAGTATTCCTCTTTTCTGAATTTAAATGTCTTTAAGGATAGAATTTTTTAAAATTATGTTGCCAGTTTAATCAAAGATCTTATATGTTTAAATTGTATCTTAACGATACCAATTTTTTAATTTCCAGCTTTCATATACAAGACACCTTGATGACTGAGGAGGCGTGTTCTCCAGATGGACAATGGAGGATGCTGTTTAACAGGATATATTTTCTGGTGAAAATCAATTTTGAAGATTTAACCAAAAAGCTAGAACCATTTTGAAGATTTAACCAAAAAAGCTAGAAACATTCCTCCAATTTTTTTAGAGATGTGTGGTCAATGCTATTTAACAAATGTGTTAGAACCTAGAGAGATCATTATTCTATAGATATAAATTCACCTGACAAATAATGACATTAGTGTGAGGGCACAAGATGACCATATATCACCTCTAACTGTTGAGAAAACTCTACTTTTACCATGAGAAGGGAAGAATTTAAACATGACTTTTGCTTCTAGAGCTCACATTTCAGCTCATATTTTTCCTTTTATGCCCTTTTACTTTGGTTATTTCTCATGACTATGTATAAAAATTAAAATCAGGCCATGTTGCTTTTCAAAACATATCCATTAACAGTAAATCAATGCCTTAGGATGATTAGATATTATATCTGAAGGAGATTTCTTAAACTTTATTTTCCTATAACAAGAATTATACAGTTTTATCTGTCTCAGTCATCATTTTAAGATTAGCATACGCACACACATACAACTGTGAATCAGGAGCCTGAAAGTAGGTTGCAATCACTTACAAATATCTATGGGTATATGTTCAGTGTCGAATCATTCATTTTTGCATGAATTCACCAAACATCAGAAATGACTCTCTCTCTCTCTCTATATATATATATATATATATAAATATATAAAATAGGTGATAGAAACAAACATGCAATAAATAATCCTAAGTCTCTGAGACAAGTATTATAACAAGATGCTATAGGAGTATGAGAAGGAGGGGAATCTTCTCATAGGGGCAGGTGTACCTACCTAGCACAGTCACCGTGGGCTTCAGGAAATAATAAAAATTGTTTTTTGTTTGTCAGTATTACTTTTAGTTACAGGTGAAGAAAATAGTTTTACCATTGGTATATTATTAGCCAGTATTCTATAAATGAAATGCACAGTGTTCATACATAAGAAGCTCAAAGCACCCTCAAGTGACGTGTGTGACCAACTCTGCTCCCTCATCAGGGGTCCTTGGCTTTGAAGCTCCATTTTAGAATGAGGGGTTTCTAAAACATGTTCAGTGGAGCAACTGCCCACTCAAAGTGATTTCTTTTGCAATTTTCTAATGGCCTTTCATCTACCTGCTTAACACAATTCACTTATACCTCTTTACTCCTATGCCTGGTAGGAGGTGAGAGCGAATCACCTAGGGAATATTCAGTACTCTGCAATGAACATTTAGAGGTGAAAGTTGTTTCCTTAGTCCTGCTTCTGTAGAAATAGAGTGTGAGGCAAAGTCTCACATGTTAACAATTGATTAGGGAAGATGTTTGAGCCTAAGGAACTTAGGGTCATAGGTGAAGGCCAGCAAGGCAGGCCAGCAGAAAACAAATATGAAGTGGGAGTTCTCAGATCCCTGAACTGGCCTCAGCTTCTCAGTGAAGCACTGCTTCATTAAGTGTGCTTTGGCTCTGGGGCCTGTGCCATCACTGCACTCCCAAATCCAAACAGCTCGTCTATTGAGCAAGAGTGAGCAAATTTATCAGCAGGCTGTTTCTTTGCCCTGGTCTTTCACTGGACAAAGTATGTCACCTGGGGATCAATTACCCCACATTCCTGCTGTGTTCTCTTGAGCCCGGGGCAGGAGGCAGGTCCCAGGGAGTTAGCTTCTGTCTCTTTGGGTGTGATGAAGGCCATGCTAACTCCAGCCCTAGGCACTGAAGGAGATAGCAGCGTTGGTGTGCTACGGGGTGGCCCCTGTGCAGGGTCATAGTTCCAGGGCTGCTGAAACGCTAATAGCTGGGGCTGCCCTGGCCAGAAAGACAAGCAAAGCAAAGAGGGGCATGGGGGCAGGCAGGCAGGGCTCATTGGACAAAAGGGTGGTGGGGGCAGAGGGAAGGAAACTATGTTCAGGAAAACTGCTCCATTTTATTATGACTTCATTATTTATGACAGATGCTGGTGAAGGGGTAGAGAAAGGGGAACGCTTGTACGCTGGTGGTGGGAGTGTAAATTCATACAGCTACTATGGAAAACTGTGTGGAGGTTCTTCAAAAATTAAAAATAAGAGCCAGAGGTGTGGTGGCTCACACCTGTAATCCCAGCACTTTGGGAGGCTGAGGCAGGCAGATCACAAGGTCAATAGATTGAGACCATCCTGACCAACTTGGTGAAATTCTGTCTCTACTAAAAAATACAAAAATTCTACAGGAAGGGTGGTGCATGCCCACAGTCCCAGCTATTTGGGAGCCTGAGGCAGGAGAATCGCTTGAACCTGGGAGGGAGGGGCTGCAGTGATCCGAGATCATGCCACAGCACTCCAGTCTGGTGACAGAGCGAGACTCCACCTAAATAATAATAATAATAATAATAATAATAAAATAAGGCTGGACGTGGTGGCTCACCCTGAAATCCCAGCACGCTGGGAGGCCAAGGTGGGTGGATCACCTGAGGTTAGGAGTTCAAGACCAGCCTAACCAATATGGTGAAACCCCATCTCTGCCAAAAATAGAAAAATTAGCTGGGTGTGGTGGTGTGAGCCTGTAGTCCCAGCTACTCCGCAGGCTGAGACAGGAGAATCGCTTGAACCCTGGAGGCGGAGGTTGCATTGAACCGAGATCGCACCACTGTACTCCAGCCTGGGTGACAGAGCGAGACTCCATCTATAAAATAAAATAAAATAAAATAAAATAAAATAAAATAAAAATAGAACCACCATATGAACCAGAAATCTCATTAGTGAGTATATATCCAAAGGGGAGGAAATCAACGCAGATGTTTTGGGTTGTGGTAAATAAAAATCAGCTGATAATTTCCAATATTAAAGCTTGTTTAAAAAATTAAGTTCTGGTGAGTACTGTTCCAAGCTACAAAGCAGGCTATTTTACTGAAATATTTTACTTTCCTGACATACTTCTTGACAAACTCTAATTATGTAAAATGTAAAAATATGATTGTTAAGAATCTGAATGCAGTGCAGTGCCCAAACTTGCCTTTGCTTTTATTCTGACTTAAATAACTCTCTCTGCAATTATTTATTTCACTCACGCTAACCCATTTTTGGTTGGCACCTGTTTGTCTGACATTCACATTTTGGTGGATAAAGAATAACAATGCAGACAAGCAGACAGCAATATACTAATGCTAAAAAGTAGACTTTAGGGCTCAGAAATGTCAGCGGCTATAAAAAAAGGAAGAAAATGTCAGCTTCAGTGACACCCATGCCTGTCAGCACCACACTCCACAACCTCTAATCACAGCCTTTAGTTCATTTTTGGTAAATCTTCCCTCTGTTAGTCTTTATTCCGTCATGATTTTCAATTTACCTACAAGCTTTGTTGAGCCTTTTCAATGTGGCAGACAGAATAGAAGGTTTTTGTTTTTTGTTTGTTTTTTGTTTTTTGATTTTTTTTTGCTTTTCAAAACCAATGCTTTTATGGAAAAAAAATGATTTTTTAACTTGCAAGTGGTAGCACAGCAGATCTCTATGGATTAAATATATAGCTCCCAAACAGTTTTTTTCACTTCTGCACGTAAGTGTGTAAAATATAGAAAGATGGGTGAAATACCTGTAGAATAAACTCTAATAACTGATTAAATTATTTGTGTGTGTGTCTGTGAATCCTGAAGGGCTGTGTTCATCCCACAGAGGGACTGGCTATCCATGCTTTTTCTTTAGAATTAATACATCTTCCATATTAAGCAATGTGGTAAATACTACTGACTGACTGATCCAGAAGCTATTCACAGCCACCACTTCTGTGTCATATGGCACTACAGAGGATAGGAAAGTTAAGTACTGGCCAAACTTGTCTTACCCCACCCCATAAAGAATTGTCATGGGTTTTGTTAAACAGAATGAGAAGAACTACCAAAAGGGTTTCTGGGAAATTTTCTCTTACCTGATATAAGGGGACAGGTGTGGCTGATTCTACTCATCCCTCTTCCTTTTCTTTCCTTCCTGAAACTGAAGTGATGTTTGTAGCTGTTGTCGCCCTCCATGACCAGGACTTGAAGGCCATAAGATAAAAGCCAATACTCTACAGATGATAGGAAATAAATGATGTGGATAGATAGAAGATGGAGCGATGAATGGAATTGCTTTGAACTAAAAGGCTTCCTCACAGCAAAGAAAACAATTAACAAAGTAAAGAAACAACCTACAGATGTATTTGCAAACTATGCATCTTTCAAGGAGTTAATACCCAGAATATTCAAGGAACATAACTCAACTAAAAAAATCAGATTAAAAAATGGGCAAAAGACCTAAATAGATATTTCTTAAGAGAAGAAATATGAATGGCCAAGAGGTATATGAAGAAATTGTCACCATTACTAATCATCAGAGAAATATAAAATAAAACCACAATGAGATATAATCTCACCCCAGTTAAAACAGCTTTTATCAAAAAGACAAGCAATAACAGAGGCTGGCGAGGATGTGGAGAAAGGAGAACCCTCACACACCAGTGGTGGGAGTGTACAGCCACTATGAAAAACTGTAGGGAGGTTCCTCAAAAAGTAAAAACAGAACTACCATATGACTCAACAATTCCATTACTGAGTATATATCCAAAGGACAATCAGTTTATCCAAGAGATATCTGTACTCCCATGTTTATTGCAGCACTATTCACAATGGTAGATAGATGGATAAATAGATAGCACACACACACACACACACAAACAAACATGGACAATGGAATACTATTCAGCCATTAAAAATAATGAAATCCTGACATTTGCTGCAACATGGATGAACCTGAAGGACAATGTATTAAGTGAAATAAGCCAGGCATAGAAAGACAGACATTGCATGAGCTCATTCATATGTAGAATCTAAAACGGTTGTTTTCACAGAAGTAGAGAGTAGAATATTGGTTATTGGTTACCAGAACCTGGGGAAGGGAAAGAGAAGGGGAGAATTGGGAGAGGTTGGCCAATGAATACAGAGATACAGGAAGGAAGAATGATATGGTGCTCTATTATATAGTAGGGTGACTAGAGCAAATAACAATGTAATGTATATCTCAATGTAGCTAAAATAGAAGATTTTGAATGTTATTAAAACAAAGAAATGACAAATGTTTAATGTAATGACTGTAAAAATTGCCTAGATTTGATCATTATACAATCTTTACATGAATTGACACATCACAATGTACCCCATTAAAATGTACAATTGTAATGAGTTCATTATCCATTTAAAACATTAATTTAAAAAATAAAGGAAATTGGTTCTTGTACATATTATTAATTTGACCATCACACTGAAAGATAGTTAACAAATGCTACCATCTAGAATTCTTGTCAGGTGGGGAAAAACAACAGTTTACTCCACCAATACATAGAGTTTCTCTTGTTTTAAGGCTAGAATAATATCTCATATACATATGTGTATGTATATGTATATTTCTATATAGATACATATACATTTATACACATACACATATGTTTCAAAGTAACAAAATATATCTAAATAAACAACACATATAGGGTATATAGGGAAGAATCAGAATCAAAGAGGAGATTCCTTTACATCTGTAAGTAACCTTAATAGAAATGTCATGTAAAATTATCTCTATTTACAGATTGGTATTAATTTCAGTATTCCAGTAGGAAAGCATAATTGGGAAGGATTGATTCATGAAGTGCTAGCTGAAAGGGAGGTTAGCATTTTACCTGCCTCCTCTGTCTCTTTTACAGAGGAGGAAACTGCAGTACAGATGTATCACTTGGCAAAGATCATAACTGCTTAAGATGCCACGATTTTATTTCAACTAATTTTGTCCAGTTTCATCAACATTCTACTACCCAAATAATGATTCTTGAGAATCCCAAAGACTATTCCATCAACAAAGATGTGTAAACTCTTATACAATAAACAAATAGAGGCTGCCATTTATTGACGGTTTATGGATTACATCATTTAATTTAGAATTCAACTGGAAAGAAGAAAAATTGCAAATGTTTCAGCATCATATAAGGGACAGAATGTTTAAAGCACTTTTTAGATTGAATGCTCACAGTAACTTAAAGTTACCTAGTTTCTGTTTCTAAGGAGCAAATTGAAGTCAAGTACACATAGCTAGTAACTAGAGAAGCTAGGATTTTGTACCCAAGTTCCCAAGTTTGATAACATCAAAGCTCATGCATTTTCCACAACACAAAAAGACTTCTGAAAAACAAAACAAAACAGTAGACTTTGCTCCCTTGATTGATTAAACAATGGAGAGTTTTGAGGTTATACTTCCTCCTCTTTTCAGATCCAGCATATCCAAATACCTTTTAATACTGGTTGCTTGTAATGCTTCCCAACTCAGTCATACAGACCTCTGTCTTTTATGCTGCCTAAATTTTGATAAATATTTGTTTTTCCTACTATATTTCAAGTGTGTGTGTGTGATAGTTTTATTACTTGGTCAATTAATATCACAAACGTTGTAGACTTATAAAAGACCAGACTTCTAGAGACTTGTGGAAATGGTTTCTGTGATTTTCCAAAATTTGACCCATTTGTCATGGTTAGTATTCTGCTGATAACATCATCATTTTCTTCCAGCCTCAGGATTCAGTGACCTGGTTTTAATCTCAAAGTTTCCGGTTGTTTTGGGACTATATGCAGATTTGCCCTATCTGTAAAGATTCTGGGTCAATGGTTTTGAGGAATGTATTTGTTGGAGTATTAAACCTTTCAACAGTAATGACATTGAGTAAATAGCCTTTTCTTTTATTAAGCAAGGATACCAGACAAAACAAAATTTTTCTATGATTACCATCATTTGATAAGAGAATGGACATTTAACTCCATAAATGTAAGAAGACAATATATAAAATTAAAGACCTGTCCTTAAAAAATAAGTTGAGTCTTATGAAAAATTCACTTATATTAATTTAAACATTTTCATTTTACCCTAGACAAGTGAAAATTTCTGTAAAAAATAATATCCATTGCTATGATTGTATCTCTTTACTTTTTTTCCTGAATAGGTACCTTTTATTACCTCTGCATAAAATATATTTTCCCACCAATTCTCTTATTTTATTCTTACTCATTGTTTATATATAAACTTTAGGAAATTGTCCTCATACTCCTGGATAGCTACAGAATCAACCTCTCATAGCACTTCTTCATATTATCTATGAATGTTGTAATTTCACATTTGCTTATGCTCTAATTTGATTAATGTCTCCCTTCCCAACTAGACTCTTGGCTCCACGAAGGCAGAGACTAACCATTTTTTGCTCAATATTACAGTCCTGCTCCCTAACAACTTGACACAGTAAGCTCTCACAAAATGTTTGCTGAATTAATACATGGATGAATACATCAGGAAGCTGATAAGCATCTCACAAGTTTGTTAATACCTGGGATTAACTTAATTATACATATATATGAATATATTTAAGTAAACTTTTTAATATTAGGACAGTTTTGGATTTACAAAAAATATACAATTATAGAACAGAGTTGCCATATACCACACAGCTAGTCTCCCCTATTATTGGCATTTTACATTTCATAACAATGACACATTTATTATGATTAATAATACAATGATATGAATACACTAATATTAACAAAAATCCATACTCTTTTCAGATTTCCACAGGTTTTACCAAACATTTTTTTTTTTGCTGTTCCTGGATCCCAACTGGACTGATGCACATTTAGTCAACAGGTCCCCTTAGGCATCTCTAGGTTATAACAGTTTAATTTTTCCTTATTTTTGAAGACATTGTCAGTCTTGAGGAGTGCTGGTCAGGTATTTTGTAGAATGTTCATCAGTTGGGATTGTCCACTATCTTTCCATGATGAGACTAGCATTATGGATTTGGGGATGAAAATCACAGAGGTAAAGGGCCATTTTTGTTACATCATATCAAGGGTACATATTATTAATTTGACATCACAGTTGACGTTAACCACCCAGCTGCAGTAGTGTTTGTTAGGTTTGTCCACTCCAAAGTTGTATATTTTCCACTTTCCCTTCTTAACGCTGGAAGAAGATCGCTATACACATTAATAAACAAAATTAAGAAAGAAAGGACATTTTTAATAATAGCATATTTTTATTGGAGATTGTAACATCCACAATATTGCATTTGAAGTCCTCATTGTATGGCATTATTTTCAAAGATATAAGGCAAAAACTAGCCTTCTGTTAGTGTTTAATGAATTATTAATCTTTAAAAAAACTTATAGACTATGATATTTAACACTTCTGTTAAACATCTTAAATATCATTGTAAGCTAAGAAAGAAGGCAACAACACTGAAATCTCAGTCTTTGAAAAGTAAAAAACTGAGAAGCTAGATTTTCATGTAAATACTTGAGTATGGGAGGGAGGGGCTTTCATCCCTTTGAGTATTTAGTAATTTGTGCAGCCAGCACAAGAATTGGGCTTTCTGGCCCATACATGAGTTTAAATGTAAAATAGCTATTCAAACTTTGAATTTTATTTACTATTGCCACCATGAGGTTCAATATCAGTTAATGTGAAAATATGATCCTTCATTGATCATTATAATAAAATGTAAGGTCGTTGTTTGCTATATATGTTTATATATTATTGTACAAAATCAGTAAATATACATCAAACTATAATGAATCTCAAAAATATTTGAGCTCATGACAATTACAATAATACAAAGTTAATTATATTATCACTCTACTTATTCTAAAGGGCTTCTACATCCAGAGACAGCGACCAGGACAGGGAAAGTCTTGGATGACATGTCAGAGAGAAGCAGAAAGGAGTCAGTGATATTTCTATTTAAAAAAAAAAAATGGACTGCAACATGTGACACTTGTCTTTGTATGCTGGAGGAAGAGAAAGTTGAATTATTGTATGTCTTTGAAAAAGAAAGTTGGATTATTGTGTGTCTTTCTCAAATCAGAACTAGTACAAATGGATGAATGTCATGAGAGAGACTTTTATTCAGTAAAAGTATTTCCTAATATTAAGTTGTCAAAAAATTTAATTGCTATATTGTGAAGCAATGGCTTTCTATGTCATTGAAAGATTTCCAGGAGAGAGCTGTCTGAAAGAATCTTTTCAGGAGAGATTTCTAATTGGGCAGGAAATGGGGCTAGATAATCTCCTGATACCTTCCAGTAAGAAGGTTTTAGGAAACCACAAGTCAATGTATTCTTAGGAGACTCCAAGTTGTTGTACATGATATGTGTTCAAAACTATTTGTCTTGATTTGCAACTAGATATATGCTTTAAAGTCCACTTATTTCCAATTGCTCTGCTACACTGTATTTTTCTGTACTTGCCACTTAGAAAGTGACTCAGTGAGTTATAGAAACAAAATTTATTAAAAAAAATTTGTCTATCAGACATTTCATTATGAGAGACAGAGATTTATGATGGACAAAAGGAACTACACCCAGAAACACAGGGAACATCTACCATGGACAGCACCTCTGTTTCCTCATGACCACAGCAACTTTTCCCTACTCTAAAGCACAGTGGCCCCACGGAACATGTAAGAATTTAAGGAGTAGTACATGTGAATCTCTTATTGCAGTGCTTACTGTAGCTAAATGTGTTTTTCTCTCTTCTGCCTTCATTTTTCTTTACATTCTCAGCAATGCTTCCTTCAAACAACTGTTGATTGATAAGGGACTCATTCATTCACTTCTTATTTGCTCCATATGGGCTGTGTTAAGTACTGGAAATACAAGGATACAGGCAGTAGTTGCTGTGTGATCTGAGCCAGCCAGCACTAGGCCCCATCTTCACAGACACTCTCAGGGATCAGTTGCCGTCTTTCTCAGTTGTGACTGCCTGACAATTCAACAGTCATGTCTGCTCTTCAGGGACAGCAGTTCCTTATTCTCGTCTAGTGTGGCTTCTCCCTCCTGGTTTCCTGTGATATTTGAAATCTTCTAGCCATGTTTATCCAGGCACTGAGAGCCAACACTGCTTCCCAGTTCCAAAGACAGTCCTTGCTCAGACTGCGTGAATGCAACGATTCTGATCATTGTTTCTCTGGTGATGTCAGTTGGTTATAAATTAAGTATATAGGAACTCTAGTGGTATTACTATAGGCTGATTTGCACTGGGACTAATTAATAATGTAAATGTTAGGTTGTTTTCTAACATATGCAAGTACATTTTATGGCTATTCTGAAAAAGCTACATATGACATGAGTTAAAGGCATGATTTTCAAATTAAACTGTGAACTTTACATTAAGTGAAAACATGCCACTGGATAAAGATATGTTGTATTAGTTTCTATTGTTGTCATATCAAATTCCTACAAACTAAGGTGGTTTAAGAAAAACCCACACATTTATATATTATCATACTGTTCTGTAGGTCATAAGTCCTAAATGAATCAAACAGGGGAGAAATTGAGGTGTTGGCAGGGCTGTGCTACTTTCTGGAGGCTCTAGAGTAGAAGTGCAGCCTTTCACTGCTATTGGACTACTGCTTTCTTTGAATTGCATTCCCTTCTCCATCTTCAGAGCCAGAAACACTGGGTTCAGTTCCTCTTTCACTGCTGTCTCTTGTTCACTCACTTTGACTACACTTGTAGAGAATCACATTAGACCCACTTGGATAATCTAGGCTAATTTCCCCATTTTAAGGCCAGCTGATTAGCAATGTTAATGGTATCTGTAACCTTAATTCTCTATTGCCATATGACATGGAATTGTCACAGGTTCTGGGAGTTAGGACATAGACATCTTTGCGTGGGCATTATTCTTCCTACCACAGATGGGTAGAGTTAAATCTTATAAGATGAAAACAAGATAAAATGTCAGTTTTGAATTATTGACAAAATAACATTTTTCAAATTGCTTTCCAGTTACACATTGTAACTTATAAATCAGAAAATTTTAGGAGTCTTTAAAATGTATGAACAGTTATCTTTTTTGGGTAAGGACATATATAAGATGGATTTTGGATGGCGAGAATCTTCACAGGACTATTTTGACTCTAAGGAATGACAGTGAGGAAAGCTGAAAGGTTATAGAAGAAAGACAATTAAAGTGAGTTCTAATGTCCAGCTCAGGCTGGGGAGACATTCTAGACACCTAGTACTGAATGAATAGTTCAATGGGAAATGTCGCTTGTGTATGATGGAATAATGTGATAATGACTAGCCCTATAGGTTAAAATAAAGGCTGAGCATGAATTTTATTTTCTTCTTCTGATTCCGTAATCTATTATTTTACTTTCAGTTTCCTCATAGCCAGGCCTTAACCATTTTGTGTCTCTAGTTCTGAGATTTTATGATTTTTACTTTCTCATCAGTCTATATTTTCAATTCCATCTAGATATATTTAAGCCCATGTGACATGATGTTTGCATTTGTTTCCTAGTGCATTAAACTTTTTTATTATTATGAAGTGACCATATCTATATTTAGTAATATATTTGCTGTGAAGTTTGCTTTGCCTAGTATTAACAAAGCTACAAACCTTTCTTTTATGGTTTGCACTGTATTTTTTTCCTTTTTTCTGGTTTTTAAAATACATATTTATTTAATTTGTAAATTAACTGTTTTAGTCTGTTTTCACACTGCTATAAAGAAATACCTGACACTCAGTAATTTATAAAGGAAAGAGGTTTAATTGACTCATAGTTCCTCATGGCTGGGGAGGCCTCAGGAAACTTACAATCATGGTGGAAGCAAAGGAGAAGCAAGCACCTTCTTCACAAGGCAGCAGGAGAGAGCAAAGGGGGAACTGCCACACACTTTTAAAACCATCAGCTTTCATGAGAACTCACTCACTATCATGAGAACAGCATGGGGGAAACCACTCCCATGATCCAATCACCTCACACCAGGTCCCTCCCCTGACACATGGGGATTACAATTTGTGATGAGATTTGGGTGCGGACACAGAACAAACTAAATCATTCAGTTACATGGAAGCATTACTTAAAATGTCATAATGTCAGTCTAAAAGCTTCAAATCCATTTAGTTATTAAACACTTAGAGAAATATTCAAATTATGTCAATTTATTTATTTATTTGTTTTCCTTCTTTATTTTATCAAGTTTTATTTTAAGTTCTGGGGAACATGTGTAGGATGTGCAGGTTTGTTACACAGACAAACATGTGCCATGGTGGTTTGCTGCCCAGATCAACCCCTCATACAGATATTAAGCCCCACACCCATTAGCTGTTCTTCTTGATGCTCTCCCTCCCCTCCAACAACAACCAGCCACAGTGTGTGTTGTTCCCCCGATGTGTCCATGTGTTCTTGTCATTCAGTTCCTGCTTATAAGTAAGAAGATGTGGTGTCTGATTTTCTGTTCCTGTGTTAGTTTGCAGAGGATAACAGCTTCCAGTTTCATCCATGTCCCTGCAAAGGACATGATCTTGTTCCCTTCTATGACTGTATAGCATTCCATGGTGTATATGTACCAAGTTTTCTTTATTCAATCTACTATTTATGGACATTTGGGTTGATTCAATGTCCTTGTTATCGTGAATAGTGCTGCAATGAGCATACACGTGCATGTGTCTTTATAATAGAATGATTTATATTCCTTTGGGTTCATACCCAGTAATGGGATTGCTGGATCAAATGGTATTTCTGTTTCTAGATGTTTAAGGAATCACCACACTCTCTTCCACAATGGCTGAACTAATTTATATTCCCACAACAGTATAGATGCATTCCTTTTTCTGTGCAACCTTGCCAGCATTTGTTGCTTCTTGACTTTTTAATAATCATCATTCTGAATGGCCTGAGATGGTACCTCACTGTGGTTTTGATTTGCATTTCTCTAATGACCAGTGATGTTGAGGGTTTTTTTAATATGTTTTTCGGCTGCATGAATGTCTTATTTTGTGAAGTGTCTGTTCATGTCCTTTGCCCACTTTTTAACGTATTTTTGTTCTTGTAAATGTGCTTAAGTTACTTGTAGACTCCGGATATTAGGCCTTTGTCAGATGGATAGATGGCAAAAAATTTCTCCCATTCTGTAGGTTGTCTGTTCACTCTGACGATAGTTTCTTTTGCTGTGCAGAAACTCTTTAGTTTAATTAGATTGCATTTGTCAATTTTTGCTTTTGTTGCAATTGCTTCTTGCGTTTTTGTCATGAAATCTTTGTCCATGGCTATGTACTGAATGGTATTGCCTAGATTTTCTTTTAGGGTTTTTTAGTTTGGGTTTTACGTTTAGGTCTTTAATCCATCTTGAGTTAATTTTTGTATAAAGGGTAAGGAAGTGGTCCAGTTTCAATTTCCAGAAATGGTTAGCCAGTTCTTCCAGAACCATTTATTAAATAGGGAATCCTTTCCAAGTTCTTATTTTTTCAGGTGCAAGGTATTTTTCTAAATTTTGACTTTCAATCTTCCAATATCTTTAGAATTCCTCTTGTAAAAAGTGTATCTTATATTTGGATATAAATCATCATCTTACTGTATGCTTACTATTTGTTCAACCTGCTCTAGTTTGCTTTCTTTTTTTATTTTTTTATGAACTTCTTTTAGTAGGTATTAGCATTATTTTTTCACTTATTCCTTTGTTAATTTAGAAGATACACATTCTGGCTACTTAGGGCTTTCTCTAGGAAACAAACAATCCATTTTGACGTAACAAAATTTAATACTAATTACATTTGCTTCCTTTGGATATTTTTGTTATTGCTTTTGCAATATATTTTAATTTTGTTTATTTATCTAAACACTACAAGAAATTATTCCCATTTTAATACAAACAATGTTCATCTAGATTCATCTATGTATTCATTTTCTCCTGTACTATTTACTCCTTCTCACATCTCCAAGCCTCTATCTGGCATGATTTTTCTTTGCCTGAAATAGCACCCCTTACTTTGCTCACTACCTGGTTGATGGTTTCAATTATACTCTAAACCTCAGCAACACAAAATACACCTTTGTAACAAACCTACACATGTACTTCCTGTTTCTAAAATAAAAGTTGAAAACAAAACAAACAAAAAAATAGAACACAGTATCTGACACATCATAGGCAAGTATTCAATAAATATTTGTTGAATAAATAAAAAATACAAAAAATTTAAAAGTACCCTGAATATTTCTTTTAGTAAATCTTTATTTTGTTGAATTTTCTTTATTTTTCTATTTGTCTGAAAATAAATTTATTTTATCAGGACTTTTAAAAAATATTTCCAAGGTACAATAGCAGTTATTTTTTTCTGATACTCTACAAATATCATGTAGTTGTTTTGTTTCTTATATTTTGTTTTCTATTAAAAGTATCTATTGCTTCCAGTTAGAGCCAAGAAGGAAAAAAAAACACTGCAGCCATCTTTCTCACCAGTTATACCTCAATGCACTAGATAAAATGCAAAAGGCAACTAACTATCTGAGAACACTGTACAATAAATAATAGCAAGAACTTTTTTGAAAGAAGTAAAAATTGAATAATGATTAATATGGCAAACAGGAGTTTACCTGTTTTTATTTTGTTTTCCTTTCTTTTTCTTGCTTCCTTTATCTCCCAGCATGGACTTGAGGTCAAGACAAATTAAGTCATGGACAACAAACAAAAACTCTGAGAGAGCGTGTCTTGCTGATCAGAGACCTGGGAAGAGGCCTCTGCGAGCCAACAGCTGTGGAAGACATCTCTGTTACTGTTCCTTTGTTTTGGTTCCTGAGCTGACTCCAAGGCCCCCCTGGCCATGCAGCTGCTGCCATGGAGCCTGGGGCAGCCGGGCCAGCTGGAAATTCAGAGAGAAAATCCACCCTCTATCTAAAGGTTCTGGAAAAATTAGTTTTTGTGGCCTGAGGGATCCCCACTCTTCTCTCCTTTTCTCATGCTGTTTTCTCCAGTCATGAGGAAATGTGCATCAGTACAGGAAACTAAACTCTGAGAAAAGCCTGGATTTCTGGAGAGAAGACCAAAGAGAGTGATGCTGGGATCCAGTAAGAGTGGGGAACTCCCACTTAGGAGTGAAGGGAAGGAGGCGATATCCCGATTTTATGTGTGAACTGCAAGAAGCTCTGGGCCCACCCCAAGCAATGCACGTGTGGAACACCCAAATGGCAAAGCAAAGGCTTTGAGACTGAACTGCTATAGGAGACATTGCACAAAAATCAGACAGAACTGTCTAAATCTAATCATGTTGTTCACCTGCCAGATAGTTCTTGTGGTAGGCCAAAAATGCTCCTCCCAAAATATCCACATGGAAAACCTGGAACCGGATAAAGGGTCCTTGCAGATCTACTTCAGTTAAAGATCTTGAGGTCAGACTGGAATACCTAAGTGGGCCCTGGGACCAATGACAAGTGTTCTGATAAGTGACACACACAGAAAGAAGCAATGTAACCACAGAAGCGGAGGTCAGTGTGATGTGGCTGTGAGCCAGGGAATGCTGGCAGCCACCAGAGGCTGGAAGAGACGAGGCTTCTGCATTACAGAGTCCAGAGGGATGTATCCTGCTGGCATCTGATTTCAGACAAATGGGCCACAGAATTGTGAGAAAATGAATTTCTGTTGTTTGAAGGCACCAAGTTTGTGTAATTTGCTTTGAAATTGTTTTAGGAAATTTTGGAATTTTAGGAAACTAATACAGTTCCCTATTGCTGTGTAACAGAATACCCCAAAACGTTGTGACTTTAACCAAATATTTATTATCCTATAATCTCTGTATGTCAGGAGTCCACATGTGGCATAGCTGGGTCTTCATCCTGTTTTTTTTTTTTTTTTTTTGGTTTTCTCCCCTACTCTCCAACCTCTACCCCTGCCACCACCAGCCTGATACTGTAGGAGGGATCAGCCCCTAAAGAAGTGGGGGTGCACGCTGGGCCCAGCCTCCTTGCCCACCCTCACTTTCCAGGGCAGAAAGGGCCCAAGGTTATAATAAGAAGTAAATAACTTGTCTGTACAGCCTGTGCCTGTCTGAGTGGTGTGAGATGGGGTGCAGGGTAGGGGACAGCTGGCATGGGCCTCTGGTTGGGACATCTTTGTGTGTTGAGCCAGCCCTCAGCATGTGACTGGCATGTGCTGTGTCCTCAGCATGTGATTAGTGTGGGTTAGAATGTACTGGATTTCTCAAAATGCTCTCAAGGGTCATCTGCTATCTCATCTGAAGTCTTGTAAGAGAAGCGTCTGCTTCAGAGCTCACTATGGAGCCAACGCACATGGAAGGTGATCCCATAAGGGTGTAAATGCCAGGAAGTGAACATCACAGGGGAGCATCTTACTAACCTACCCATCAAAGTCTGATGATTCATATCCCTTATATATTATGCCAAATATATTTACTTATTTCCAAGGTTCCCAAAAACTTCACCCTATTACAACATTGCATATTTTAAAGTCTTCAATTATTTAATATGAAATGATCATGGAAATAAAAATTGATAACTTTCTACTAATACTTGTTCATATAGCTCGTGAAATAATGAATAAAAAATTGGTAAATTATTAATTGGAAGCAATTACTGTATTTTAAAATTTATAAATTCTACCTTTTAGAATCTACTCAAGTCCACTTTACCTAAAATAATAGTTCACTGGGAGTGAATGCTCACCTAAAATAATAGCAAATGCTCATTATGTGAGAGTTGGTTAAGAAATGAGCTGAACCCCACCCACCCCACAACAGCATAGCCTCTGCCATGCTTTGCTTTCCAATGTGAAAGCATAGAATTTAAGTAAAATGAGTTGAAAGCTGTGCCAATACAGCTTAAGACAAGTCCCTAAAGCCTTCACCCTCATTCTACTAGACATCATTTATAAGTATTAAATATTAACAACTATTGTAAATATTTTGGAGCCACTCTGAATAATGATAAAATACAATTTTACATTGTCAGTGTTTGCCTAGGTATTTTTAGCCATTATGATCAATTATTTCTGGAAGAAGAATTATAGCAACTATAATTATATAGAATTTTTAAAAACTGGGTATGAAAATCCCTGTCTCATAAAGTTACTTTTAGAAACTAGTGAGCAAAGAGAAAAGAAAATGATCAACACATTGATCTAATTATTCTAACGCAGGTTGTTTTTTGTTTTTGCTCTCTTTTATCCTTCCCCTGTCTGTTCTCCAACTAGCTTTACAATAAAATGTGATTCATCATTAAAAAGTTTATATACATATGTATGTCATTTCAATAGCATAATTTTTAAACTGTCAAACTTATTATTTTAGCTGCATTTTAATCCTTTTTTTCTGTTTTATTTTATGCCTGATAATCTCTTGAGTGGAATTTCTTTAAATATTTATCACAATATTTTTATTTCTGCACCTATTATTAACAAGCTATTCAAGTCAGACTTATACAAGCCTATACTCTCAGAATATTGGCAAATAAAGAAAAAGGTCTACATCTTTCCATAAGGTGTTATTTCCAGTATATCTTTAGAATTAAAAAAATAAGAGAAGTAGAACTGATATCTGATTAACCTAAGCAAAACTTTCCTAGCTACTCTTTCTGCCTAATTTCTTTCTTTATGCTAATTAACCATATTAATCGTTTCATCAATGCATTCTGCCTTCTCCGAAATCAATGTGACTTTCACATTTTTTATTGCTATGCCTAATAACTTTTAAACATTTATGTAGTACTTTCCATATCAGAATACATTGTAACCTAATACTTTTGAATGGAAACTGATTGCAAGAACAAAAGAACATGTAATTAGAATATAGAAACAGGAGGTGAAAGAAGAAATACATAACTTTTAATATGCAACAGACGTATGGATCTCCCAACAGTTAAAACAATAGTATAGGGGAATCATATGACGGTGAGCACTTATTACAAGGATGAAAAACAAGCAGTAAAATGCGGCTTGTCCCTCCTTAGGCTTACAGAGGGTAGAGACATTTGCGTCTTCACTGTTTTGTTGTTGCTGTTGCTTTTAACTAAAGCATTGACTTTTCAAATGCTTGTCAGCTGAAGCACAGCATTCTAACTGAATAGACGTTTGAAGAAATATGGCATGACAATATTCCTAGGATTTTAGGTCAATGCAAATTTGGATCTAGATAAGGAAAAAAAACTTTGGATTTAAAGTTTAACATTCTGTTCTTTCAAAAGAACACAATTATATTTGTCTCACAAATATAAGTTCATATCTTGTTTTTAAGAAACTCTAATCATTTCTGTAACAAATTCCCTACTCTCAGGTATTTTTCTGTGTTTAACTCCAGAAGCATCCATATAAGTCAGTCGAAGGAGAGGAAACAATCCCTAGAGAAATATTGCATTTCTTTTCTATTTTTTTCTTTGTTTTTCAGTCATTCTGAAACCTATGCCCTCTTGTGCAACCTCAACTCTAATATGGTGACAACACCAGATTAGCAAGGGTGGGTTGGGAGTGAGAGCTCACTCTTGCCCAATCTAGACACACCCATGTTTAGCCTCCTTGTTGAGGGATGAGCCTGGGTAAGGCTTGGTGTATTTACACCTATCCTGGAACCACCAGAAAAAAAAAAAAAAGGAAAATCTGTTTTTATTCACACTGGAAGCACATTTCCACATGTATCAAATAACCAAAAATTCAAAAGGCAGCGTGACACAGAGTTTTGAAGATTATAGAAAGAAACATATCATCCACCAAGAGTGAGGGGTAAATTGCACAGCCAGTTGGAAAACACTTAACATTGCCTGGTAAAATTGACCATGCACATATCCCATGACTGTCAACCCCATTCCCAGAGGATCCCATCACCATATGCATGGCCATTGTGATGGCGTTGTTTGAAATAGCCATAGACTGGAAACTAGACAGTTGCCTTTATTGGCTAGTGGTCCTCCTGTCGTTTTAGAAAGGTATAGTGGCCACAATCCTTTCTTAGGTTTCAAAGCAAAGTCTACTCTGTGCAAGGATACTTGGATCTGAAGGGTCATTTACATAAGAACAATTTTGTGTGTTCACGTGCTGGTGACAGAGTTATGTATTTCTGCTTGATCATTTGTATATTAGACTCCCGATCTCCCTTAGGACTTCTGAAATGCCTCAACATCGCATGGAACAATTGCGGACTGAGGAGAGAATTAACACAAAGGCATGGATGATGACAAGTACTTTTTCTAAAATAATTATCATTAATGATACCTAGATTGATACTCAGTAAGGTAAGGTTTATGGTTTTGTATATTTTGTTAGACTATATTTCTCATAGAATTATTAATAACGGGGGAAAGAATTATTTAGGTTTTCAAAGAGTTAAAATAATGAGAAGATAGCTACAATAAAGAGACACAGGAATGTGGAAGGAAGCAACGGTTGTAGTGGAAAGAGAGAAAATGCAGAGAAGCCATTTCTAATAATACAGACCAGGCTCTATCTAATGTGACACAATGGCAATCTTCTGACTGTTCCCTTCAGTCTCTATGCTAACTCCTTTCCTCCTAGCCTACTACTCCTCAAACCTTTCTAGCTGCAATTCTAAGATCACTAAAGGTAAATCAATAATGCTGTCTTGAAATCCAGTACTATATTAGTCCAGAATGCTTTTACTTAAATATATTTAGTGATTATATGCTAACTAGTTATTTTCATTTGCTTAAGTAATGTAGGGGTTTATAATGCCTGTTAATGGAAATCTGTGTGTATTATTGAACTCATAAATTGGGCTAGAACCCTCGGTTTTCTTACAATAAGTATTCCAGAATAGCTTTCATGAATGTCTCATTCTGAGAAGAACACCAAACAATTGATGTGAAGTTACATATATACTGAAGGATTTTATAAAGCCTGAGAAACCCTGGCTAGGTATTCCTTGAATCATTACTTACATTGTGCTTTGCGAGATTTGAAATGTTAGTTGCTATTGCTTGTAGCCAGTCAACGCAGTCTTCAGCAGAGAGGCACTGAATAATCCCACTGCAGACCCCATCCACAGCAATGACTTGAAAGGCATTCTGCCTGCAGATGTTCAGAACAAATCAGATCAAAACCTCATGTCATTGATCTATTTGCAACTCATAATAGTATCTGTTGAAAAGCTTATCTTTCACACAATATAAATATCAGCCTCCAAATTCATATTTGGTTACCTGACTTTATAAGCATCTCTGTTTTAAATGAAACACTGAAGATAGACCCAAATGACATACAATTTCAATTTCATAGGAAGCATCTTTAGATTCAGGTAACTATGGAGAAACTTTGACTTCTAAAACATACAACATGTAAATAAAAGAGAATCTAAGAAATTTTAGATGCTTTCTTTTCCCAGTTTGCTATAACATTATGCGTAGTTTACTTATTATTTTGGCTACCATTGTCTCCCCTTAACATTTGTCAATGCATTTTCTGACTTAGAAAGATCGTAAAAACAGGCAATAAAATATTAAGCGTGATATTAAAAAGTCACTTGATGATAACATGAGTGGCAGCACTTTGTCCATTGTTCTCCACCCTCATTCTCAGTCTGTTCATCTTCCCAAAGATGATTTGGAACAAGAGGTTCATACCTTCTTTCCAGGTGTAAATGATCATGCTCTCCATTTGCATGGATGTTGCCAATTTCATTAGCATTAAACTTTTTCTTAAAATGCTATGATCAGTCTAAGCATTCTGACAGTATTTTATTGACTTTTGTTTTTGTTGTCACAGACAATTAAATGATGCCTTTTAAAATTGTTCACAAAAGTGCTATTGAATTTAAAAGTGTTTCCTATAGCTTCAATGACTTCCTTACTTCCAGATATTGCAATGTTTAGATATAAACTTAATGGACAGGAATAGATAAAATCCCAAAATGGATGGAAACTAGCCAAAGTCTCAGGCTTAAGAATTACTTCATTGTGCAACACAATACACAAACTATATTTCAATTCCAGTCAATTTTGAAGTAACAGAAAACTTTTGCAATTCAATATTCAAAATGCTATGTAAAATGTATACATTTATATGTTTTCTCCAAACACCTTTCCTGGCTCTTCTACTAGACATTTTTGGATATAAAACATGAGTTTATTCCCCAAAGAAAACCCCATAGAGCATGTCTGGCTCAGGTCTACTGGTAGGTCTATGCCACTCTGCCTTCCTGTCTCAGAACTGGGTACATGGTAAGGCCTTGGGCATCCACGACTCTGAGGGTTCAAATTATTAATATTTTTAGAGAAACTGGTTCTTATATCTTGGACACAGCACTTTATAATGAAAAAAGGGATGTGCTTAGGTATGCTCTTTTGTTTTCTTTTAAAAATATACTAAAAGAATTTCAGAAGTATAACTATTGTCCATCTTTTTGAAATAAAGTTAGTTTGAATTTGTGACAGCATAAACATTGAATGAAAAGAATGTTATAATTTCACATGATATTTTTAGCTTTAACTCTGATGCATAATGGCAAGTAAGATGTTTAAAGTATTCAGACAGAAGTTTAACCATCCATAGAAAATGAGAAATAATTGGAGTTTAGTAATACATATTTCTTTCCGCTCTCTGGTTATAACCATTGCTTCATGTACCATAAATTAAAGCATATCTTGATCATATTTGTCTTCTCTGCTTTAAATAGCAGCTAGATTTTTTAGCTAATAAAAGTCAATACACTTCGATCAAATCTTCAATCTATGTAATTATAGATGTTACACAGTGCCTACATAGAATAATTCTGAGGGGCTGATATTTTATGAAACTAGGCTTATAAGTTAATACATATCACTTTTTACATTCTGTTTCAACTTTTCAAATATGGAAACTCTTTTACGAACATAAGTGAAATACTTGAACAGTTTTTTTGATTACATATGACCTCTTATAGTATAAGTTGATCATAAAAATTACAGTTATCTGGGGCCTCCATTACTAAGTAAAGAAGGTTATTAGTAAATTAGCTCACTTAGTTGGGCCTCAATTTCACCTAAAGTGAGAACAATTTACTGTACAGATTTAACAAGTATTTTCTGAATAATTGGTGGATCTAAATACTTTAATACCTGGATGAAGTTCTATGTATAATATTCCCCTGAATAATCCATCAATATGGTCTTGATTGCAATATTTCAGTGTTAAAAGAAAATTTCCCCACATAGAATTATTTTCTCATCAAGCACTAGGGAAAAACTGAAGTGCTTTTGTTTTTATTTGTAGCTTTTAGAAAATGTAATTTTTTAACTCAAGATAAACAAAAATAGTTAATATTTATTATGAAATCAATAGACTCCATTACCCATTAATTTAGCATTGTGAGACATTAAACTTTTACAGCATTAACAGTAACCTTATGGATACCCAGGCAAAATTATGTGTCTCATATATACACACACTAAAAAAAATTACATCACTGAAGAGTTAGTCTGAAGTTTTTTGTTCAGGCTTGTTTTTCCACTCTCCACTTATACAGCTTTCTAAAGATTCTTGGTAACTGCTCTGGCAGTGAAAAGTATTTTCAAATGTTGCTCAATCTCAAAGTAGGTTTATTCATTTAAAATACAAATTTAGTCTTCCTTGAATGAAAAATATACTGCTCACTATACAAATTCATGAATAATTTTCAACCGAACATAAGCAATCCAATAAATATACATCATTTCTAATTAATATAGTTAGTGATTCCTGTTTTGATTCATTGTTGATTTTACCCCACATGAGGGCATGCACTTTCATGCACAAGGAGCAAGAGTTGCAGAGACTAAAATGTAAAAGTTTGGAGTGACTGGAATGAGCACGAGTTCTGGAAGCTCACCATGGAAAAACAGGCAGGCTCAGAATGAGGTGGGCTTAAAGTCTGCAAGGAACCACTGCTCAACTCCACATAGAGGACCACAGTGGCTAGATTTGTGTGGCTTGGGTGATCCTATTAGACCAGCGAGGAAAGGACTGTCACTGGTAAAACTTGAGATGATATGAAACTGAAATAAACATATATTAGTGAGAGTGAAGATGAAGCAACTTAGTTCACTTAGTTGTGCCTCAATTTCCCCTAAAAATGAGAACAATTTACAGATTTAACAAGGATTTGATGAGTAATTGGTGGATCCCGGTACTTTCACATATGGCTGAAGTTCTATGTATAATTTCCCCCTTAAAGTCATTAGAAATGATGTGATTCAATAACTACTTTTTAAAATGAATTAAGAAGAAGTGAGTAGAATCAAAGCTACTCCACCCTATTGGGCTAAGCAGTGGAGTGGCTTGGTTTGGGCAGGTAAGGGAAAGCAAAATTTTTAGAGAGGAGATAATTAATCCAAAAGAAAACGTACAAGGCATGAAAAGCATAGTATATCCAAAGAAATGTGGGTTGTCTGGCACATTGTGTGTGGATCTGAAGAAGAGGCAATCCATGAAGTTGGTGATCAGACAAGGTGTAATCAGTGATAACTCACATATCTTGCTGCAATTTTTCTCCCTGATCCTGAGAGTCAGGGGAGCCAGTGGAGACATTGAAGCACTGGAAGGAAAGGATCATGTTTATATTTTAGGAATATCTCTCTGTGGGGTGAAGGATATGGAAAAAAGAGAGAATAAAGTACACAAAATGAACAATGAGAAAAATCAGTCTCACAGAGTGGCCCTGTGTGTGAGGACAGAACATTGACTCATTTACTTGATTTCATTATTACTTAATTGGTAGGGGGATGTTATTGAAGGAAAGAAAGAAATAAGAAGAGGCCCCTCGGGTTTGTGACTGTAGCATTTTACTCTGTCTTGTTGAGTGTAATCCACACACAGCAGGCCTGTGCTGTTTCTTCCCTGTGTGCACTACCTTGGTTCACTGCCATGTCATCTCTTTTAATTTTTCAGGCACAAAACCTAAGCTGTTTAGATACATCAGGAGCTTTTTCAAGTTATTTTTTGTGACTTATTTTCCAGATCTTAAATTCACCAGTTGTTTCATGAATTGAAACCACATAACTTGTCATTCCCTAAAGAAGTCCTGCACTTTTTGCAACAGCGTCTTTCTCCCCAGTACTCCTTTGTCTGAGATGCCCATCTATGCTCCTTCAATATCTCTGAGGTCCTTGCAAGTCAGTTAACACCGTGAAACTCTCTGACCCGCAGTTCCTCTGGTCGTGAAATGAAGAAGGCAACACATATTCTGCACACCTCAGGCTGTATTTTGAAGACTATAGACTGGACTTCTTAACAACTGAAGAATCTGTTAAAAATACCAGTTGTGTTATTTCTACCTGTCAAAATCCATTTCAAATGTTAAGAAGTTAACTCAGGTGCCATCTATTCCATGAGATTTTCTTTAACTCATGTATTTGGAATGAATCTCTTCCACTTTAGTGCCCCTAGACTTCCTGATTCCTTTATTGCAACACTTCTTCTCTGTGGTATTAAACATGTTTGTGTAGCGCTAAATACTGTTCGATCTTACCAAGCTGTTAGCTCCTTGAAGGAAAAGCCATATATGCTATTTTATACCTCTCATAGCATTAGCACAGTGCTCGGAATCTTTAATCTGTAAGTAAGAAACAAAAACAAACAAGTCCATCTCCACTTTACTTTAGCAATCTCCTGCTTTTGCTAACTTGAGATCTGATGTTATCCAAGACAGCTCCACTGTCAGACTTGAATTCTCACATTTCTGTTCTTTAACTACACCCTCTTCCTTTCCATCACCACCAAATTACCTTATTATTTTTCTGATCTTTCTTAGCCCTTCCAATTACCCTAGTTCATATATCTATCCAGGATCTAGCTGCATTGCCTAGACTGAGCTTCCTGTTCATCCACGCAAATTATGTGGTTATTTTTCATTTTAGAATTTCCTGTCACTGTGACCTCCAGTCACTCCAATCTTACTACTTCCCAGCCCTCAATAAATCCAGTTTAACTAAATGAATACCCTTTTCTTCCTGGCATAGCAGGATTCCCTGGCAAAAGTAATAAATTGTGCAAAGAAGCCCCAGTACAATTGATCTCTGGGACCCCAAGGTCCTTAGTTGCTCTTGTCTACTTTGTTACCTTTCTACCCTCACAGGAGCAGGTATTACATATGCAGATGCTTACCTGGACATCATTTTATTTATCTCTTCCTGGATAATCCTAGTCACATAACAGCTCTTCCATAATTTTTCTGTCCTTTTATTCCTGAATCCTGCCATCTCGAAGGCATTTGAAGCAGAAAGCATTGCCATGCAAATTTTGAATATTTCATGACATCAGTAGAAGCACTACATTATATACCTTTAACCTATATTTGGTTAAAATTTATGGTCTTTGAAAATATATATTCGATCATTTGATCAAATGTAATTTTTTATTCTGTGACTAAAGCCTACCAGAATACATATACTTCTTCAAGGGTTATTTCTTTTTATTTTTATTGTTCAGTTTTCCAGAGATATTCAAGCACCCTGGAATACTGTCCTCCTCTGGCTATGGCAAAATTAAAATTAATATTAATTAATAAATTCATATCATTAAATAAGTGTGTTATAATAAACTGGAGAAATGAAACAAAGAGCGACTCTTTGGCAAGATAATTTGCCCTAGATTGAAAGAACTATACAAAATTCATCTAGAATTGTTCAAAGGAAGAGTGAACTTTTCCAAAGAGATTCATATATTTTAAGGGGATTGTGGCAGTTTCTTTTTTAATCCCCTACATAATTGTGTAAGAACAAGTGAAGAGGTTTATGCCAGACGAAGGAATACTTGCATGCCTTATGGAGAGGGTCTTAATGGTATTTAGTTGATGTTTTCTAAAAATTATTTATTGCTCCTGAGTTACACAGAGATCAGTCCTTGTGGACCTCCTGACCAATCTGTGAAGTGGAATGCAATCAATTCAACCTCTGTATCCACTTTTGAGAACCACATGTAACATCAGGATGATGAAACTGCAAGGGCAGCTGCCGCATCAGACGTGGGTGCTGTTTCTGTTTATGAGCACCTTTGCCATTGAGTCTTCCTTCTCTGCCGGGCATGGTGGCTCATGCCTGTAATCCCAGAACTTTGGGATACCTAAGCAGGCGGATCACTTGAGATCATGAGTTCCAGACCAGCCTGGCTAACATGGCAAAACCCCATCTCTACTAAAAAACACCAAAATTAGCCAGGCATGGTTGTGGGCGCCTGTAATCTCAGCTACTCTGGAGGCTGAGACAGGAAAATTGTTTGAACTCAGGAGGCAGAGGTTGCAGTGAGCCGAGATTGCACCACTGCACTCCAGCCTGGGTGGCAGAGTGAGATTTGGAACCAACCCAAATGTCCAACAATGATAGACTGGATTAAGAAAATGTAGCACATATACACCATGGAATACTATGCAGCCATAAAAAATGATGAGTTCATGTCCTTTGTAGGGACATGGATGAAGATGGAAACCATCATTCTCAGCAAACTATCACAAGGACAAAAATCCAAACACCGCATGTTCTCACTCATACATGGGAATTGAACAATGAGAACACATTTACACAGGAAAGGGAACATCACACACTGGGGACTGTCGTGGGATGGGGGGATGGGGGAGGGATAGCATTAGGAGGTATACCTAATGCTAAATGACGAGTTAATGGGTGCAGCACACCAACATGGCACATGTATACATACGTAACAAACCTGCACGTTGTGCACGTGTAACCTAAAACTTTAAGTATAATAATAACAATAAAAAAAGAGTCTTCCTTCTCAATTAGTAACCAACACCATGATATGCTTAAATTTTATATTCCCCTTTCCCCCCATCACATTTTATGAATATACTCTTACACATTGTGCTCCTTTCTCTACTGTCAATATCTTTCTTCTTACAAACTTTTTTTTTTATCAATTTGCTTCTACAATTATTCTATCCAAAGTCATCCCCAAATTAATCACTGTTCCTCAGTTCTTTCAGTATTTATTTTCTGTAATTGATACAATCTACTCTTTCTTCTCCTTAAAACCCTGATTGAAATAATTTCTATGACATCCTTACGTGATAGTATTTTTTCTTTTTCTTCCTATCTACTTTTTTCTGCTACACACATTCGCTGATTTTGCTTCCTCCTCAGATCCCCCAAAATATACATTCCTGTAGGTTTCCCTCCTTCAATGAACAACCATGAATTAAGTATTTACTATAAGTCAGATTCATATTTCGCTTTATTGTTAGAGACCCATTTGCTAAGATTGTTGTGTTGTTAAAAGCACAATTCTCATAACCACTAAACTTGCCTACTGTTTAGATACTAAATTTCATCCACCAGTGCCAAACCTGTCACCATCTGAAACGTCTTCATCTCAAGGTAAACAAGTGTGTGCACTCTGGGAGAAAACTAGAAATTCTACTGTCATTTGAGAATTTTTAAAGTCCAAAAGCCTACTTTCAATATTATCGATTTTCATAGTGTTTAAAAAGCATGCAGTAGATGATAATTCTACCTAAAGAAAAAACTAAGACATGAATTTTTTTCATTAAAATTCATTTTATAAATATTTATTGAGTACTTTCAGCCATAAAGTATGCTAAACACTGAGAGTACTCCTCAAAATTATACTTCTCAAATTCAAATATATATATATATATTTATATAACATGTATATAATATTATATAAAGTGACAGGTGCACATATTTATATGCTCATTTTGCATATAAGAAAAATAAAGCTTGAAGAGATTAAAAGACCAGCCAATTTTAACAATCTTTATCTCTTATTCTAATGCCCTTGACACTGCAATATTATAACATACTTCAAAATTTAAAACAGATATTTATATCTGAATTAGGGTCATTACATTATGATAAATATAAACTGTATTATTACTGAGAAAAATATCATGATGTTTTAATTTATATATGCACAATAGTACATGACTGTAACACAACTTGGTTGCAATTATATATGACAGGTATTATATCACTGAAGTTAAAATTATGGGCTATGGAAAAAAAGCAACCAAGAAATAATATCCTACATTTGAGCCAAGCTAAATAATTTTCTTTATTTGTAATCATGGGCAGCACTATACATAATAGTCAAAATATGAAATCAACCTAACTGTCCATCAGTGGATAAATGGCTAAAGAAAGTGTAGTATACATATATTACATTCATATATACATATATATATGCAATAGTGTATTATTCATCCATGAATCTATTATAAATCACTTATTTATCTTTTCTTGCCCCCCACTCCCTCACTGAATCTACTACCACTAGTCTGTGAGCTTTTACAGAGAAAGAATCAAACACAATGTCTCCCACTTACAGATATTAAGTCAATATTGGTTGAGTGAATGAGCAAACAATAAATTAGCTCTTGAATGTGAATCTCTATGAAATCCATTCTGAATAGTGTTATGTTTGTAAATGCTTATTGCTGTCATGTATATTGAGTGTAATTAATTCAGCTGATGAAGCTGTTGATGTGCTGAATGCCATAAAAATGAAAATGTAAGGAGTCATCTGGACCCATTCAGACAATTCCTTTCTTGTCAGAAATTTCTCTAGCTAAATGTCTTCAAATAATGTAACTGCATTTTTTTAAATCAAAAAGTAAATAAATGTACTCTTTTAAAAAATATACATTCTCTTAATAGAAATATTAAGAGAGCTCTTAAGATAGAAGGAAAATAGAACCAAAAGAAAGTAATGAGAAGAAAGATTAAAAATAGAATATGTTTGAAAGTTATATGAAAGCAATAATATATTTTGAAATATCTAACATACATTTTTAAGTATATCAAAAATATGCCCAAAGATAAGAAAAAACAAAGGAATTAAGGGGTCTTAAAGTTCTAACATTTTCTGAAATTGATATAAATTGTGTTAAACTGTAATAGTTATACATATATGGCTCTATGATAATGCTTAGGCGATAACTTAAATGATAACAAAAACACGAATATATGAAAATCGAATAGAGGGAATATTAAATAATAAACATTTCTAATTATTACAAGAGGTAAGGAAATAAAACAGCACAAAAACTCGTGTGTTGAGAAAAAGGAATTTGAGATATATGTATATCTCAACAGTATAAAATCTAACAAATCAATTTCAAAATGGGCAAAAGACATAAACAGACACTTCACTGAAGAAGATACACTGATGGCAAATAAGTACATAATAAGATGCTCAGTGTCATTATAATATGCAAATCAAGGCCACAGGGACATGTCACTACATACCCATTAAAGTGGTTCAATAAAGCAACAAAACTAAATGCTGGCAGAGATGTGGAGAAACAGTCATTCCTACATTGTTGGTGCGAGTGTAAAATTGGACAATCACTCTAGAGAGCAATTTGGTTGCTTCTTAAAAGACTAAAATACTATTAAAATATAATCCATTCATTGCACTTTTTAGCATTTATCCAAATAAATGGAAATGTATGCTTCCAAAAAATCTATATACAAATATTCATACATCTTTACTTAGAATAATCAAAAACTGGAAGCAACCTAGATGTTTTCAAAGGTTGAATTTTTTAAATGTGCTACATCTATACCATAGGATATCACTCAGAAATGAAAAGGAATGAACAACTGAAAAAATAAAACTACTTGGAAAATCTCCAGGAAATTATCCTGTGGGAGGAAACAACAGCAACAACAACAACAACAACAACAAAACAGACACATAGACCAATGGAGCAGAATAGAGAACCCAGAAATCAATTCTCTCATTTACAGCCAACTCACATTCAACAAACGTGGCAACTTTGGAGAAAGGGCAGTCTCTTCAACAAATGTTGCTGGGAAAACTGAAGATCCATATGCAGAAGAATGAAACTAGAGCCCTATCCCTCACCATACACAAAAATAAAATCAAAATGGATTAAATACTTAAATCGAAAGCCTGAAACTATGAAACTGCTGGAAGAAGACACTGGGGAAATGCTCTGGGACATTAGTCTGGGCTAAGATGTTTTGTGTAAGACGTCAAAAGCACAGCCAAAGCAAAAATAGACAAAAGTTATTACATCAAACGAAAAAGCTTCTGCACCACAAGACAAAAAATAAAGTGAGAGACAATCTACAGAATGGGAAAAAATATTTTCAAATGACCCATCTGACAAAGAATTACTGAACAGAATATACAGGACACTCAAACAACTCAATAACAATAAAAAATCTGACTTAAAAATGGGCAGAAGATTTGAACAGACATTTCTCAAAAGAAGACATACGTATGGTCAACAGGTATATGAAAAATTGCTCAATATCACTAATCATCACAGAAATGCAAATCAAAACTACAATGAGATATCTCACCCCAGTTAAAATGGCTTATATATGAAAGACAGACAATAACAAATGCTGTTGAGGATGTGGAGAAAGAGGAATCCTTACACACTGTTGGTGAAAATGTAAATTAGTACAACCACTACTTCAGAACAGTTTGGAGGGTTCTCAAAAAACTGAAAATAAGACTACCACACGATCCAGCAATTTCATTAGTGGGTATACATTTTAAAGAAAGGAAATCAATATATTGAAAAGACATCTGTGCTCCTATGTTTATTGCAACAATATTCATAACAGCCAAAATGTGAAATCAACCTAAGTGTCTATCAGTGCATGAATGGCTAAAGAAAGTGTAGTATACATTTGGCCAGGTGCGGTGGCTCACGCCTTTAATCCTAGCACTTTAGGAGGCCGAGGCGGGTGGATCACTTGAGGTCAGGAGTTCCAGACCAGGCTAGCCAACATGATGAAACCCCATCTCTACTAAAGATACAAAAAATTAGCAGGGCATGGTGGGGTGCGCCTGTAATCCCAGCTACTCGGGAGACTGAAGCAGAAGAATTGCTTGAACCCAGGGGTGGAGGTTGCAGTGAGCCATGAACACACCATTGCACTCCAGCTTGGGGAACAAGAGTGAAACTCCGTCTCAAAAAAAAAAAAAAAAAAAAAAAAACAGAAAGAAAGTGTAGTATACATATACTACATTCATATATATATATATGTATATATACATATACTACATTCATATATATGTATATATACATATACTACATTCATATATATATGTATATATACATATGCAATAAAATATTATTCATCCATGAAAAACAAAATGAAATTCTGTCATTTGCAGCAACATGGATGGAATTTGAGGTCATTATATTGAGTGAAATAATCCAGGCACAAAAAGACAAGTATTCCATGTTCTCACTCATATTTAAGTTGGAGCTAAAAAAGTTGATCTCATTGAGACAGCTAGGAAATTGTTCATTACCAGAGACCAGGAAAGTTAGAAGAGAGAGAGAATGAAGAGAAGTTGATTGATGAGCACAAATATATAGTATAGTATAAGAAATAGGACCTAGTATTAAACAGCTTAGTAAGGTGACTGTAGTTTATAATAATCTATTGTATATTTTTAAAAAATAGCTGGAAAAGAAGGATTTGAATAGTTCTCACATAAAGAAAGGACAAATACTAAGATGATGGATATTGTAAGTATACTAACTTGATTTTTACAAATTCTATGGATGTATTAAATGATCACATGTATTCTAAAATTATGCATCTATTATGCATCAAAAATTGAATTAAATAAGGTTATATAGTATCATATATAATGTTCTTAATATGATCAAATAACAGAGGCGAAGAACAGATTATTAGTTGTCAGAGATTAGAAATGTGGTGAGGGAGGAAGGCAAGAGGGATGCTGGTGTAGTTATGGAAGGACTACAGGAGAATGCCTGCAATGATGGAACTGTTCATACAAAACTTGACTGCGTTAGTGGATGCAGGAACATGCATATGTGATAAAATTTCACAGAAATAAACATGCACACACACACACACACACACACACACACGTAAAATCTGAGTGGTGAATTTTGTCAAGTCCATTCCCTGGTTGGGATATTGTATTATAGTTTTGCAATGTGATACAATCTGGGATAATAAGAGTAAATGAAAATACTATTTCCCACAAGTGCACGTGAATATTCAATTTTTTCAAAATAAAAGGTTTAATTATAAAAAGCTAGGATTTTCAATAGAAAAAAATAAGATGTATAATCAAAATATATATGTAGTTACATTAAAGGTAACTAGACTAATTTGATTTAATGACCAAGTTTGTTACTTTGGATTAAAAACAACAAAGAATATTGCAAATATATGTATAATATATAGATGTGTATATATACATATATATTTAATGCAGAAGGGGCATATTTTATACAGTAAGACTAATAAAAGTTTAAAGAATAGGATAGAAGAATTTACAAGTAGATATTAATAAATAGAAATCTGTTTTTTATTTATCCTAATACAGATAGACTTAAAGGCAAGAAACATTTCCAAAGGTACTGGACATGCCATAATTATCAAGCATCATATAACAGGAATTTATAAAAATTCTAAATCTACTTGCATCTGACAACATAATTAAATATATACAGCAAACACTGACTCAACAATGTAGAGAAACACACAGATCTACCATCATAGTGGGACACTTTACCATGTTTATGTAAAACCTAATACAATAAACAGAAAAAAATCATGAATGATGCAGAGGATCAGAGCCTCTAACGAACACATATGACCTAATTGAAATACGTACAACACAACACTAAAAAAATGACAATACTCATCCTTTATAAATACATATAAAACATTTCCCAAAATAACGTATATGCTGAGTAAAATCAAGCCTCAACAAATATCAAAGGATTGAAATCATCTAGCATGAAATTATACTAAATAGAAATAGCAAAAAAAGATAATTAGAAAATCCCAAAATATTTTGAAATTTTGTGATACACTTTTAAATAGTCCATAGGTCAAAGAAGTAATTATAACAAAAGATAAAATATTATCAAATGAATTTTTTAAAATACATGAATATCAATACTTGTGGATTTCTTATTCTGGCCAAGACAGAGTGGCCTCATTCTTATCAGATGCTTTCTGATGCAACTAAAGAACTTCACACATAAGATGACAAAAGTATGGGAAGCTCCTGTGAGGTGAACAGCTAAGCATGAATGGCTAGGGACTTCAAATTCAGGGATAAGAAAAGTGCTGAGTCCCCTGGGTTTTCCTCCTGCATGTCCTAGACACGACCCTCTGAAACCTCCAATCTGAGTGGCTAACAGCAAGACTTTTAAAAACGTAAAGCCTCCAATAAAAATGTGTAACTCCTTTTTAAAGGACTAGAGAATGGGTACAATAAAAACAAAACAAAACCTTTTGGCAATACCTGCCCAAATCCAGTCAAATACCAATGGTACCATCGTCTCCCTGTTCACAAGGTTTTCAGCAGGGCTTAGCAAGAAGCTGGTCTTCCATCCTACACCTTAAAGAAGCAGGCTCCAATTTCCCTGCCAGGGTAGTGTCAGTGGGGTGTCATGGACAGCTGAACCTTCATACTCACCTGCAGCAATTAGAATAAATGGGCTTGTGGGAGATGGGACAAGTACTGTGCCTCCACTTCCATGCTGACAGGTGTGGCCCAGCAAGGAGCTGAGTCTCTCCCACCATCATCACCGCAGTGGAATGAGGTGGAGCTAGTTGCCCTCACCTATCTGTCCACCTCCTTCCTTATGTCAGTAGAATTCCCTGAGGAGCTGAGCTTCTACCTCCAACCTTTAGTAACCAAGAAATATGAATAGCCCTCTCCATCTACCTTTCCAGGTGTCAGCATGGTGCAGTAGGAAACTTAACATATACACCCACCCAGTCCTCACAACAAAGAGATTGCCTGCTAAAAACAACAAGAACAAGAACAAGAACAAGAACAACAACAACAAAACCCAGATTAAATAGTAATCTGAATCTCAACATTTAATATCCAAAAAGTCTAGGATGATTTTGTTAAATCACTTGTCATATCAATATCCAGGAAAATCACAAGTTGAATGAGAAAAGAATTAATGATACTAACAATGAAATGAATGAGATATTGAAAATATCTCACAAGGATTTTACAGTAACCATCCTAAAAATGCTTCAACAGGCAATTACAAGTTTTCTTGAAACAAATAAAAATATTTTTAAAAACTTCAAAAAAGAAGTTATTTTAAAAGGATAAACTAGAACTGAAAAAAATACATCGACAAAAAATAAAATGCTGAATTGGCTGAAGAGCAGAGTTAAATGACAGGAAATAAAATTTGAAAGCATAAATACAGATCAATAAACTTTTCCCAATCTGTTTAACAGAAAGAAAACAGATTTTTTAAAAAGTTTCTCAGTGACATGCAGGACAATAATAAAAGGGTTAATATTTGCATCAACAGAGATCTAGAGGGAGAGAATGGAAAGCGGGACTAATCAAGTGTTTGAAGGAATAAAGGTCAAAAACTTTCCTAATTTGGTGAAAGTCATAATCATACAGACTTAAGAAGCAGAATAAAGCCCATTTAGGAGACATTTAAAGAAATATGTGCCAACATACGTCATAATTAGTCTTCTGAAACTAAAAAAGAAAAGAAAAGAAAAAAAAAGTCTTGAAAGCAGACAGAGGGAAAGAACATATTACTTACAGGGGACGCTGATTTGAATGACAGTAGACATTAATGCCTAACATATTTTAGGTACTGAAAGAAAAGAACTGTCAACTCCAAAGTGTATCCTCTCAGATAAATGAAAACTAAGGGAATTAGATGCTAGCAAATCTACCTTTAAAGAATGTCTAAAAAAATTAAGCAGAAAGGAAGCGGTAAAAGAAGCTTTGAAATTCAGAAAGATCATTGATGGGTATACTTTGGGTTAAGTATAATGGATTATCCTTTCCACGAGTTTTTAAAATCTTATTTGATGGTTGAAGCAAAACTCATAATACCACCCGATATAGTGTTTGATGTATATATAGGAAGTTAAGGTAATATCTTTACAAACAGGAAAGATAAAGGAATCTTAATGGAAGCAACATTTCTATTCTTCATTCAAAGTGGTAAAACATTACCAGTAGACTGTGATATATTACCTACACATATTATAATACCTCAAGCAACCAGTCAGAAAACTATGCAAAGTGATATACTCAAAAATACTATAAATAAATCAAGAGGTAATGCTAAACTTGCAGGAGTAACTAAAACAGTATTTGCTGGAAATGTGAAGATCTGACTACATATATTAAGAGATAAAAGTCTTAAAATTAATTATCAAAATGGACTGGCAAACTACAGCCTATGGGACAAATCTAGCCTGCCGCCTGTTTTTGTGAAAAAGTTTTATTAGAACAAAGGTGTGCTCATTTATTTATATATTGTATATGGCTATTTTTGTGCCAGAAAAGCAGAGTTGAGTACTTTGTGATGGAGACATGAAGGCCTGCAAAGCATAAAATATTTACTATACAGCTCTTTACAGGAAAGTTTCCCAACCCCTGGAGCTTATATCTCTCAGAAAGCTATAAGAACAAAAATTCAAGCTGAAAAACTTAAGAAATGGAAACAATCAGGGAAAAAGCAGAGACTCATAAAGTTTACATACAAGTTAAGAGATTCAAGAAAGTCCCAGATTAATCATTTTTTAAAAATCAACAAAATGTACAACTCCTTAGCAAAACTGATCAAGATAAAAAGAGAAAAAAAGTTTCAAGAATGAAAAGGAGGGCACTACTTATCTTACACTTACTAAAATAGATAATAATATAAGAATATTAAAAGCAGAAAATAAATCTTATAATTTAGACCAACTATGCTGCTGGGCATGTGGTTTATATGCCTATAATCCCAGCACTTTGGGAGGCTGAGGCAGGCAGATCTCTTGAGGCCAGGAGTTCAATACCGACCTGGGGAACATGGTGAAATCCCATGTCTACGAAAACAAAACAAAACAAAACAAAAAATTAGCTGGGCATGGTGGCATGTGCCTGCAGTCCCAGCTACTCGGGAGGCTGAAGTGGGAGGATCACCTGAACTCAGGAGGTGGAGGTTGCAGTGAGCCAAGATCGCCCCTCTGCACTCCAGCTAGGGCAACAGAGCTAGACTTTGCCTCAAAATAAATGAACAAACAAACAAACAAACAAATAAATAAACTATGCAATATTCTTGAGAAGTAAACAATTAACAAATATGAAATATGAAAACTTAATAAAACTATCTATTGAGTCTATTGAATCCATTACAATAAGTTAATAGCAGAGTCAGGGCTTTAACTTGTGGTTTTGTCATCAGAATAATAAGTGTTTAACTTTGTTAGATTATTATTTTGAAGCTCTTCTTTCTACTATCAAAAACATACTAAAATCATAAGGCGTATTGTGATATGTCAGAAGGTTTTCTAAAAGGTCTCTTTTTTCATAAACAAAACAATCATAACTCCTAAACACGGACTCACCGACTCAAATCTGTGCCGGGCACATACTGAGAGAAGCGCGAATGAAGTAGAGGGATCAGTCTGAGGTCGCACCATCGCTTCTCCCACCTCAAGCCTGGAGACGTCGGCCACGATGAGCATGATAATGTATCCTGAAAGGAAGATAAATATTCAACGTAATTTTTTTCTTCTGTGCTTTGAGTTTCTGTGTCTCAAACCCCTTTTATCTGGGGGATATTATTTTCCCCTAAATGATCAAAAGACTTTAATGGAATACCATGAGAAGAAGTCCAAATTATGGACACTAAAGTTGTATTGGTTAACTTATTTATTAATAGAATGCTATAAGAAGTTAAGAAAGGAATCATTGAGACTAAGAATGCTAGTGAAAACATATTTTAAAATGAGGGGAGATGGAAGGAAAGGATAAGAATGTGACAGAACATAATTTATTCAAGAATGGAAAAAGTGGGAAAAAAACTGTAACTATAATTAACCAATTAAGTGAAAAAATAAAAATCAGCTGTAGTTCATTCAATTAGAGAGTATTTTATGAGTGCCAAGTACAATCATAAGTGTTTTTAATTTTTAATTTTTTGCAAATATTTTTGAATAGAATAAGCATTCCTATAAAACAACTTTCAAAACACCACTCAAGGAAATCTGTGCTCCTTTTTCTAACTTCATGTTCATAAAAAGTTTATACTTTCTTATGTTGTTTTAATTGCATATCAAGGCAACTACTGCTGGCTTAAAATTACACATACATTAAGTTTTGTTAGAGCTTTTTTCTTCCTTTATATATAGAGGAGACTAATATTTGATAAAATTTGGGCTTTTTCACTTGATTCATGTTTCCTTCATTATTTCAGTTTTAATGTTAAAATTTCTTCATCACACCAGCACATCAAATAATATTAATATTTAAATTGGCATGGGTTGTAAGCTCAATTTGACCAGTAAACTGGTAGCATTGACTTCCCTTTATTCACTAATTTTTGAGTGATAGTGTAGGAAGAAGATTCTATTTTAGTCTAGATATTGAAACTCTGTGAAGTCTAAATATTATTAAGCATTACTCTCAGGCATTAAATTTTTTAACAATGCTTCCAGTGAAAAACAATATTACTTTTATTTAAGGTTGTATGTTGCCTGGCATTTTATGTTAATTGTGGCAGATTGAGCAAATAAAAATGTACTAAGTCAGTGGAGCAGTTTAGAATACCTGGAAGTGTGGACTGGCTAAGATCACTTAGTGAGGGGTCCCTACTGGTGACTCAATGAGCACCTCAGCTTCCAAGTCACCTGTCCTTCAATGCTAGTCGGTTGCTTTTAATGCCTCTCTGGTGACTGCAAAGGCACAAACCTAGGTTTCATATTACTCTTTCTCCTGGCCTCATGTCAGATGTTATGGATGATCGGCATGTGATGTGAGGTCAGATCTTCATGTCAGCTGTACAGGTGGTCAGCATATGACATGGGATCAGCTGGGAGATAGTACAAAACGGCGAGGTCTTAAGCTGCAAGTCAGAATCAGAACACTTACATTTGAATACCAGTTTCCCAACTGAGTAGTCCATTACCTGGGGGCAAGTTTTGTAGTCTCTGTCTTACTATGTTTATCTTCAAAGTGGGGATAATAATGGTAACAACTGGTAAGATTATAGCAACAAATAAAAAATTTCTTATAATCTAGCCCAGCTAAATGGCTCCATACTATTTTCAATATATCTAAAAGGCTAATGGTAATTTAACATTTAGTAAAACAAACTACTTAGATGCCTGGCTTGGTAGCTGTAAGTAAAATGTATCAAATATTATGTTCTCGAGAAATAATAATAAGCTGAAATAAGGGGCAAAATTATTTCTAAACATGGAACTTTTAGGGAGGGCATTCTTAGGAATATTACTGTTACTATTTAATAGTAGTTTTAATAA